>NW_020289897.1:1207500-1658852 GCF_002926085.2 Candidozyma duobushaemuli
TACTCATGGGTGTGGCTAGATAGTAGTGTTATTCAAATCGATCACCAACAGAAGGTCTCCGGGTTTGTAATCCGGGCCAGTTTTTCATGCATTCTACTAAGAATAAGCTTCTGTGATGGTCTGATTAGTCTGATTTCGTATTCCAGTAGCCCCAATAATAAAAGCTCAAATAAGATTGGCTTTTCGGGACAAATAGCAGCATTTTCTTGATTTGAATCGCCTTACTTTACTTCCCGCTTCAAAATTTTATAAGGAGTTGCGCAAATGAAGGGCTACATGTGTGCTTCAATTCTACGGCAATATTGGTGGCGTCCTTTAATTAGAATCCCCATATTACTTCTCAATCTATCCTTTTGACGATAATGAGTTTAAATATCGGTTAGGAAAGTGTTTGCTTGAAGCATTCTTCAACGGGTCTCCTGTTATTGAGGTTGAGATTCTGTAATGGTATGATTTTCCGATTTCGTATTCCAACTGACCCAAAACTCCTTCCTTAAACTCTATCTAAATTGGTATTACTGTACGACTCATATCTAATTACTCTTAGGTGTTGCAAGAGCTCTATGCCTTGATTTGAATCCCCATACTTTACTTCCCACCCTAAATCTGATTTGAAATTGGAAATCTAAAGGGAGTCGAGTTTGCTTGATATCTCCAGCAAAATTGTGGTATCAGCTTAATTTAGAATCCCCTTATTACTTCTCGATCTATAATTCAATAAATCGTGTTGAAATGAAGAGTGTTGAACTGTTTACTTTAAGCATTCTATACCAATACAGAAATTATGTGATCTTTGATCTTGAAATGAGCCGAAATGGCCTGGGCCCGTTGATTACTGACATTTATCCCTAAATGATGCAGAAAGACATCAAACCTCTATGATTCCAATCAATAAACCAGTCAAATCATCATTATTGGGAGAAGCTCAATTACCCACTTCCGAAAACAGGTGATAGCTGAATGACGTGTTATTCTTCGTAAAACTAGGGCTGATTTCCATAATAATTAGTACCTCTATGTGTTTATTTGAAGCTTGAATTTGCTGGCACGGTTCACAATAAACGTTAGAAGTTGAGTGGGTGTCCTACTTGAGGGGTATAGGGAATAGTAAGCTGTTTGTAATAATAAGAGATCGTTTCTTGGACATGTAGATTTACTTCATTTGAAGATTTAGCGTTAATGTTTGCAATTTGTGGATGTTGCGCCCGAGAATGTAGTATCTTGGAGACGTTTTGAGTCACAACCCAAGCTCCACAGTGATATTTCCAAGGCTTTTTGGTACTGAATCGATAGTACAGGTTATTAGCTTGCTAAAAATACCAAAGAAGCCATTATTCGACCACTAAAGACAGTTTGACGGCCCTTGATACTTTCTCATTTTTTTATGATCAAGGGGGGACCCTTCAAATTTCACCACTTTTCGGATTTTCGAAATTTCGACTTCGGAGGTCCGGGTTTTATGACCAAAACCCCAGATTTTGAGGATGTTCGGGTTTTTATAATCTTCCCTATTTCCTATGCAATTAGAGGTGACATTTTGAAATAAGTACCTTATTTCGGGTAATGAAACAGCCTAGTCTTGGTATACTTAATTTTCGTCGTTAATAGGGCCATTTAGTGTTGATAATGTAGTCGAGATATATCTTGTAAGACGCACACAACTAGTGCGAGACAGCTATTTCGAGTTTTGACCGGAAATCGGGCTTTGAAAGTATAAAAGTCTTTCCGAATATTCTTTAGGCCAGTTTGAAACTCATATAGGAGTTTTGGTAGATCAAACTGGAATTTGGATTTTTATTAAGCAAATCACGATGTGTGCTTTTTACCAATTGTTGCGAAATATCTATAAAATCCAGAACCACAGGACAGTTCAAGGAGTAAAGCAGGATTATGCAGTTAATTGAGGAATGTATACTTGAAAAGAAGAAGTAATTAATGATACGAAAAATGTGTCTTACAAAAAAAAAAATTACAAACTAGGAATAGGAAATTAAGAAACGGTAAATGTATATGTACGGGCTAGAGTGTAACCTTCTTGATCATCCCTTCCATAATCGGGGCCTCCTTGTCAATGTCTACCATCATGTAGTTCTGTCAAATAAAAGAGTTATAGCTATCCGGATTGGCAGTTTAACAATCTATTATTATATGCTTTCTTACTGCCTTCGCTACAAACACTTCCACCCGTCATGAGGTCCCACGGCTGCTCAGCATTTCGTATGAAGCTAATATGCACTAGGCCAGGAGTAAAATCGAAAAAAACATATCCCTTATATCCCTAGGGGAGTTCGCCAAAAGTGAACAATGGCTCCTTACCGATCGTCTATTACCTGAAGTAGTTGACGGGGGGTTGTAAGTAGCCAGTAGACTCCCGCTATTCATGATTCTCCTAAAGGCTTGATAGGGTCATGCCCTGTTGCAGTCATCCTTCCTTCAGGAGTCATGATTGTTTGGGGAAGCTGAATCCCTATCTAGGAAGTTGCAGAAGAAGCTTCATTGGCACCTTCACTACCACCGCCCGTGATACACCGAAATCTACCTTGCCTGCTCTTGCAAATGGTGCATTTATCGTGAGTGTAGAACACCTGAGACTTGTGCTCCCGCTTCAGAAGATTCGGGTCCTTTTCATCATTGCCTGAGACTACGGTAAAGTTGAGCTCGGGGAATTGCTTTATCAAGTCAATGTGTAGGTGAAACAACATGCTGTCAATGAGTCAAAAGAAGCGATTGGTGAGGTTTAAAAGGAATGTTTCAAAAGAGATATCGCGTTTTTGTTGGGACGGACGATGATGGAGCCGTCCATAGGTGCGGCGCTAAAAACGGTAAACTCGGTTATGCGCTGCATTGACGTTTTCTGAAAGCTGAAAGAGCACTGTAACAGGGATCGATGCTGCTGATTGGAGACTTTTAATAAGATTCGAGAGGCTTCAGAACGTGACGTTATTGACTATATGCTCATGTTACAACGTTGTAAAAACCTCTGAGTTTTCATTCCTTGACGCATGTGGCTGTCAAGGTCCTGCAGTGCGCTATCAATTTTTTTGTTGAAGCCACATTGCATGGCCAGTGAATATCCTATCGAAAAGATAAGAGCGGGGACTTGCATTAATAAAGGTATTTTTATTTCTGTCTTTGAATTTTTGCAAATTCGGCCCTTGACCCTACGGACAATCCCCCATCCAAAGCATTCGCCCAAAGAGAGTGTTAGGTTTGCCTAACAGCATTCTAGTCCCTGAGATTAAACTCAATACTGGCGGATGTTAGAGGTATTTTTAATCCAGCTGACATCCTAGTGCCTCTTTAGGGTCAGAGCGCCTTATCGTCCTCGGCTATTTTCTGATAAGACTCTGCGGCGTCTGCCTAACCTGCTTAATAAGGCGCCGTACAGCTTCCGAATCACATATTCTGGGTATACCTGACAGGGAAGGCCTATAAATTCGAGATCTTAAGCTTCCACACGAGAATGTCTACAGTGAACTTCAAAACTTCATGTATGTAATGCAAGGGGTTTCCGTACACCTCCCCGTCTCCGCCCCGCCGCGCCTCCGGCCTGCTCCAGCGCCCACAGCTCGCAAAACATAGAAATTGGATATTTTTATATAGTCCCTTAATATTTAAAGAATCTCGCTGTCAGGCGAGAGTTTGGCAGTTTTTGACATGAAGCATTTTGGTGGATCACGGGAGCAGGAATAGTAAAAATTTCTGATTGAAATTACTGAGTAATTTTAATATCGCTGAAGTTTGCATCTATGTTGTTTTGGAGTGTTTTGGAATGTTGTTGGGGTAGAAAACCGGCTATCTATTACTTTCAATCCCTTCGGTGAGCTCAATCTCGAACTCCGGTTACGTTTCTAGACCCGTACCTCCCTTATCAACAGAACGGTCTGGTATTCTGAAACGAACTGTTTGCAACTCCCTTGGCGTACAATTCTGTTTTGATATTATTCTGAACAAATAAATTTTAATCCTCTCCGGGTACTTTGGGAGCCCACAGTATATCTGGTGTGTCAATTTGTTATCCTACACTAGCCCTATGTAAGCACAAACTTCAATCGAATTGTTCTACAACATTTCATACATTTCTCTCGATTGTCAACCAATTGAAACTGCTTCGATTGTCGCTGAGGATATGGTCAGTTGACCGTTTAGCTCCACACAAATGGCATGCCGTTGTTCCTTTACCGATGATCTCAAGAAGCTACGGTTACTTTCATGCTAAGCTTTCTTGACTCGTATAAAGTGCAAAATAATATATTAATCCCCAATATAGCAACTCCCAGGGCTTAACTTATTGTATACCCCTGTAGCCGACATCCAACAGTCTTGCATGTAATGACTCGAGACGCTTAGATGCTGTTGTTTCAGAGTTCGGTTGCATGGAGGCTTGCAGTTCAGAATTACCTACTTGACATGGTAGGGCTAGAATTTGATGGATGATAGAAATCCATTTTGAAGGGCATAGCTGAGAATACCAATATAACCTTTTCTCGAGAGTATGTGATAACATTGAGGGAGATATGGGAGATTCCTCTCATGCAAGGGATGCGGCGACACGCATAAGAATCCACCTCACTCGAGTAGCTGAAGGAACTGTTTTGAGAACAATTGAACATGGTAATCTTTTTGAATCATTCTGGTATAGTAGAGCTCAATCCAGTTTCATGAGTTGAAAATAATGATATAATCTTCAGGTGGATGGATCGTCAAGAAGACCTTGCGTCAGAGAAGTGTATACAGATGTTTGAGGCCTCCGACACCAGATCTCGAGTTTGGCCGATATAAATGCATGTTTCAATTAAAAGCAGCCCAACATATAACTTCAGGGAGCTGTTAACTTATTTATAGAATAGTCCAGTTCTTCGTGAACTAGGATATATTTAGCCAAATTGTGTTGGATAGTCAATAGAGTACACTACTATCCTGCGGGAGTAAGTAAAAGTAGGGCTCCTCGGATGATAAAACGGAGGTTACACTATTGAAATATTGCTGAAACAGAATTGAAACAAATAATGGGAAATACAACTTTCTCCTCCCCCTTCGACATCTGTTTCAAATGTAGATCCTGAGCCGCACCCTATCCTCGAGCTGCATAAGCGGGTAGTATTTAAATATCCGCTACTTCTCTACCTTTTGTCATAGTTGATTTTTAACAAAGAAAGGCTTCATCTGTCAATTCAGGCGATTCACCAATTCGCCCTTCTAAAAACGCAAAAGTCAAATCCGTCTCAACACCATTCTACTTGGTACCAATCGTATCTTGATGAGTGAAGCTAACATCGACCTGGGTCCCACCCAAAGCTACTCAACTCTGTCAGATTATTCTGAAGACCAGTCTTTCAATGACCCTAATCGGAGTTCTTCTCGGCCAGAGCAAGTCCCGAGAGAAGCCCCCGTGTTAACGCTCCAGCAAATTCCACCTCATACTTCAATCTTCACAAAAAGAAGAATGCTTTGAAGAGAATACCAAAACTTCCACCATCGAAGCAGACAGAACGGAAAATTTTGCCGTCAGCACAGTCTTGCTTCTGTTCTATGCCTTTCAATTGCTCACTTTGAGGGTGGTGGAGAAAAAGCCACATCCGGGTGTCGAAAGTATTTTCAATGACATCGATAGCTATCAACTAAATTTCTCAATGCAGCTCAACTGCAAATACGAAAATATATTTTCGTTGGAAACACGAGAAAGCCTTAAAACTTGTGAGAACTACAGTGAGAGGTTCTTTAAGGGCTACATTGAAGAGTTCAAGACTTACCTCCCAGGTTTCTGGCCAAAGTTGGAGGAAGCTATGAAGCAAAACAGACGTGTCGAGAATGGAACTTGCCCGACTGTTCTGATGGCTCATTGTGAGTTGGAGCCATTTGTCAGACTGGTACGGACACTCACACAATACTTCTCTGTTTGCCGGGATGTGTACAAAAATTTAGCTGGGTATGAATATCACTATGACCGTGCTAAGATATTTCTGCTCATGATTTTGCCAGTTGCGGCTTTTTATTTGAGGCGTATTAGCTATATTTGCAGTATTATGATGCTTGCGATTTCTAGTTTACTTATTGTATCTAGAATCGTCAGCTCTACTACTCCATATATCATGAAGTTGGTTTTCTTGCTACTGGCAAACGGCAAAGAGCCATTCCAATGGCTTGTATGAGCTGCAAGTATTCAATAAAAGCAATTATTCTACCAAATAATTAGAAGACAGAAGACTAGAATTGGCCGCTTATGAAGACCGTAGTAAAGATCTGGAATGAGAGGTACCCCTGAGTTTCTGACGACAGAATGAAATACTAATTCTATTTTAAGTGCATGTTTCATCTTGATGGATTTTTTGTCTTGTTTCAGATATAGCTCCCAAAATAGGATGTAGACCTTGGGCGGCTGAAACACGCGTCATTGACCGCAAGGTATAAAGTGCCCCGAATCCCCTCCCAAAATCCCTTTTTTTTTTTTTTCTTTTACCCCATCAATTTGATTCTCAAACTTATTCCACTATGACCTCTCTGATGGATGGAATCCACCAAGGAACAGAAAATGAGCTCATTCAACGCAACGAGTCAGGATCTACTAGCCAGTCTCAGGTAGATGTCCATGAAGAATCCGCCTCCTCGACATCGATTGATACAGAAATGCTTCCTGAACATGCGGAAGAAGTACCACATGTTAGTCCGCATTGGACAGACAGAAGACCGTTCTCCACTGTAAAGGCGTTTTACAATAGGAGGAACTTTCGTTTGCACGCTTTAAGCTTGATTTGCAGGATAATAGCTTGGTATTACCTAATCACAGGTATTTACCACTTGTTGATTTATTTTTGGTTGGTGTTGGAGCAAACACCCAGGGATTTTTATTGGGAAAAGAGATCACAGCAGCTAGCTACAAAGGATGAAATGGGTCTTTGGGAAGAAGCCTTGACGGCTTTGGGTAACAATGATCTGGAATGGTTTTCGCTTGTGGCGCTTTACATTCGCCGGGAATTCGGGAGAGAGCCAAGTGCTCCAAGAGGGTAGACTTTCTTTTAATGATTAAATAGAAAGCTGTCCATTTGAAAATGAAGAAGATGAAAAAAAGAAGAGATGGGTCTTCTCGGAATCCATATAGCCTTAATAGCGTATGATACATGTTGTGATGCACTAGATGCTCTGAATACCAACAAAGCCTCTCTCCCTTTACCCAAGTAGTCTTGTATTTTTCAATCTAACTTGGCCAATTGAATTTTTTTTGGTTAAACAACATTTGAAACTTGTATCAATTTATGTTCTGTGGCTCATTTGAAACCGTACTTACATTTCGCAACACTCCGCCAAATTCACGACAGACTTGAAATTTGAATCCATCAGTAAAAACCGAAAACTCCATATAGTCTCTATCTGAGGATATATAACCAATTTTCTATCGTTGTAAATCATTATCAAAAAGTTACAGCTCCATAAGTGGCCAGAATGTTACGTAAGCTTCCAGTTCGTGCGCTATACAAACAGCATGGCTTAACACCTAAAAGCCGTTTCACTCACAGAAATACGAGCCAAAGAACAATTTGTCAGCATTTCAAGAAATCACTCATCCACAATAAATCCTCGTTCTATCTCTTACAACACACTTCTTAACACTGTCATTAGTTATACATCTAATTATGATAGGACACACAGCTTGGTCCGGTAATGCAATGGGCTGGCGGCCCTACTTCTGCCCCAAGCTGGTAATACTCAAGGAGTTCATCTGTAGCAACATGTCGTCGATCTTGCCGTCCAACACACCGTTGGCGTAGTCGTCTCTGGACGCCTGGTCCAAGTACTGCTGCAACTGGGCCAACCGCGAGTAGCCCTCGGTACAGAAACGCAATTGAATCTTGACCAAACTCTCAAACGAAGGGTCGTAGAATGGCACTCTCAACGCAATGAGCTGAGGCAATTCGCTCTTCAACTGCTCGTTCAAGTCCTCGTAGATATCCTTTGCCATGGCCAATTCTTTCTCGGCACGGGCAACTTGGCAGCATCCTTTGCTGGCTTGTCGATCAAACGCCTCACCTTGGCTTTGCACTGGTCGTAGTCCGTCTTCTTGTGCGCTCTCTTCTTGATGGCTTCGTCAATCTCGTTGAAGTAACTGGCAAACTTGGTCACGGGGTCCAAAATGGTTTCTCGGAACGGTCCGTCCACCTGCTTCACCGTCTCCTCGTCTAGCTCCCTCACACATTGCATGTAGTACTGACCCACGTTGGAGTACACGGATCCACCCTGACGGGCCTCCTCATACAAGTTCAGCACGATTTCGGCAATCGTGACCTGCGATGCGGTGACGGCTCTGAGCGAGTCCAAGTAACCCTTGGAAGCCTTCTGTAAGTTTTGGCCTGCCGTCTTGAGCACCTTGTATCTTCTCTCCTCCATGTCAAAATCCTTGTCGATGGTCTTGTCGACATCCTTGACCATGACGGCACCACCGGCTCTGTTAATTGCTTTTTTGAATCCTCCCACGACATTGTGTAATTGGACGGGTTGTTGTTGGGGTGGAGGCGATAGTGGTTTTTTCTTCGCACTTAGGAGTGACGGCTACCCAGTGCCGCTGCAGAACCGAGACCACGTGACCGCGGGCTTGCTATATCGGCGCTTTTTGCAACCATTTGCACAATCACAATCATGTCTCTTTTTTCTTCGAGTGATCGTCCAAGTTTTCCCGGATCGTGGGTGGTTCCTTCGCCGAGGTCGGAATGGTTGGATCCACCGGCCACGCTTAACCCGAAATACTACTCTTCAGACGGACGGCTGAGTACGCTTGGTATCACCGAGCCGTTCAAGAACAACGACGTGGCCGATTTCGGCATTGAGCTTCAGAGTTTAAAGAGTTTTCTGAATCCGCCGTCGCCAGCAGGATCCTCGCCTCTTTCCACTCAGATCTTTTCTCCCGAGATTCCTCACATTCAAACAACTCCATCAGCAGTAGAACCACACATGACAGAGCCTTTGCTCCCAGACTCTGCTCCGCTTGATTTCACCTGCTTGCTTCCACAAGCGGGCGTCACTATGGCCCAGTCCGCGGGGCCAATGGCTGGATGCTGGGACTTAAACCCGAATAATCGGACTGACGAGAATGTCTTGTTGCACGTCTTGAGCGAGGATTTTGAGCGGGTCACTAGAACAGCAAAGGGGCCAATAATCAGGGCGGAGAAGCGGTCTTGGAAGAGTCTCTTGAAGGAGATGACAATCGGCTTGTCTGAACTAGAGTACCACAGAAAGTACTACTGGGCAAAGTACACCCATGACGAGGAGCTCTAGCTACCTAGGAAGACATCCTTCCATTTTCCTGTGCGGAGCTTCTCCAAAGTCACCTCCTTGTGTCTTAATGCGTTCATGTCATGTTTGAGAAACGACGTAGAGCAGTAGATCGATGCTCCAGCCCAAGCTCCAAGGCAGTACTTTCCGGAGACGGTAAGTTTGGGATACTCTTTCTGGGATTCTTTCACAAGATGTCTCTGGAGATCGATGCTGGCGATGTCGCCGCAGAAAACGAGGTTTTGAAGAACCTGTGGTCTCACATCCACCGCTAGATCCCCGACCAACTTCGCCAACAACTTCGGCAAACCACCGAACTTTGCAAAGTCTTTTAAAGCAGCATTTTCCGCACCATCGTCGTTCTCAGCTTCCCTAAAACTAATCGTCTCTTCTGAATAGTCCTCAGTGACCGTATGTTTCACAACTCTAAGTTCACTGAGGGCACTCACACGGCACTCCAGCCAGCCGAATTCAACAACAAGCGAGTCCTCCACACTGGCAGCCATAGATATACACGGAGCACGCGGTATGAAGAACACAGAAGTAGCACACCCCAAAGGCCCTAGTACAGCACTGCATAGCTGGAACTTATCCAACGCCGAACTATCGTCATCTAGGATCATGATCTTGACGTAGCGAGGCGTCACCATGAGCTGTTTCGTGACAACATGCTTCAAAAGGCGACATAGGGATTCATATCCATCCTGCTCCCAGAAAGCGAACTCACCTTTACGATGAGCTTCCTGGAATGCATTGAGGGACTTCAGCGATTCATTATCGTCTTTCAATGAGAGAAGAATCTCCTCTTTTTGTTCTTGAGTTATGGAATGGGATTGAAGCTGGAAGTAGCGTGGATATGTCTCTTTATATGGTGGATGGTAGCGAATCCAGATCGGCAGGTCAGGCCGTATTGAAACTGAAGGAGCCGCTTCTCCGGCAAAACCAATATTGATTTTCCGGGCGGAAAACTCTAAAATCACAGCATAGTACTCGTTGGCCATGACGGCCTGGTGCTACGACTACTTCTGAGGTGCCATGTTGATATCTTCGTTACGTATGCAGGTAATTTGCAGCCTCTAGAGAAGCTCGAGGTCGGCATCGTCCAAGTCCATGAAATCGTCTTCTCCTTTGTCCTCGACATCGACGTTGTCCTCAATTCTCTTGTCCATCTTCTTTTGCTGCTGTCTCTGGTGTTCCTCCAACTGCTGGAGGTCCCACACTGATACACCTTCAGCGTCTTTGGAGTTGGTGGGTTGTGCCAACGATCTCAAGAACTTCTTGGCGCTTGCAAGCGCCATGTCTGTGGAGAGATTGGTGTCGGAGTCATAAAGCGCCTGGGCGATCCATTTGGGAAGTTGGTTCTTCTTTCTTGCGAATCTTCTGTCTGCTAAAACCATGATTCCGTAGTCGTCTTTACCACGAAGGACTCGTCCCAAACACTGGGCAGCGTGTCGCATGGCATCGAAAGAAAGGAAGTCGTTCTCTTTAATCTGGAAATGGTCTCTCATGAATTCAAGACGGGCCTTCAAGATTCTCGACTCGGTGTACTGGAATGGAATACCAATCATGAGGACGGTTCTTCCGTAGTGATGATCAAAATCAATTCCCTCGGAAACCTTACCACGAGCCACCGAGAGAAGCACTGCACCTCTTCCGTTGGAACATGCTTTTCTATATGTCTCCAACGCCAACGACGTCTCCTGCGCATCAGGCGTTTCCACCAAGATCAACTTGTACTTCCACACCTCATCAAGCACACCCATACTCTGCCACATCGAGATAATCGACTCCATGTAGAGATATGACGGGAAGAAAACAACCATACCATCGGGCGTGATCTTGGAAAACTCTATAAGCAACGATCCGTAGTTACGGACCACGGAGGGATCGTTTCTGATCTCGAATCGCGAGGAAATAGACACCTGGTCTGAGCCCTTGGTGACGATCATCGGCAAGAACGCCCTTCTGGCCAATGTCATGGTATATGACTCTTGAATGACCGTCTGGAAGTTCATCATCTTGGGGTACATATCCAAGGGGGAGATTGTTCCTGAGGTGATGATAACCGATGAAAACCTGTCGAAGACGGGCTTGATAGCAATGGAGGCGTCCAAACAGGTGAAATGCAAAATGGGATTAGGAACCTGGGACCCCTCGGTCTCGAAGGGCTCGAGAATAAGCTGGAAACCGGTTTCATAGGTAGAAACCAAAGTTGCAAACGTTGCAATGTCTTTCAAGGCATTAAGATCCTCAACATCAGCAAGTTCGAGTGTTCTGACCAAAAGCGATAGACGTTCTGAACAGAAGCGCAATGGTTTTCGGTCGATGAAGGTGAGTTCCTTCAAGTGCTGAAGAAACGAGACAGGCGTTTCACTGATGACATGGAGAACCTTCATTCTCGTCTTCAAGTACTCAATGAAACGTTTCAAGAAGGAGATGAAATGCTCGGCTTTTCTGATATTGCCCGGAATGGCCTCGTCCAAGAGATCTTTGGGTAGCACAGGATTGGCCATAAAGAGGTCCTCTTCTCTGGCAATCTCGTTCTGCCTTAGACCTTCCACGAGCTTCTCGTACTCGTTTTGGAGTTTTTCCGAATCCTGGGCCTTCATCTCGTCCACGGCATCAGCGAGCTTATTAGCACCTCGTGACGCTCGCTTCATCGTGTCGTCAGTCAAATATAGCGATAGCGACTCAATACAGACGTTATCGATGTTGTGAGCCTCGTCGAAAATAATGATACTATCTCTGGAGAGCTCTTTGGACACTCTTTCTGCGATCTTCGGGTCCAACAAGTAGTGATAGGAATAAATAATGACGTTACAGAAGGAAATCATTCTTCTGACTGTGAAGTACGGACAAGTGCCCTCCTTCTTGCAGTACTCAAGCAACGACTCAAAGGAGTACACGCCCTGGGGCAAAAGGTCATGCTGATCAAAGTCATTCAACTTCTCGTGGTACGAGCAGAGCCCTAGCTGGTCAGGGTTCTGGATCATCTGTTCCTGAGACACACCCTCCGACTCGAGTTTCAGCTTGAGCTGTCCGTTGGTGAGTCTTCTGCACTTCTCATCGACAACAGCGCCCTTTCTCTCCTGGCGGACCTCCGGATGCAAACACAAGTTCTTTCTCGACGTAAGCCCCAATCCTCTAAAGTCCTCCACATACCCTAGTTGACTGGACCTGTAGTCCATAAGCTTCTGAAGCTCGATAAGGGCCTTTTCGATCTCCGACATTGTACGAGAACAATACACAATCTTTCTGTGTTCTGGGTAATGCATCTGGTACGCCACCGTAAGCGAAAGCAACGACACCGTCTTGCCTGTTCCCGAAGGCATCTCTAGGATACAGTTGCCACCGACATCGAGTGTTTTCTTGATGTCGCTCATATAAGCATACTGCTCCGGGTAGATTTTCGGGTACGGGAAGAGCACCGGCAAGTCGTCGATGTAGAATTTCATGACTTGGGAAGAAGTACTAGGGTGTAGTTAGCTTGCGATATCGCGATGTGTAGGACCACACAGTTGCACAAAGTGGGGAGGCAACGAGGGGGAGTGAAGTCTTGGTGGATGACAAATCCAGAGTAATTTATGAAAAAGAGACAGTTTTTTGATTTTTCTTCGGAGTTCGGAGATTTTTCAGTCGATGGCGGGGTGACTAAAGGCGGTGATGCTAGTGGCTGCGAAATCGCTGCAGTAGTGAGACACCAGGTAGTGAGAGAGTTATGTCTAGATTCAGAGAAAACTTTCTTCTTTTTCTGAAAATGATATTATTGGCTGCTGGAAAGAAATTTGCAATCCACCTTATTGAATGTTTTTTAGAACAAGACATCGCTGTTGCTTTCGATACCAGCAATCTTCAGTAATGCTCAAAACCAATAGGCATTGCATGGAGCCAATTAGCTTGTAGGCCAATCTCACTGATTTGAAAAGTTTCAAAAAGTTTTCAAAACTCCTGAAGAAGTCGTCATTCGACAAACCATCCATCATACGACTCCTCCAACGGTCTCCACAATCATTGCTTGATCACCGCTTGATCACCGCTTGACTCTATTCAACCAAAGCCAATCTCACCATCGACTCCCCACCCATCGATAACCTCTACACTCCACCGTCGTGAATCGTATATTCGTTGTCGTCGTGACGTAACGTACTGTAGCGAGTAGACCGCCTGGTCACCTAGGCCAAGCTCATGCCTACCCAAACTTCTTCACCAAAAGCTCCTTGATCTGGGGAAGATAATATCACTGGTCTTTCCACCCACTTCATGCCACACGCCTCTTCTCTGGTAGTAAGACCGGATCTCTTCAATCTCCTTGTTATACTGGTCCAAACGCAGCTGCAACAACACGGCCTCATCGTCCTCCCGCTTGATCAATGGCTCTCCTGTATCATCGTCTTTGTAAGGCACTTCCGGCGGATCGTACTCCAAATTGTATACCTTGCCAGAGGGCGGATGCACCCACCTCTTCTCTACACGGTCCAAGATCAACTTCTGGTCCACGTTCAACTCAATGGCCATTGTAACGCCGGCATTGTTGCCATCGAGAATTCTGTCCAAAGCGACCGCTTGGGCCTTGGTACGGGGCAATCCGTGCATGACCCAGTTGGACGTCGTGTTGAACCAATTGTGCTCGTACAAGAAGTTCTGGACCAAGCACATGGTGACGTCGTCGGGGATAAGCGAGCCTGTTGCCATGAGCTTCTTAACCGAGGAGCTGAAAGGCAGTCCCCTGTCGATTTCTGTTCTGAAGATGTGCTTCAGAGAAAGCGACGAGACATTGAGGAAGGAGTCTTGGATTCGGGCACACTGTGTAGTTTTCCCGGCTCCGGGAGCACCGAGGAGCACGATACGGGCCGGTTTGGCGAGTTTGACAGCTTTGCTGAGGGGCATCTACAAAAAAAAAAGTGGTTGTTTCAAAAAACAGCCAGATCCGGGCTACTTATACCCTGCTGCTGTGTGAAGGAAGTTGGGGATTCCCAAACGGGCACCTCGCCTGCAAGAGGGGAACACTATTTACAATGTGGCTTTGGTGGGGCCTTAGTTATTGCGGTTTCTATTTGCAGCTAGGGATAGCCCGATGGTGGTGGCGCTTTGATAGGCTGGATTGGTGGGAGTTAGAGGTTGGAGGATTTGTGGTGGTGGAGGTGATTTTTTGAAAGAAGAGATTATTGAGATTATTGGGGATTTTGAATTGGATTTGGGATCGTTAACTATGAGGTTTTTTGTAGGTTGGTGTTGGTACAGCGGTGTTGATGCAATAGCTTTAGTCTGCGCTAGATAAGCATTGCTGCAGTAGACGTAGATTCCAGGCACGCGCCGAAGTAGGGGGATTATTTAGAAATTAATTAGATTTTATTGATGATCAGATAATTAGTTAGTTGGTTTTCATATTTTCAAGGCACAGAGGTCAATGGCTAACATACTAGGCTGAGGTGAAATAAGGTTCGGGCTCGGAGTTTATGGCTGCGAAAGCTTCCATCAGGTGGTGTTACAGTCTACACAGAAAGCGAAGATCGACCGATTGTGTGGTCTAGTCTTCCTGGAAATGACGTCAAACATTGGAAGACGTGGATTTTTGTTTGGATTGAGAATTGAGTATACTGTCCGATTGAGACACAGCTACAACCACTTCTGAATGCTTGTCCACTCGATCTATAGACTTGATGATCATTTGGAGATCTTGCGGCCACAGTGAGTTCAGGCAAAATTTGATCTAGACGACAAATTCAAACGACATCAAACCCAAACAACGTTCATTGAATCGATACGATCGATGGACGAGGATGATGGAGGTACTTTCCTATTGGGAGGTCGATGACACTCCACGGTCGACAAATCCGACCTCAAGACTTGGAAATTCGGCAATTGACTGTTGAGCCACTTCTGAGAGAACGCAAAAGTGCTCCTTCGATTCCCATCGAAGCCAAAGGAAGAACCTCGGCCTTCTGTTCCAGCTCGAGCTCCAGTCCATACCCCAAACCTCAATTTCCCTCCAGTCTACCACCACCTACGGCCTGTCGAACTTCTTCAAAATCAAGTCCTTGATCTTGGGGAAAATAATGTCGCTCGTCTCGCCCGCAACACCGTGCCAGATGCCCTTCTTCTGGTAGTACTCCCTGAGCGTCAGGATCTCCTCGTTGTACTTGTCCAACCGCTTTCCAAACACCTCCTTGGTGTCGTCCTTGCGCTTTTCTAACTTCTCGCCCGTCTCGTCATCCTTGAATGGCTCCTTGGGAGGATTATAGTCCAAGTTGTACACTCTTCCAGAAGCAGGATGGACCCAGCGGGCCTCCACTCTCTCCAATATGCTCTTCTGGTCAACCTCCAACTCCACGACCAAGTTGATGTCGGCTCTGTTTTCCTTCAACATCTTGTCCAAGTCTCTGGCTTGGTTGCCCGTTCTAGGGAACCCGTCCAATAACCACAGGGCGTTGCCATTGAGCCAATCGTTGGCCAACAAATGATTCTTGATAAGTCCAACCATCGTGTCGTCGGGCACGAGCTTTCCTTCCTCGATAAACTTGGAGACTGCCAGGCCCAAAGGTGTACCTCTAGCAACCTCGGTTCTAAGGATATCTCCCGAGGAAAGGGCATTTAAAGTGGGAAGAGTTTTCAATAATCTGGAAGTCTGGGTGCCTTTTCCGGCACCAGGTGCTCCAAGAAGGAGAAGTCTGAGCTGTTTTGCTAAGACCATTGTAGTGTGGGATTAAGAGTAGTAGGTTGTGATTTGCATCCACCGCGAACCGTCCTGTGATAAAGGATTTGGCGAGGAAGATTTACGTAAAAGGCAAAAATGGAGAGGAAGAAATAAATTGGGAAATCTATGCTTTTAAGTCATGGAGACCCGTCTTGCTTTGCTGTATATACTCACTTGCTGCCGCAATTCCGAGACCTGATTTAGTCCATGTCGCCTGTGACAGCCTGCCCGATGCAGACCGAAAAATAGACCAAGCTGGGATACTGTTGCTTTTGCGCCAGGGTCCAGTGGAGCCATCTGGGCTCCTCTTCTATAGTACAATGTGTAAGTAGCAGCCGTCTGCGTCTTTAAGCCGGGCTCTTTTTGATCAATTGGCCTTGAAAGCAATCCAAGAGACATACAGCCTCACTGGCCAAATGTGGACCAATTATCCCGAGATCGACAGAGCAATTGCGAGATGGCATCGAAAGGGGAAATACCTCGAGACAGGCACTCCCTAATGTAGTTTCAGAAAGCCCAATCAGCCACCACCACAAACCACCCCTAAGCCGAGCACCTAACGCTTAAGAGCGTTGACGTCGTCCCGAATAGGCCCAAACCTGCATGGCCTAATTGGTTACTGCTAACCTCCACCAACTTACTCCTCGTCATCAGAATCAATGATTCTTCTGCGCTTCCGCAGAACCTCCTCCTCGTCTCTATACTTCGACGCTCCCTCGTCCTTCAAATTCTTCAAACGCTCAGCTCCTCTCTCAAACTCCTCCTCCTCAGCCTCGGCATCCTCATCGTCAATCTCCAACTCCTCATCGTCGTTGGCCACGAAATCATCCTCGTCATCGTACTCGTCGGCTCCATAGGCCCTCTCAAAACGCTCGTACGCAGACTCCTGGCCATAACGGGGCGCAGGGCTGTCGGACTTGCCCAAACGCTCTTCTTGCAAACGACGTTTTTGCTCCAACTGTCTCTTGGCCTTGAGGTTCTTTCTCTCGTTCTCGTCGGCCATTCTTTGCTTCAACATCGGATCTCTTTCGGTCAACGTGTTCAAGATCTTGTCCTTCTTCTGAATCGTCTTGACGGCTTGCGTCAAACGACGATGCGTTTCGGTGAATGTAGATGCCGGTATAAGGTTGGCAGAACGGGTCAAGGCAGCCTCATTTTGTAGAACCTCGTGCTCAACGTATGATCTGGCCAAGAAGTTATCGAGAATAGGCTGACTCTTGAAGTCGAAAAGCTCGTTTCCTACCTTCAAAGAAATCAGACCATCGTCCCATTCGACAAAGTGTGCGTTGGACTGCTTGATAATCTCGTCGTTACCGGCGTTCAGGTATCTCCATCTGATGGTGTTTTCATTAAGGAGCTTTTCTGCCACAACATCGTTCTGCATCTGCTTGGCGTCCATTTCCATCTTGCTTCTTTCTTCAGCATTTCTAGCCACTCTTTCCTTGAACTCTGTAGGATCAAACGGATGAGCCTCAACGTTCAAAAAAACAGGAATTTTGATGGCAAAAACATCGCCTTCGGGTTTATGTGAAACAGGGTGCCTGGGCAACGTTAAAGTGGATGTTTTTAACGATTTCGTCTCGGTTTCTGAACTCGAGTCATTTTCATCGTCAGATTGCGTAACTGGTCTGGCTTGTGTGGTCTCTTCCTCAACATCATCTCCAAACAAATCATCAACTTCTTCTTCCCCGCTCAAATTGGATCTTTCCTCGTCAGACATGGTGCAGTTATTTCAAATCTGTTGAAGGTGTTTTTTCGACCTTCTCAGTTAGCGATACGGTCACGTGCACCACACATAATGGCTGCAACTTTGTATCCACATAACTATAATCTACATACACATACACAGGGCCGGGGGCCCACGGCCGGGAAATAAAAAATCTTGCTTGCGCTACCCCTGGGGCGCCTCAGAAACGATGATGGGAGGCGACAATTTAGACGACCCGCGTGATTCGTAGCCCCCACTCGCTGCTTCGTCGCTGGCATCAGCATTCACCACGTAGAGAAGATTGGGCACCTCGGCCTGTCTAGGGCGCCGCTGGCCAGCATCAGACACGTATTCGTCGTCGCTGGAGCCAGAGGCGAAATCTTGCTCCGTGTCAGATAGCGTTACGCCTCTTCCTGGAGCGGTGGTGTTGCGGAAACCAATAAGGTCTAAGTCGTCTGGGTTTGGAGACAGTAGTGACTGGCTGTGCTGTCTACCATTGGTGCGTGCGTTGAGGTATGAAGCCGCTGCAGGCTTGGCCTCAGCCTTCGGGCTTGCCCGGGTATCTATTGGTGTTGGTGTTGCAGGCTCCGGAGAGGACTGCTCCTGGTTGGGCAAGAGCTTGTAGGCATATTGTATAAGGAATTCGACGACAGATTGCGAGAGAGCGTACTCATCGGGATCCATATCGTGGTTGGGGTGGGAAAGAATGGACGGCTGGAAAATGGCGGCCAAGTTGCGCGCCAGCATGAGGTTCTCGTGGGCATTGCTTTGGACCATGGCAAGGAGGTCCAAGATATAGAAAAGGAGCTGTTTCAGGAGCTGTGGTACGTCGTCAAGGAGCTCCTTGTACTCGTCAATGGCTTCGTACACGTCTCGCGTGAGCTTCTTGTAGTTACGAGCTTTGCGTTGGGCCTTGGTAGGCAATGGACTATCCTGTTTGGCCTCGGATCTGGCTTTTTCCAGTGCAAATGGTGCCGTTGGTTGAGTCGTCTGTTCTGGATGGTTTGCTTGTGGGACCAGCTGGGATTGCTGTGGTTGAGGAGGGTCGGAGAGGGCAGTTTGGGACAGTTCTCTGCTGGCTTGGGCTTGGGCTTGGAGCATTTCCTGTGAGCCCAGGCGCACCTTCAGCGGGTTTTCTGCCTTGTAGCGCATGTACTTGATGATTCTAGGACGGGCTTTGAGCGGGTCCCTAAACTCGTCGTAGAGATGTAGCGGGATGAGCGGCTCAGGAAGCGCATTGAGGTAGCGCCGAAGCACGGAGGCGGCGTCGTGGACGGTGTAGCCGTCCCAGGAGAGCTTTTTGCCGAACTCGGGCGGCAGGTTAAAGATGATTTGGAGCTCCTTGATACGCTTGGAGGCGCCTCCCACACGGAAGATGCCCTCCACGTTTAAGCCGTTTTTCTTAAGATAGACACCGCACTTGGCCACGACCACGGGGATGCGGCCGTAGTGAAGCACGTCGTCGGAGGCCAGTTTGGGAGCGGCCGTGGCGCCCAATAT
Organism: Candidozyma duobushaemuli; assembly: GCF_002926085.2. Lineage (NCBI taxonomy): Eukaryota > Fungi > Ascomycota > Pichiomycetes > Serinales > Metschnikowiaceae > Candidozyma > Candidozyma duobushaemuli. The sequence continues at coordinate 1,226,667 of NW_020289897.1, forward strand.
GGAGATCTTGGCCAGAGCCTGTGTGATGGCGTCGGCCAACGACACGCCAAAGTACTTGCTGTTTTCGTCCACCAACGGGTTGTTCTGCAAGAAACTGTCCCTGTGCTGGCGCAAGTCCAGATTAGCGTACAGCAGGGTCTGATTGGTGGAGCTCAGGTTCGACCGGACCCGGTTGACATTGTTGGTCAGCCGCAGCTTGTGCTGCAAAAGCGGCCTCAAGAAGTCCAGCAGCGGCAGCGCGTGCGGGAACGGGATGGCCCCCTGCGGCGCCGGAGGCATCTGGTGGTTGTTCTGGTGGTGATGTTGGGGCAGATGATGGAACCCTAGGTTGAAGGAGTGGCCCAGCGTGTGTTGTCCGTGGGAGCCGTGGGAGCCGTGCACGTGCGAGGATCCAGGAGACGCCACGGAGCGGGAGGGCAGGCGGGATTCACCCAGAGGCCCATCGGAGTCGGACACTTCGTTGACGGAGTCATTCAGCATTGTGTTTCGCTTGAGGTTGCGGACCCAGCCGAATATCAGGCCGCGGTTCGTCGGGGATGCCGAGTGAGACATCGGCTGCTTTGGGGTGGTGATTTATGGCGGAGGGGAACGGTAGGTTGGAAAAAAAGTCGTGGAGTAGTAGGTGGTAGGGAATGTTGATAAATGGCTGTGTGTGTGCCTGGTGTACGGGTGCGCGTGATGGCGAGGCGTAGAGTCTGGCTTTCTCTGTACTAAGCACAATGACCTGCTACACGTTTGAGGCAAATGGAACAAAGACGGGTTGGTTATATGTCGTCTTTTGACGGGGGTGTGTTTTGTTGATTGGTGATTTTGGAAAGTCGTTAATTTTTTTGGACAAAATCGTCAGAAGAAATTGTTAGACGATGGAGGGTAGGAAGAAGACAGGAGGAATTGAGAGACGAGGAAGGCCGAGGCAGAAGAGAAAATAACGGATTTTGAGTTCAAGTACAGTACGGATGTTTGGTAAGGTTTCCAGATGAAGATCCATCCAGCTGTGTCTGCTATGGGCCAATCCACTACCTACCGGTTTTGTACAGACGACCTTCTAGCCAAAAAGAGAGCCAAAAGGCTTTGACAGAATTTGGTTCGATACCAGCTGTGAATTAAGTTTCTGAAAACGCAACATCTTATGTCTTTACCAGTATGGCTGGTACTGGTGCGTTTGGTGCCCGGGTGAGGCGGTTCAGCGTGTTGGTAATGACGTATCTTGGTTATTAACTTCCGCAATATACTTCCCCGATTTGCCCTTGCCGTTGATCAGAAAGTCCGGATCACTGCTGTTGATCTTTCCTCGCAGCTTCAGTTAAGCTTCCACAAAGCGAGCATTTGCAGCCATTCCCGCTGACACATGGTCCCACTTCTACAAGAATCCGCTTAGCTCAGCGAACTCAGCTTCCCCGAAATTACCATATTCTGACGTTCAGCGGCCCTATTTCTCGCTGGCCCGCCATCCTCGCCGACCTACCCGCGTATCTACACTATCCACGGAACAACCGCTCCACGGTCACGTTTCGGAACTCCCCACGGCCTCCTGGTTGGTTCCTTCGCCATACTGTATGGCACTTTGTGACGCCTGCTGGTCATCGCAGGGGAGAAGCACAAGAGGCTATGGTGCATGAGAACACCCGTAAAGCTGTCTTCTTTAGGCCGCCGACGGGATTGAGCGGTGCAGCGACTGAGCGGTAAAAGAGAGTTTTGGTGATTAGCAATCTGAAGCAATTTAGAGGCCAAATCAAGGATGGGAGGCTGAAGCCGGAATGTGTCAAGGTGGGGTGAGGGGCCCACTTGGAGTCACACCTTGGGCCACAGGAACGGTATTTCCTTTAGAGGAAGAAAAGCCTTTACATTACTGGCATTTCAAAGCATTTTCGAAAATACCTATCTTCTAAAGGCAATGCCGCTGATGGCCTGAGGTATGACCCCGGATTCTCATTGCCAGTTGCTGCCAGGAACATCCTGCAAGGCATTGCATACATCGACGTTAGTTTACCCCGGATCGGCTTTTTGCCTCTTTGATTCCTAAAAGATGACCCTGTTTTGCTGCCAAATATAGCCCCATCCTTCCCCCCCCCCCGGCTGACTCCCTGCTTGACTCCGACAAGCGTGATCCTCGGGACCCCACATATTTTTGTCCTTACAAGAAACCCATTTCTTTTCAGCCAGTCAAGACGTTTTCGACCAATCATGTCAGCGAAGTGGTGGCTGAGCCTCCAGCCTCAGAGCTTACCGTGACCGTAGCCTCCATACAAGCCCAAATAAGAAGCTATACGAGGCGACCGGTTACGTGGCAAAAGGGAGAGGGAAAAAAGGAAAAAAGGGAAACAGGAGGGCGCTCGTCAAACGTCAATTTTTCGGATACAGGCCAATCTGAAAAATTGTGGCCCTAATTCAGGGGCACCTACAATGGGACCCTAGTGCGTACTCTATAGAAGCACCTCACCACTTTGGCTCACTTCAACGGTGTTTGTTTACTTAACGCGTGAAACCCGTACACCACAACATCCTCCATAGTTAAGCGACCTCACCACTTAACAAACCACAACATGCTGCCCAGGCGACCTCTACTGAAGGTTCTGCTCAATACAAAACGCAGCAGCGAAAAGGGAAAGTCTCCTTTTGTCGACTATGCTGTTGCAAAGTTGCCTGCCACCCCGCCAAAGTGCAAAAAACTCCTGCTAGACGACTTTGAGTTTGGCAAAGTATTGGGCAAGGGCAAGCTAGGCAAGGTGTATTGCGTGAAGCACCGGGAACTGGGACTCGTGTGTGCCATCAAGGCCATGAGCAAAAAAGATTTGGTCAATCTGAAGCTAGAGAAGAATCTACGGAGAGAGATTGAAATCCAGAGAGACTTAGTCCACCCCAATGTATCTCGCTTGTACGGCTACTTCTACGACGACACGAACGTCTACTTGATTCTAGAGTACGCGTTGTATGGCGAAGTGTACCAATTGTTGAAAACACGGCGCCGTTTCGACGAAATCACCGCATCAAAGTACATCTTCCAGGTCTCCCAGGGCCTCCAGTACTTGCACTCCCACAATGTCATCCACAGGGATATCAAGCCAGAAAATATTTTGCTCCTGGATTTGGGCGACGTGAAACTCAGCGACTTTGGCTGGTCCGTGAAGCTGGATCCGTTGACCCAAAAAAGACTCACTGTTTGTGGAACCTTGGACTATCTTTCACCCGAGATGGTCGAGTCTCGCTCCCACGATTTTGGCGTTGATATATGGCTGTTGGGTGTTTTGGCGTACGAGTTCTTGGTTGGCAGACCGCCTTTTGAAGACGACGACAAAGGCACCACCTATAAACGAATCGCACGTGTGGACCTACGAATCCCGGGATTCTTGTCCGAAGAGGCTGCCGACTTTATCACTAAGCTTCTACAGAAGAACCCTCGTCAGAGACTTGCATTGGCCGAGGTTGCCAACCATCCATGGATCGAGAAGCACCGTCCTCACTGGAAGTCCGTAAACTAGTCATGAAAAAATGCATCACGAAGGCAGTCGAATCAATTGCATGAATTCGGCATTTGCATGGTTTTAAAAGAGCCGAAACACGGCATCATAGTCATAATACAGAGCTTCACCAAAGTGAAGCATCAATGAACTAAAATTGTAGATCTACACCACATGGACTCAATCACTGTTACCCAAGGACACGTCTACTATACATATATATTACACACCAGCAGCTCACAGAGACTGTGCTGGAACTTGACGCTGCTGAGAGCCCTGCTGTGACTGCAGTCTCTGTTGTTGCTGCTGCTGCTGCATCATTTGTCTTTGCTTGAGCTGCTGCTGTTGAAGCTCAAACACACGTTGCTGGAATTGCTTTTGTTGCTGGTAGTTGTACTGGGCAGTTGTAGCAATGGCCTTCAGTGCTGTTCTCACGTGGTAGAGTTCGCCTGGAATAGCAGCGCTGGTTTGAGTAGATGCCTGGCCTTCTGAAGCTGGAGGTGCATCAACATTGACAAGAGCACATCTGCCTTGAAGACCGCCAATGGAACCTGAAATCGCCTGGTTGGCCAAAGTGAGGTCACCCAGCGAAGACAGCGAATCTGCAGCAGAAGCGCCGTTGGTGATTAAAGCGTTGGCGTATGCCTCTCTCATACTGAGGAAACGGTGCCTGTTTCTAGTGGGATCATAACCTTGCGCTCCAACGGCACAGGGGCACTCTTTGACACACCCTCCAAAACCAAATGAGTCTCCTCATCAGGATCAAGCACCACAGGGAGACTACCAGCACCGCCTTCTCCACCTTCCACACCGGCCATTCCAGAGAGTTGAGCATTCTCCCTCCTCTGAGCAGCCAAGGCATTGTTTTGGGCCATTCTGGCCTGGTTACGCTTCTGGTATTGCTGTAGCAAGACGTCGTACGGAGCTGAACGTCCAGGAACAGCTCTTTTTGCACCCATTGAATGGGTCTTACATGTCAACGAACGGGCACAGAAACCGCCCATGGGTAAAGGCACACCACACTGTTTCTCAACATCAACAGGGCCCTTGGCCTTGGTGGGAGCCTTGGTTTTTTGCTGTTTCTTCTTCTTCTGCTGATTATTGGCTCTTTGAGCAGCAGCTTCAGCAGCAGCAGCCGCGGCAGCGGCAGCATTGGCAGCCTCCTTCTCCTTCTGCATCTGAGACTTTTTGTACTTCTTTTTGGGTCTCGGCTGGTCCTTCAGTTGCAGAGCCTGGGATCCAGCTGGAGTCGCTGGAGCAGGCAGCGCCATTCGAGACAGGTCGACCGAGGAGGCATCGTTCAAAGCGGCTCTTCCCCTCTTTCTCTTGTTGGTGGCCGCCAGCGAAGCAGCGCCGTTTTCTGTTTCAGCTTTCTTCTGTTTCATCTCCAAGCAACGCTCGTAGTGTGTAGTCAAAGATTCCTCGCCTATGGGCCGGCCACAGCTTTTGCAGATTTGGTACTTTGAAACCTGAGAAAGGTAGGAGGATTCGGAAAGTGAGTTGTAAAGAACGGTGTTCAGGGACGCCTTCGAGTTGTTGTGGTCCAAATGCCAGTCAAGCTTCTTATCCAAGTATACACCTAGGTCCTTCCACACGGCTTTAGACGGGTTTGCAGGAGACGCTAGGGAGCGAACGCTATCGAGAGTGACGATTCTGGACAGGCCACTTGTGGACATGCTCTGAGAAAGACACTGGTGGATGTCTTTCGGTGTGGTTTAAGATAAGTTTTGGAGGTGTTGAGGTTGTTCTGGTGATGGTGCACGGGTGCGAGGTGTAGGTAGGACCCCATGGCTGTGTTTCATGGGAGTGGGTGTGTTGTTTGGGGAGAGAGTATTATGGAAAAGAACTCAAGAGATTCATGAAGTTTGTGATTTCAGAGCATTGTGTTGGGAATTGTGTGTGTTTTTGGTGTGCGTGTGTTTATATGTGGTGGAAGTGGGGGATGTTGGTTGCGAAATGGTTGCAAACGAGCCGAGTTGTAGATTATTGGTAAATACAAGATGACATAAAAAAGAATCAGTTGAAGTTTTACAAATTAATAGAATTGAAGAAGGAAGCGGCTTCTTGTCTTGTTTGGCCATAAGTAGGAGGACATTGTAGCACGTCTTTAAGGAACCAATGGGGTGGATAGCATAGTAATGGAGGAGGAGAGTGCTTAAGCTGTTAGGTCAACAGGGCCTTTTTTGCTCTTCTTGGGATCTAAATAGCTTAAGAAGTCTCAAACGACTCCAAAAGATCTTAATGATTTTCGAACGATAAGGCCCAGAATGCAATTGCATCGGATGAGCTGAAATTTCAGCAGATGGAGCACACGAGCGATAAGAATATTGACGTTTCATTATTCAAAAGTCCCTGGCAAGTGAAAAGTTACAATAACCCCAAAAACTCTGTGTCTTTATATCCCACGATTGAGCCACCAAAACGACCACTGACCCGATAACTCCACATCCTCGACATCCACCATCAATGTCATCGCCCAGCAACACAATCAAAATCAACAAACAAAGACCCGAAAACTCCTCCCTCCGACGCGTCAGCCTTCCTTTCATCCGGCAAACCTCTAAAAATCCTCACCACCTCCCCAATTCAATCATCCCCATCTTATCTTCCTCCCTCAGCCTCACCAATTTCCACCTCCCACACCTCATCCACAGCCTCCCGAAAATCAACTGATTTTCTCAAACTCTGCCCTACTTTCCCGCCAACAATACCTCTCCTCATCGCCAAACGGCTCTTCGAGATTGTGCCATTGTTAGTGCTTCTCTGGCTAGATCTTGGCCTGGGACGGCTGCAAACGGGCACTTCAGCCGGATCCTCGGGTGCCCACGGCCAAAAGTGAAAAATCGCCAGAACGAAAAAGCCTATTTCCCGCCTTCCGCAAATCCTCCCGCTTTTTTTCCCAACTTTCACTTTTGTCCACCCCAGACTGTGTCCATCTCCCTCGGTTGCAGAAGTGGACTGATTTCGAGCATCCTACTGCAGGGCACAAAAGTACCTTCAACAGAGCTCCCCAGGCTCCTGGCCACCATGAAAATTGTGTACCCCTGGTTGATCCATGCTACCGGCTGGGTGCTCCGAAACCCCAAACTTTTCATTCTCGTGCCCATCCTCGTCATATACATCTTGTCCTATGGCGTTGTTCACGATCTCACCGTGAGGCCTATAAGCCTGGCACTATCTTTGGGAGAAGAGGGTCCAGAGCTTGGTTTTGGCTCCACGGGAGAGATATACGCTAAAGTGAAGAATGGAGATTTCCTGCTTTCCCGAATCTCCCTCCTGGCGCCGGCAAGTGTGGTGGATTTCCCCCATATGCGCCAGATCCACACTTTGCAACACAATCTCGAAGCCCACAACGACGTCTACGTGCTCCTGCCGTGGCACACGTGGCCCAAGGGGCTGTGGCAGAAACAGCAGTACGAGGCCTCGGCGCTACGAGCGTTGAACCACCGCTTCAAGCCGGAATTGGCCTCCCTCTTCTTCGATGAGCTCCACAAGAGAAACCACTTGGTCACGGCAGCGGGCAAGGTCAATCTATATGTTGTGCACCAGGGCGACCTCCCGCTGCTTTCCGTGGAAAAGCCTCTCCAGGTGCTGTTCTACGAGACTTCCAAGGCACAAAACGCCGCTAAAGAGTTCCTCAGGTACTTCCGCTACTTACAAGGAGAGCTGCTCCCGCTCAGCATGCTCAATAGGCTTGCAGCGTTCGCCCAAACGATTCTCTGCATTGTCTTTGTTTTCCGGGTCTACTTCAGCATCTGCAACCAGCACAAGATCCGGTCCAACTTCGGTTTGATCTGCGGCTGGCTCGTGGAAGTTTTTTTGGCCAGTGCCGGCTCCTTCAGTATCTTGGCCTCTTATAAAGGCTTTCAGGAGTGGCTGGCGATGTTGGGCCCGGTGATCAGCTACGGAATGGGGACGTACGTTTTGGCTGTGATGCTCTTCAGCTCCAGGACTCTTTTCCGTACTGTCAACGATTTGGCTGGCGATAATTCCATGGACGGCCACGACACGCTCCACAGACGGCTTATCCGTTTTTACATTGGCATTAACAACAGCGTCAGCAACTCTACAGACTCCATTTACAAGCTCACCCGGTTTGTACGCAAACGGTGCTTTGTCGACAAGTTCTCCTCGAACATTCTACCTGTTCCCAATTCGTTTGTGGTACTTTGCCTTAATTTGACGGGACTCTTCTTTGCCTTCGGCTTCTTCTTGGGTCTCTTGCACATATTTTTCCTGGGCCTGGAGTGGCATCTCTTGGTGGACAAGTACTTGGTGGCTCTTGAGGCAATGGCATTGGCATTGGCGATTGATCATTTCCTTCAACAGACGTTTCTCGTTGGCATTATTTTAATTGATCTCAATCGTGTTGAGCTCACGGACTTGCTCAATAAGAACCCCAGCTTTTACGATGCCGAATTCGTCGAGTCCATGGGCGAAATCGACCCAATTTCCTCCTTCATGCTAGGACTTCGTGGGCCACTTTGTCGTCCAACGCCTGGCTCATTCAGACACATCTTGGGGACCCACTTTTTAAAGCTTTCACCAGCTTCTTCCATGCGTTTCTGGTTTGGCGATGTCATGAGTTTCTTCTGCTGGAACTTTTTCTGCCAGATCTTCACGACAATCTTGGTCCTTCCATATCAGTTGCTTTCCGACCCAGCTCATGTCGTGAAGCTCGGATACCAGGCATCAGGTAAGCATTCATACAACGCTCTCTTCTACTTGGAGGTCGCTGTCACCATACTTTTCATATTTGCCGTTTCAGAGTTGACATTCACGCTCACATACTCTCAGAGACAGCGCAAGGAGGTCGATCCTACCGCCACTTTGGTGGCATCCTCCCATTTGGAGTACAACGAGTTGGCGCAAAACGAGCAGACAAAGTACTTTGAAAGCATCACTCTCGATAACGGCCATAACATCGATGTCATTAAGATTGCCACAAACTCGAAATCCTCCTTTTTGGTATCGACAGATTTGGACAGGAAAGTGTTGGTGTGGTCTCCCTTGAGTGTGGTTGAGAAAAAGACCCCCATGAGCATTTCCACCACCATCGACACGATTCGTGGTTCTCTTCACCCAGAGTTCTGGCCTATCAGCATGATCGAAATATCCGACGAGGGAAACTACATTGTTCTTGTGAACAACCGCCATTCTGTCATCAAGTGTTTCGACCGTCAGCTGTTATCTTTCATTTGGGAAATCAACCTTGCAGCCGAGCTTGGCCTCACGCCAAAAGAGTTGAAACCCATGCTTGCATTTTTCCGTAAGAAGACTATCGCCGGCTTCTTAGCCAGAAAGCTTCTTATGAAAAAGAGGAACGGTTCTGACGGTAGAAGGTCTAGTGTGAGCTCTACAGCCTCATCCTCTACAATCACAGGAAACTTTCCTCCACCACCTCTTCGTGATGACGATTTAGCAGTGGAGGACAAAGTAAGAGACTTTGAGCAGTCGCTCAACAGAGACGAGTTTGTGATGGTTTTCGAAAACGGGCACATGGTGACCGTCAACTGCACTGATCGCAAGATCAAGCATTATTACATGTTCGAGGATGTCTACGGCAAGGGCCTAGTTTCCGAGAACCTCCGAGTCACCACCGCAAAGCAGTTGACCACCTCCAGAGTCAGCGACAGAATCATCTGTGACTTGGTAAATGGAGATATCATTATTGCCTCTGCGGTAAGCAATATTTGGAAATTCTCCAAGCTCAAAACCAGCAAGGCCCAGTTCAACAACAAGCAAAATGCGATGATAAAGGCACCTGGCGTGCCGATGTCCAGAACTGCTACATCCATGGATACCGAGTTTCTGTCGATTTTCAAGCAAAACTTCACCAACTCACCGAATCCGTACCCGACAGAGCTTCCAACGCCCAAGAGGCGTTTTGCCGCTATCAATCACTATACCATCTTCACAATTGACTTTGTGGGTATGGTTGTGAGGGTCCGTGACTTAAAGGCCGAGCTTTTGGATATCCAGACTGGCATCATCATCAAGACCTTCTTCATTGGTCATTTCAAGCCCGGGCTGTTCAGAGTGATACATTCGGAACCTACCCATTGCAAGTTCTGTGGATGTGCCTCCGTCGAAACAATGTCGTTAGTTTACGAGGACTTCTACGATCCTACGCTCATTGTGCACACATTCTTGTTGGAGAACAAGAAGTCCAGAAACAACATCTGCCTCCGTGTAGAAAGAGACCCTCGAGAAATCCGTTGTTTGGGTTTCGACGCCGTTGTCGAAAAGCAGTACTGGTACCATAACATTGAAAAATGGGAGGCTACGGATATGAACGTGGTGATGGGGATCCGCAGAGCCGGAACGAAAAACTCCGACGAGGTGGAAATCAGAGACGAAAAGGCAAGCCACAACGAAGAATTCTCTCTGCTTAGAAGAAGAAGAACCAGGGCCCCAGCATCACCCGAGCGGCCCTCCATTAACGACGTTTGGCAAGGTTTCGTGGTGACTGTTCTGAATGGACAGTTTCTCGAGTACAAGATACCTTTCGGGGAAGAGGAGGACGAAGCCGAGTTTGCGTGTGTCAGGCCCAACGTTATTGCCAAATACGGCTACAAAGCCGTGGCGCTAGCGTTTGGCCGCAAAATCAAGATTCTCTACTTGGGCGGTGGAAAGTTGATTGAGAGTGACTTATACTACAAGGGCTCGCTGAGCTCGCTTCAGCCCAATCTGCAGCCTGGATCCGACGGAGCGGTCAACCGGAACGACTTGTTGTTTATTAACAAGAGACGGCGTATGTTGGAGCGCAGAAAGAATCGAGATTGATGAAGCCGTTTGCAGCCGTTGGTATGCAGCGACTATTTCCTGCCGCGCATGAAGTGGGCTGACCATTTTGAACCCTTCCGGTTACTTCCTGATTGGTCCTGTGAATGGTGTATGAACTCAAAAAAAAAAGTCGCCAGTCTGATAAGCTTCTAGACTACGTGCGTACCTTGAATGCGTGTGACCCATCACCGCAAACAATACCTCCAGGTCGTTGCTTGCTTGCTCATCCATCATAGTGAAGAACTCAACATTCAAAATTAACTTTTGATTTGCATTGCAACAAGTGGAATTTTTCTTGGATCGGATGACTCAGCTGTCATTTTGTGGACCATTGCTTTCTCGTACCTTTGTTTCTATTTCTCGCGGCTATGTATCCGAGCGACTTTCTTGCTAGCACGCATCGGGTGATCTCGGGCTTTTCTGCGCATTTAAGCAGCACAGTTTGCAATCGAAAATGCGCACATTGGAAAAGTTACCCACTTAAAAAGAAAAGCTCCACAAAACCATGAAGATTCTCAATGACGAAGAAAGAAACGCCCACTGGAACGCCGTGCTCCGCCAGGGTGCCATCGGTACCGCTGTCGGTCTCGGAGTTTCTGCCGGTTTGGTTACCTGGGTCAAGAGAAAGCAGCCTCTCAGATGGCGGTCCTTCAACACCTCGGTGAAAACCGCCATGTGGGTCATGCCTACCGTCACGATTGGTGCCTTTTTCGCCGATGAAGGTTCTGTCAAATTCGACGAGCAGATGCACCGTCTGGACTACCTCAACCAGCAGGAGACTGAAAAGTTGGAGCAGTGGAACAAGTTGTCCACTGCCGACAAGATCTTCACCAGGGTGAACGAGAACAAGTACAAACTTATCATCAGTGCATGGGCCCTCTCGCTTTGGGGCTCGTGGCACATTGTCAACAAGGACAAGTACATGAGCACCACTCAAAAGGCAGTGCAGGCCAGAGTCTACGCCCAGGCCATTACCGTCGCTTTGTTGTTGGGAACCGTGCTTTTGTCGATGCACGAGCAGGAGTTGAAGAAGAAGCAGCCTCCTCCAGTGCCTGAGTGGAAGAAGTTCTTGGATGAGCAGGAGAGCCACAAGAAGGAGCACGCCAAGCTCCGCAAGACCGAGGACCTTGAGCAGAAGTCGCTTGAAAAGAAGTCCGACGAGAAGAAGGAGTTGCTCAAAGAGGGCGCCAAGGAGAGCTTGTAACTTGTAAGTTGAAATTGGGGACTCCCGAGAGTATCATGACGGAACGATTAAACAGTTTATACTGTTGTTATTTAATGCAGAGGTAATAGAGTGAAGTGTAGATTGATAAGGGTGTCTATTAATCAGCTGTTTGACATGCAACGTAGTATGGGGCAATAGGCTTCTATGGGGCAATCCCGTTGTGGGGCAATCCAGGCAATCGTTGCACTGGTGAGGTATTTTTGCCAAATTTCAAAAATATGGAAAAGTCGTGATATGGAACATTCGATGATCTGGGGACTTGATGTATGGCGGTAAGTGAGACACCAGAAGCTATCCGAGAGTTCCATAAAGAAGGGGTCAAAATCGGATTAAGCCAATGAAGCAATGTGAATATCTGCATTATAAAGTTTTTGAAAAAATTGCAGGCCAATGTATCTGTAGTATTGTCTAATCGGTAAGCAAGCATTGGTTGCAAATTTGAGGTATGAACACTGCCAGGCCCCACATACCCTAGGTCAATGTTAATAAAATGTTTATCGTGAATGACGACGGTTTCTGAATAACAACGTGACAATCATTCGTTATGACGCTTCAGAAGGATCTTCCAATGGTCACGATCACCTTCATCCTCGGCTTTCCAACACCTTTTCCACAAGTCAGCCAAAAGAAGTATTTTCGGTCAATTGAGCTCAAATAAAGAACGATTCAAAATCCCTTAAGCATCAATAAGCCATTTCAGAGCCACCACACACTGTAGATCTTTGATCAGAAACCCCAACGGTATGATGTAATCGCAGGGTCCATAGCGGAAGTATCCCAGAAACCCAAAACACGAATCACCCCACAAGCAGATCGAAAGTTACTTCTTACCTAATTTAAAAAAAGTCTTCAAATTCAGTAAAAAAAATAGCACACTCTTCCCTCGGCACCTCTTTCTTGGTCACTTCTCACTATCACCACTCCACCCCACCTCGCGCTTTTTCATGTGCCTATTACTCCACAAAACACCTTTTCTTCCTACTACTTACTACCATGTCTGACGAGGTGGTATATGCTGTTTTCGAGCCGTCGGAGGCTAAGCTTCTCACAACGACGCTGCAAACACAGCTCCTTGTGGAAAATCCAATTTTGGCTCTGGCCTTGCTGAACATCTTTCCATATTTGCTTCTAATGGACAACTTGTTGGAGATTTTCACCTGGACGAACGGCGACCCGTACCAGAACTTTTTGTTTATCACAGGGTACTCTGTGCTTGTTCTTTATTGGCACACATTGAGGTTTGTGGCCCTCCCGTTGTTGATAGCGGCGCTGTTTCTGAGTATTGTTTGGAGAACAAGCACCATCATGAGAGATCTGAAGTACGGCGAGAAGCCCACGATAGACGAGGTGCTACAGACGCTTCACAACATCACGGTGCGGTTTGACTTGTTTTTTAGACCCGCCCGCCACGTCCGGTTCACACGGAAGAACTATCTTAAATTTGTCATTCTGGCCATTTTGGTTACTCCAGCCCATGCTGCCGTGGCAAGAACCTTTTTACTGCCAACAGTGCTTACGTGGCTCATTGGCGTGTTCTTCTTGACGTACCATTCGCCTTGGGCATACACAATTAGACACCTCTTGTGGAGGTCCCTCTACATCAGGTTGCTTGCTTACTACATGACAGGTCTTGACATCAAGATCTCTACGGATGAAGGAAAAGAAAAAGTACACGGTGGCATTTCACGTGTCCATTCGCCCAGCGCCACCGACGTTGAAGACGAAGACAGTTCTGCGCCCATAATCACAGACAACGACTTCACCATCGTCAAGAAGGTGATTGCTTCGCCCAAGCAGCTTCGACAAACCGTGCGTTTTGACATTCTCGAAAACGAACGCCGCTGGTTCGGCTTTGGCTGGTCCAAGCTCTTGTTGCCTAATGAAAGAGCCAGTTACTGCTACGAACAGCTGATGAGGCCTTCACCAGACCCTCAGGACGACGACTTTGAGTTCCCAGTATGCGAGCACGATCTTTACAAGTATACATGGCAGTGGATGGATGAACGTTGGGAGCTAGACCTCGAGTTCAACAAATCCAGATACAAGACTGGCTGGGTGTATTACGACTCCAACTGGGGCAACCCTGGCTACCGCGACCAGTCCTCCAAGTACACGAGGACGAGAAAGTGGACTAGAAGAGCCACCTTGTTGATAGACAAGCGGGAGACGGACGATTACTAAAAGTATAATAGGGATTATGATCTTACTACATTTATGAGCGCGACACGCCTGCCCCCATATCTTCCGCACCTCACTACTCATCTCTACCATACATCTTCTTCATGAGTGCCACAGCAGACAAGGAGTTTAAGGACATTCCAAAGAAGTACATCAACCCTTTGGCCGAAAAGGAAATCACCGAAGGCCCCCGGGTTAACGGAAAGAACTTTAAGATCAAGAAAGATGCCTTCAGGGTGCGTTCTCTTGGTGTCAAGAAGCTCAACACATGGCAATTAAGAGAAAAGAAGAAACTTGAAGAGGAGCAGTACAAAGCTCGTATCAAGGATCTTAAGCAGGAGAAGGAAGACGAAAAGAACCTGAGGGTGGCTGAGATCAAGAGAAGAAGAGAGATCAAGGAGGAGAAGGAGAGGTACGAGAGAATGGCCGAAAAGATGCATGCTAAGAAGGTGGAGAGAATGAGAAAGAAGGAGAAGAGAAACAAGGCCTTGAGAGAGCGTTAATCCGGTGGATGCTAGATTTACTGGAGATGTTTCGAATTTCACGTGACTGTGATGATAGCAGAAGCTACGTGGAAACCCGTCCAGAGGTACTTCCCAGTCTTCTGGCGATATTCCAAATTCAAACTAAGGGCCAGTTTTATTTTCTTCAATAGCCCGGTTGAAAATGGCAAAGATGGCTGGCAAAGGTGTTGTCTGCAGTATATCAAGCAATGCGATGGCGGTTACCCGGATTTCAGGTCACGACTATAAATACCGCGAGCCCGCCCACTTTTTCACCGCCTGTCCCGCAAAAAATTGCCTTTGTGTTACCTGGGTCTATATACAGTTCATCGTTCATTTGGTTCACCAGGTACTGCAGAAACCATTAAACTTTGCATACCAACTGAACAGCATTTATTCCCCAGAGTGGCCTTGTTGCATATAGTGTATCAAGCTATCCGTGAATAAATTCCGCTGACAGGGAGACATTTAGTTGTTCGTCTTTGTCGCCAAAATAATATTTCCATAATCACATCACCGTCCCCGGTACCATCTTCTCTTTTATAGACCATGGATTCGTTGAAGCTTCCGACCACCGCAGCAAACGCCCAAGCTTTCACAGCTCCCGGCTCCCTTTCGATGCCACAGGGCATCAATGACCCCAACAACGGTATTGTTAAGAAAGATGAAAATGCAGAACTTGGCGTTAAAGAACCCAACCAAGACGACGCTGATGGAGCTATGTCGGGTATCGTGCCCACGCTTCAAAATATCGTCGCAACGGTGAACTTGGATTGTCGTTTGGATTTGAAAACCATTGCCTTGCATGCACGTAACGCTGAATACAACCCCAAGCGTTTCGCTGCCGTCATCATGAGAATCAGAGAGCCAAAAACAACCGCACTTATTTTCGCCTCTGGTAAGATGGTGGTGACTGGTGCCAAATCTGAAGACGATTCCAAGTTGGCTTCGAGAAAATATGCTCGTATTATCCAAAAATTGGGTTTCAATGCCAAATTCACCGATTTCAAGATCCAGAACATTGTCGGCTCGTGTGACGTCAAGTTCCCGATCAGATTGGAAGGTCTTGCCTTCTCGCACGGAACTTTCTCGTCCTATGAACCTGAATTGTTCCCTGGCTTGATTTATAGAATGGTTAAGCCAAAGATTGTGCTATTGATTTTCGTTTCCGGCAAGATTGTCTTGACCGGTGCCAAGCAAAGAGAGGAGATCTATGCTGCATTTGAAGCCATCTATCCGGTGTTGAGTGAATTCCGTAAATCGTGATTCTGGCTCCACCGCATGTACCATAGCTATCCTTATGAGGTCTCGCAACACCGCGAGATGTGTCGTTAAAATGGGTAAGGGAGAAATACTCTTTATAAGGGGTCCTGCTGTATTATAATCGTGGGTTTGTTTGGTTGTTGTTAGCTTTTTCCTCTTGTTTTTCCTTGTTCGTTTACTTCGTTTGCCCCGTATCTCTCCATTTATAGTCCATGATTGACGACTTTTCATGATATGAATTGTAGATTAGCTTCTGCTTTTCATTTTGGCCCATTCAAAGTATTCACAGCGATGTTCACCCAACTCTGTTGAACTACCTTTCGATGCTCGAGGACAACACCAGAACTTCTTACCTTTGGATGCATTAGTAAGACTGGTTTTGAGGGTGCATTTTTCGCCATGATGACATTTTGGGGGATCCGAATAAATAAGGGACGTCAACTTGGATATCGAGTCTAACTTGACGGCGTCTGAGGGTTTATCCTCTTGGGTAGGCTCATAATTGTCGTCAGAGACTTTGTCGTCCTGCTTTGATGCTTTGTCTTGAAAGAAGAAAGTATTGATGCTATGTTGAGACGAGTTTGTCTTCTTCCGACTCACGTATTGTAGTTTTGGCTTTTTTGACTCACCATTGTCCTTCTTCTCCTCTGGTGTAGCGGACCGCTTGATACCAGTGCCAAACATCGATGAAATGTCTCTGTGTTTCACCAATTTATAGAAGGACTTTGCCTCAAACTTGAGCTTCTTCTGTTCTGCCGGTGGCTGAATTGTCACATAGGAAACGTCTATATCAGTGAACACCGGACAATGGTCTGACCCGTTGATATATGGAAGAATGTCCGCTTTGGAAATGCTCTTGACGGCCTCTTTGCAGCTCATCAAAATAAGGTCGATTCTAGAGCCAAAGTTGGACTGCCTAGCGCTCGTCATGGTGTTCCAAACAGTGTACATAGCCAAACGGCGGCCCTGGCTTACTCTAGTGGTATCGTATAGATAAGCATGCTCCAGAGCTTGTGTAAATGGGTTTGTGGGAAAAACGAAGCGCTGGAGAAGGGATCGTTGTGGTCTATCTTTGAATGCCAAACAAGCTTCCTTATTCTCCTTCTCGAATGCTTCACCGCCATCTTTGAGATTGTTGGACACCAAATTCGCCTTGATGCCCTCGTTGATCGCCTCAGCTTGGTCTATGAGGTCCAAGGACACGTTGATATCTCCCATGATGACCACTTGCTTGCCCAAAGCTTTAAGCTTCAAAGAACGTCGGAGAAGCACTTCTAGAAAGCGAAGTCTGAAGATCTCACCGTCCTCCGTGCCCATAGAGTTGGCCGGACAGTATAAAGAAAAAACCACCGTTCCAGACGCCAACTCCACCGCCACGGCACGGCCCTCGTAGTCCAAGGATCGTAGCTCATCGATGGTCATGTTCATTTCCTCCATATCATCTCCATTCAAGTATCCGCCAATAGCGTTTGGAGACTCGTCGTAGCACTGGCTTTTGTCTTCAGCACTAGGCAATGTTCCTGTGATTCCCTCTTCTGCTTTTACCACAGACAAACACGTCTGAACGTGAGGTGGATCTGAAGAAGTCGGTAATCTGACAAAAAGGCCGACTCCCGAGTAGCCTTTGCGTGATTTCGGCACCAGTATAAACGCCTTGTAATTCTTGAGAACACCCGTAGCTGCAAGGCCGTCGTTGTTGATCTTGAGCTCCTGAAGCAGAATGATATCAGCACCTAGGCCTGAGAAGAAAGCATCATGGTCGTTCTGGAGCCTGTTCCAAGGGTGGTAGTTGAAAAGTGTTTTTATGCCGTTGACGTTGAAGGTCAAATAGCGGATTTCATCCTTGGACGTTCGGGGTATTCGGTTTAGTGGGGCTGTTTCTAGAAGCTCCAGCAACACCATGTAGTAGTAACTGAGTGGTTGCAAATGCGTACAGGCATGGTCAGACAAGGTCCTGATAGAAAGCAGATTGAACCTTCAAAATTTGAAGTAGTAATAGAAATTGTTGATTTCGATGAAAGAGCGACTATGCGGTGAGGATGGCCTCGGAGGTTTCCAGGAAATACCCGATTCGGTGGTTCACGCCTTAGTCCAGTTGGTGAGGGTATCCCTGACAGTGCCTAGCATCACCAAAACAGGAACTCTGATTGCTATGCTGATCCAAAAGCAATTGCACTAGAAAAACCAAAGTATCGCTTGATCTTCGGAAATTCACGGTTTTCGTGGATTTGTTCGTCGTCTAGGGCAGGAGCCATTGTGTAGCAGCAGAACCCAAACACACTTTGACAACAAACACAGAAGCTAAGTGGGCGGAGCTTGTGGCTAGTTAGATTTTCCAGAAAAGGAAAAAACATAAATGCCATCCATCATAGGGGAGGCAAATGAAGCCACTTCTAGAATACCTCGCAGCATGCCAACGTAAAGCACCGGTCTGGGCTATAGCAAGAGAAACAGAAATTTAAAAAGAAAAGAAGCACTCTTTTTCGCCGGATCCCCACGCCGCCAAAAGCAAAACTCAATTGGCGAAATTCACGCTTTCCAATGTAAAACCACACTTTAACTATATAGGAGATTCTGGACCGCACTGCCCTTTAGATCACCGTTGGATCGAGGCTGAAGAGATTTGCCAAGCCATCCCCTCGAATCAACAACGTTGATTTTTACCGAAAACTACTGAGTTGAAAATACCCCCAAAGCGACGAAGATAAACAAGTCCTTGACGAGAAGTGCCTGTTCATTGTATCTGGCAGAGCTCCAGGCATCCAAAAGCTAAAATGCTAACACAAAAAAATGAAAATGAAAAACCCGATCCGTCGATCGGGCAAAGGGGCCCAACAGATCTCGAATCAGCCAAGCAGTGGCATCCTACAATTGTGCTGTGGACTACCGCCTTTACCTATTCAGCCTTGCTGTGTTTGGCGTAATTGGGTGCAAAACCATCGCCTGCGTGGGTTGCAAGAGGGTCAGCTTAATTCCACCAATACTAGTCCAATGGCCATGAAAATTACATCAATCGAATCACAAAAACCAGAAAACTTCAATGGTCACCTTATCTCTTTAAAATTCCTAATCCGCCACCAAAAGCACCGAACCACCGGGGAATCTAGATCTACATATTCGCGGCGCGCGCAACGCGTCGAAGCATTCTCTGCGACTGTCTGTTTTTTTTCTACAACCTCCAACCACTCCATCCAAGGCAAAGCCGCCTTTAAGACCCCATTTCCCGTCCCTCGCTAAGCTAAAGAAAATTTCACAAAATGGTCGACCCTGACACATTCATGAAAAACAGCCCTTTCAGCGTGGCCCACGGCGACCAGTACAACTTGCTGAACACAACACCCGATTTGTTGAAGTTTCTGCTCCATGAACACAACAGAAACGCTTCCCCACGGTCCCTGTCCAGCTGCTGTTTTCGCTGTATTTGCAACAGACGCTTTCGTCCAACTCGATTGGCGAAGATTCGGACGATTCGGATATCGACAGAACTAGCCACGAAAACGGTCCCCTGACGGTTTCTACGCCGACCACAGAGACCTCTGAAAGCAGAGACTTTTTTGCATCTTCCAGCGACTACCTCAACTTGAAGGTTTTGATTGAAAACTCCGTTTTCGACACCCTGAAGATTTCTCCAAAGGCCATCATGTCCTTGGAGCGCACCAGAAAGGTTAAGGAGCTTATCGCAGACAAGCAGGAGCTTCGGGACTACTTGCAAGACAAGATTGCGGTCTCCTCGCAGTTCTGCTCGACCTTGATGTTCAACGAGGAGCCAAAGCCAGACTTGGACATCAACCTCGTGCTCAAAATCATGAAACAGAACCTGGACTTGCAGCAGCTGCTCCGCACGGTTTCCACTGAGCTCGAGGAGCTCCGCGGCAAGCTCAACAACCACAACTTGGCCTGTTTGGTTTTGGGTTACGTGGAGGACATCAAGCACTCCAGCAGCTCGCAATCCTTGCACGCCCAGCTTTCTGACAGTCCTACAAAGGGCGGAGTCGCCGCCGATTCCGACAAGCTGTTCGACACGCTCTTTTCTCACATTGCATCTTTGGCGGCTCAGAACAACGTCAGCTTGCCCGAACATCCCGAAGAGGCCGAGACCCTGATGGACAAGAAGATCCAGTGGGCTCAATCGTGCATTGACGCTGTGGTTTCTGCCAGACCACCAGCATCGAGCCCAACTCCTCCAACCACCTCAGGAGAGCGCTCTGTGGACCAGTCCATGGTGGTTGACGAGAACTCTGTGCTCCAGGACCACTCATTCCTTTCGGCATCGCCTTACAAGGGCATTAAAGATACAGCCTCTGAGAACAAGACGATCTCCGAGTACAGACTTGCATTGAACGACTTGCGTTTCTCCCACCAGTACTTCATGAAAGAGTACGACTACTTGAAGGCCAACTCCTTGAAGACAATCTCGGAGTACCGCAAGAAAAATGCAGCACTTGAAAAAGAATTGACTAGACTTCGTTCAGGCGGAAGCAGCGTCTCGCTTGACAGTTTGGCGTCTCGTGACTCAGTCGACGCCAAAGACAAGGAGATCTCCCGTCTTCGCAAAGAGCTCAATCTGCTCAAGATCGACAACATGGGAAGCAAACTGCCCAGAAACTCCGGTTTGGCTTCGCCATCGCTTCTATCGAGCACGAGCAACGAGGACGATGCCCCCAACACCACACTTCCATCTTCACCAGGATACCCAGGCTTCCCCAATATGAGCAGCGGGTCTTCCATGAGCAACGCTATTCTCAGAAAGGAATTCAAGAAGATTGTGTCAGACATCCAGGATCAGTACGAGGTTGAGCTCGGCAAGGAGCGTCTCAAGCGTAAACAGCTCGAGGAAAAACTCAATGTCACGACAGTGTCATCCGAAAACTAAGCTTATACCCCCATGCCCGACTCACACGCTGTACTATTTTTCAATAGCTGGTTGTAACTGGCTGCAATATTTAATCCCCAGGTGGTTCCTGTACTAGCGAGACTAGCACCTACGCGCATCACCAAAATACACCCTACCTACCTTCGCTTCCTTATATATACCAACGGAGAACACACGATAACATGAAACCAGCATGGATCACATGCGACGAAAAAGCAGTAGTAAGCTGAATCCAGTAAGACGCGTTGTTTCCTCATCAAAGAGGGAAGTTGTTCTCACTGGTACCAAAAGATCCAGACCTTCATCCGAAGAATCCAATGATCTGAATCACATTTTGACATCCCAGCCGTCAAGAAAGAGCTCCAGACCAAACTCACAGCCTAAAGAAGATCCTATGCCAAAAGATCCTCCAATTTCCGATACTCAGTTTTATCTGAACTCCTCAGCAAAACTACCCAAGCCAAAGAGCTTTCTCGAAAAGAGTTACGAGGCGAAACTACAGAAGTTTTTGCTTACAGACGAGTCTGACGAATTTCTGGCGCTTGAGCTGGAGACGAAGGTCACCTCGTCGCTTCCACCTTCCCTGGTGGGAAGCATGGTGAAATCAGAGGAAGCGGCTCAGGAACCACCTGAAGAGGAAACGACCATTGAAGCAGAGGTGGAAGAGGAAGTCACTCCGGATTCAGTCCTCAAGCTCACGGAGAATCCTGACTTTGTCTGTCAATGGCTACTCAGAACCGCTGATACTTTCATAGAGGAAGCACACGGCTATGTCCTTGCAGCCAATTACATTGAGGGTGTCAAAGTCTACTATAAGCTTGTGAAGGCGGCAATGAAGGCGCTACATTTGGTGATCTCGCGGTATATGGCCTGCTTGAAACCAGTAGAAGCGGCATTGGTGTTGTATAAGCTTGCACAGATCTACCTTGACGAGACAGATAACTACAATACTGCCGAGGAACTTGCAAAAGGTTCCCTAGCTACTGCGTCAAAGAATGGCATTTTACTGGCCAGAGTTGCAGCAGAACTTTTGTGTGCAAAGATTTTGAAGGCTTCTGATGTCCACTTGGTTGGGCCCTTTCTCAACGAAAGACAGGAAATATACGAGAGGGAGAGCAAGAAAGAGATCTCGACTTTATTTGCACTTCAAAGGATTGGAATGGCCCCTCTTAGCGATATACCTTCATTGATTCCCGCCTTGAATACGGCGTGGCAGTCCCTTGATGGTCAAGTCCGCTGTCTTTGCTTGTTGTTGCTCAGCAGAATTTATCTAAGCCAGGGCTCTCCGAAGGAAGCAGAAAATGCACTTCATGAATGCAGAGTAACGTTTTTCAAAATGAAGCTGGTTCTCCCCCAACTTAAGGCAATGCTCTACTTGCAAAATCTTGCCGTGTGCACTCAAACCAACGATTTCAAGCATTCCAAAAAATGGATCAGGAAGTTGACTGAATTTGTCAAGAAGCAGAAAGAAGAAAAATGGGCTTCTTGGAGAAGCGATGGAACCATACCGATTGAGATTCAGTCAAACAATGAAACTGTGACGTTTCTGTTGCAATGGATTGGTCCAGATGAGTTTGTGCCTACATTTTACCTTACTAGCGGTGTCCACTTCATGACTGATTCGTCTGAATTGACAAAAGCAAGTCAAATCTTCGAGAAATGTCTCAGAGATGTTGAGAATGCAATCACAGCACTTACTACTTACCTGGCCAATCAAGAACAATTTGGTGTCTCTCATCTCACTACCAAAATTGTTCGACTTTCTGTCATCAAATTTACTGTGTTGTACTATCAAGTGTGGCTCAAGTTCATGCTGTCGAGTGACTTCGATGGCATCCAGGTTATACATGCATTTCTTGAAAGCTACAATGAAAAGAACTTCACGGCAGAAGAGTTGTGGTACTACAAATTCCTCATCCCCCACTTAACCTACCTATCCGCCATCTATCATCAATCACAGGGAAACTTGAAGGCAGCAAAATATCACTTCTTAAGAGTGAGGAGCCTAGTCACACAGAGTTGCAATATTCCGATTGAAGCTTTTAATTTACAACATTCTCTCGGGGTTGGATATGAAACCTCCTCGGGCAGAGGCAATGAGCTTTACATCTATTCCACCATGCATTTACTCAACATAGCAGAGTACGAATTCCGAACTTTGTCTCAAATTAATCAGCATGAGCAGACGATCAAGTCGTCTCGCTCCTTACTTGCATCGCTACACGCGGATATGACTAGCATTTTGGAAGATCCCAACACAGCGGGAATCACTTCTACCAACACATTCAAGCTTACGTACAAGTCGGCGTTGGCAGCTTTTAATAACGGCAGTAACCACCACGATAGTGCTCTTTCGACGGAGATCGAAAGGTTGGTCTTTTCTGACACAATACGCATACACAACATGGAGCTTCTTGGGCTATATTTGCTTCTTCGCCTCGCGGTCAACCTTGACCAAAGCAATCGTCTTTACGGCAAGTGCACGAGACGAATCACAAAGGCCGAAGACAACGGCAAAATTTTGAGCCTCTTTGTCTACTTGGAAGCTCAGCGTCGAGAATTAGGCGACACAGCTAAAGCGGAAAAGATCCAACGCAAAATCGACGCCATCAAGCACAGCGTACAGAGCAAGATCGACGCCGCAAGGCAATCGCTACAACCCAGATCTTCTGATCGTGATATTTAATAGATATACAAAGTGGCAGCATCGGCCGATGGAATAACATGCTAAACTGAGTGGTCGTGACGAGATTACTTCTTGGACTTCTTCTTCTTCTCTGGCTCGTCGTCGTCGGCCTTTCTCTTCTTCTCCTTCTTCTCTTTCTTCTCCTTCTTGTCCTTCTTTTCTTTCTTCTCCTTCTTCTCCTTCTTGTCCTTCTTTTCCTTCTTTTCCTTCTTCTCGTCCTCAGACTCCATCTTCACATCCTCAGCCTCAGACTTCTTGGGCAACTGGACTTCTGGAGCAGCCTTCTTGGACTCAGGCACAGGAGGAGCAGGCTCCTCGGCGTGGTCCTTGTAGCCGTCCTTCCAGGACTCAGGAGTGTTGTCGTTGACTCTACCGTACTTGTCCAACTTGCCGTCAGCCTTCAACTGCTTCTTCTTCTGGGCAACAGGACCGAGACCCCATCTTCTTGGGTAGGTGTCTCTCTCCATGATGCATCTCTTGACCTTGGCAACAACACCGTGGTCACAAGACTGCAAGTCCACAGTGGTCATCTGGGCAATACCAATGGCAATGGCCTCACCCTTAGTGGTGATGAGCACAACCTCGTCGTACAACTCAATGCCGTCCTCGTATCTCAACAAACCAGGAATCATCAACTTGGCACCGTAACAGACAGAGTTGACGGCGGAATCCTTGACCACGACTCTCTTGTAGCCCACGAGCAAGGTCTCCAAAGGCTGGATGATCTTACGCAAGTAGGACTCGTCTCTGGTGTTGTCGTAGACGTACTGGGCGTCCATCACGTCGTGCAAAGTGACCAAGTTGTCGTTTTCGTCCATGGCTCCGGATCTAACACGACGCAACTCTTGCATGTGTCCTCCAACACCCAACAACATACCCAAGTGGACACACAAGGTTCTCATGTAGGTACCGGCTTCACAGGAGGCCCAGAACACACCGAGACCACGCTTGTTGTCGAACTCAATCAAGTTGGAGTCGTAGATGGTTCTCACTCTCAACTGTCTCTTGACAGCAGAAATCAAAGGAGGTCTCTGGAAAAGAGCACCGGTCAAGTTCTCCAAAGCACGGCCCATCTCCTTGGCGTCCTCGAGCTCCTCGTGCAAACGCACAATACACACATACTCCTTACCGGCACCTTGCTGGGACTTGACCAAACGAGTAGCTCTGTCCACACAGACAATCAAACAACCAGTGACCTTGGGGTCCAAAGTACCGGAGTGACCGGTTTTCTCCACTCTCAAAATACGCTTGATCCAGGCGACAACCTCGTGCGAGGAGGGGTTGGATGGCTTGTCCAAGTTGATGACACCACTGGAAACATACGACTTCAAGTCTCTCTTCAAAGGCGAGGAGCCTGCTGGGATTGGGGTGTAGTGACCCAGACGCACAAGCAACTTGTCGTAGTTTTTCAACAAGAGGGGCCAGTCTGCCGTGCTGCTCAGCGCAGGCACGGACTCCGGCTTGATCATGAATTCTTCGGACATGTTGGTGGTGATGATAGTGCTTTTTTTTTTTTGCAAAAAGTCTGTGCGAGCATCGTGCGGCGGTGCCGGATTAGGTAACCGGAGGGGGGTGCGCTAGGGAGGGCTGTAGTGGTTGGATTTTAGTGAAAATTAGATATTTGGGATTGAGGAAGCGGGGAGATTTAGGTGTGTGAATTTGGTCAAGTTTGATGGGATATTGGGGTAGATGTATGGGGACCAGGTGGTTGCTCAGTGTGAGGTACAGGAAGGGCTCCAGAGATGAGGTTGAGGAGCCCAAGGAGTTGGGCAGGACTGAAAAATATATCTGAATGGACTTTAGTCGAAGAAGATTTTGTTGAAGAAGCGGATTTGGAAAATTTTATTAATCGCCTGCTGGAGTGTGGGATTGGTTGATGCTGGATTGAGTTAGGGCATGGCTTTATATAGAGGAGGAGCCATTGGCAGCCCTGATAGTTAAGTAGAATAAGATGGGAATTCGAAGGTAATGATAATGTTATACATCGGAATTGGAGAGTCTGGAAAATACCTCTTTGATAGATATTTTGCAGGGTAGCGGAAGCAAGGTCAATGATGGAGACCTCCGGTAATTGAATACAGATCGTGA
Source organism: Candidozyma duobushaemuli (assembly GCF_002926085.2). Taxonomy (NCBI): domain Eukaryota; kingdom Fungi; phylum Ascomycota; class Pichiomycetes; order Serinales; family Metschnikowiaceae; genus Candidozyma; species Candidozyma duobushaemuli. The sequence goes on from NW_020289897.1 coordinate 1,251,727, forward strand.
TAGCAGGTAGACCATGTCCATTTTTCAATGAATGTAGTCCCCAAAATACGTGGCTTCTTTTTGGAATTTTGAAGAAATAGCCTCCTGACGTCGATTTCATCATTTCATGGGTTGACAACACATCCATTACTCTCTACATCTGAAGACCCATGGACTTGCCGATCTCCGTCTTGGTAACCTCAAGCCAAAACAACTCTCTCGCTAATCCTCTGACCGACTTAATACACTGGTCCATGTTCTCGTCGTTGATGAGCTCACTTTCGCCCTTGAAATTGCCTCCAACAAGATCTATCGTGTCTTTGTGGGCCTTGATATCAGCAACAGTGTCGTACAACTGATTCACAAGAATCGAGTCAGGAGTCACAATATCCTCTAGCTTGATTTTCTGGCCGGGCCCAGTTCCAAAAGCAACCTCGTCCTTCGACTCTGCGTTGATCTGGTCCACTTGCTGTAGCTCTTCGTTAAGCTTTCGTATAGACTCTACCTGTCCTTGAACGTACGTGATGTGGTTCTGGAGATTTTCTTCGTTTGCATGAGCCTGTTTGAGATGGCTCAGAAGCTGATTTTCAAGGGCCTCTATCTTGAGCTTCTGTTGCTCAACAAACGGAGCAGCAGTGACTAGGCTCTCCTCGGATGCGAGGAACTCGTTGATCTTGTCACTAATCATCTGAAGTATAGGCCTGTCGCCCTTATTCTCGTTGAGTGTGACCTTGTCCATGAGATCTTCGACTTCATTGATACCCTGAGGATTCTCTGTACTCTGGACCTTTCTTGCAATAGGGGGCTTTCCTGGGCCCTGGGGTCTGAGCCTTCTAGGCTCATAGAGCTCAGAATTGTCCTGATAAACGACTTGAGGCGGTGGTCCACTCAACTGAGGTGGAGACTGAACTGGTGCTGGAGAAGGCGAATCTTGTGGAGGTAAAGGCAAAGGCATTCTATATTTCTCCGGTATGCTCGTATCTTGAGTAGGTTGAGCTTCAACAGGCTTCGGAGCTTCAACGGGCTTCTGGGGTAAAGGTGGTCCATTCGTCTCTCTGCGAGGTGGTTCTGGAGTCGGCAGCTGAACCGGGGTTTCGTTATACGACATCTTTGGTGGCAATTGAGGACCCGTGTTTGTAGGCTGAACCTTTGGAGGGGCTGCTGGGGGTTCAGGTCTTGTATTAAGTGGAGGATTCTGCTCAAAAGTGACTTTCAAACACGTCATAAGCAGAAGGAGCGAAAAGTCTCGAGTCTGGGCCGTCGGCGTGTAGTTCTGATGCCACAGAGCCATGAAAGGATGGTAGAAGCGGCCCTGAGAATCAACATTGTTATTAGGTCTTATCATCAAACCGTGTTCTGGCACAACAAACACCACTGGAACACCGTTGGGCTCCAGGGTGGGAATGTTTTCGTCCTGGAACGGGTAATTGAGCGGAATCCATATATTAAGCGGAACAAGGCACGTTCCACAGTCGAGCTTTCCGTATAAATTGATCAATAGCTGAGAATGTCCCAGTACAGATGTGTAAACTGCTGTTCTGATCTTGAATCCTTGAGTAAGGTATGCTGCTAGAAAGTGGTACAAGTGGGAGTAGGCCACCTCTTTATGGAGATACTGGGGCTGGAGAACCAGATAAAGCCAGTTGGCCACCTTGGACAGGATCTTGGCCATTCTTGGTGGGTTTGATTGTATGCGAATATGTGTATAGATAGACGGGTGATGAAGTGGATTAGATTAAGGTTCGAGGATTAAAATGAAATTGCCTCGAAATGCCAATAGTCCAGGATCTATACTTTATGGATGCAAAGGAAGACTGTGAAGGTTATGTATGATGTAGTTGCACTTTCGCAGTCAGTGGTATACCGATCTGCAAGGCCGTGATTGTACTGAGGGCTTTCCACCGAAAGTCGGAAACAAAATCGAGAGCCACAATGAAACGTAATCCAATTTCTTTAAATCCAAATATAACTTTCTCCAATTATTGGGAGATCCACTTGTCCTACTGAAGTTGCCGGAGGTACGGGTGTGCTCCGATTATCGCCAAATGCACCGCTCCACGAATCCTCTACTACATCTTTATCATGTCTGGGTATGTCACACTGGAATGAACCAATCAGGAGCCTTTCCAACTAACCTCTAGCTACATTGTGCTTTTTGTCCTCGCGGTCACGGTGGCCCTTTGTGTATTGTCATGGAACTTTGCACCCAAACAGGACCAGACGGTCTGGCGGTCTTCCTTGATCTTGGGATTGGCCATGTGCTACTTGATGTGGGCCATCACATACTTGGCGCAATTGCATCCGTTGGAGGCGCCCAAACGTTCTGATATGAGGAAGGAGGCGTGATCAGTTGAGCTGGCAGCCGAAAACAGCAGTGTATAATAGAAACAGCATTTGACGATGAACGTGTAGGATTGTGGGTGGGGAGATGGGGAAGGGCATAATTGCCAGAAGGGTAAGAGAGATTTGGCAAACTGGATTTGAAACAGTGGCTTTACGAATGCATGATTGGGTTCTGATGAATAAAGGATGTCGGAGACATGTCATGTCTTATAGTGATACTTGCAAGTATTGGGCCGGTTTCAATCATTGAGCAATTCGTGTCAGAGAAGGAAATCAAGCCTCAATACCAGCTTTCGTCTTTGAGTTATGTAAGAAACGTCATACTATTCATGTTTCTGGAAAGTACACTGTCGATTTCATCATGGTCAGGTAGCACCAGCACCCACCTGAGACACATTGATCAATCGACAATCCTTACGATAGAACAGCCTATTTTATACTCTTCGAAGGCAGTGTTGTTTTCTCATACTACCTCACCTCTTGAAGCTCTACAACCATGCAGATGCAAGATACCGTATAACAAAACCGATTGATAAAAGAGCAAGCTTTCAAAAAAATCAAAATCTGAAATACAACCTCTCGACCCTTGTTGTGCTTATTCTATCTCTCCACTAGCCCTACGACATCTTCGGTCCGGGTAACCTCACCCTATATATACTCGAGAAAATTTCACCCATCAGCTCCAACCATCAATACACACATATCCTTGCACACATGTAGAAAACCCAACACACTCCTGTTTCTGCCCTAAATTCATCCTCATTGAATTATAGGTTCTGGTGATGGAGAAGATCAAGCCCGTGAACGGGCGTCAGCAATCTGTCAAATGTTTGTAACCTGCTGGCGTCTTTTTGCGGGATCGTGTGGCTGGTCAGTGTTCGAAGATGATGCATTTCTTGATGCTAGTCGGCTGGCCTCCACTACATTTTCATTGGTAAGTGCTGTAAAGATTGTAGGTTTACGAGATGTTCTGTGGAGTAGTGAGGAAAGTGCAACCGCAGGAGACCAGATGAATGCACTAAGATTGCAGCAATTAAGTCGATGAATCTGTTTTTGATAAAGTCAATGGCGTCTAAGTGATTTTTTTCTTGTTAGTTGTGGATGACTTTGCCATTGTTATACCATAGTTGGCCTTGTGCTTTGTGAGTTTAGATGATAAGATAAGGCCCCGTTTTGTCCTATCTTGTGACACTAATTAATCCGTAATAGTCATATTCGAAGCTTTTTATGAGATGATCGAACCCTTCTGTATGATTTTCTAATCTTATTGAATTTTATGGTACCACAACGAGACAATGTCCACACGACCGTTCAACAATTCCACCCGACATTTCCATTCAATACAGAGCAGATTAACGACGTACTTGACTTGATGATTTGAAACCACAAAAATCGACCTCCCCACAATCGAAAAAAGCAAAGTCCGCAAAAGCAACTCAATAAGGTACCACGGTATCAAGTCGACTTCAATGATTCAACCATGCATCGCACAAAAGGCATAGCTGATAGACGTACGTTGTTTTTGGCCACGCTAAGTGAAAACGTCAGAAAATTTCAAAAACCGAAGCATAGACTCTCCTGTCCACACTTCCCGTAAATATCTGAATTTCACAGATGCTGCACTTTAACGCCCCAAGGCTTATATCGTTTGCTTTGTAACTCTATTCAGTTTTGTTGCCTATGGCGTCATTACCCCGACAAATCGCATGTTGGCTAAGTCTTCGACGGTTGAGCTGTTTCCAGCGGTTCTTTGATTGCACAAGCGTACGTTCGTCTAGAACGGATTTAATTGCCTCTACGGCAATTTGCTCACTGTCTAACCGACCATCAAAGAACTACAAAAAAGCACCACCAAATCCAAAACAGAAACCTAGATTGCTATTAAGCAAATTGCTAGATTGCCAGCTTCAAAAAATCACAATAATTTTACGAAACCGCCCCATCTGCCTTTTCGCTTCTTCTGCATTTTTCACCCACCGCTCTCTACTCCGCGCTGAGCAGGCTTATAATGAGCCACAATTAGCCTAATACTACGCCGAGTAATACGCACATTATTACGAGCATCACCTCATCAAGCGTAACGGCCACAACAGGAATGCGGCTAAGACGGCCACAGCCAATCAAAAGGCGTTTTGGCCAGCTTTTTCAGCTTTTTTAACTAATTCAATAAAAAAAAATTCAAAAGCTTTCGCTCCCCGTTTTGGGCCACAGTTGTGAAAAAGCCCAGCTTGAGAACTCCCCGAAAATTACCTGCTTTCTCACGCCCCGCCGTACCCCTGAAACCGCAAGCATTCTCGATTGAAGGACGCCCCGAATTTTCGAAAACTCCAAAATACGAAAATCCGCCTCGAGCGCCCTGGATAAAATGCCCCACGCTGTCAAGGCATTGTGGAAGCTGCCTTTGGGCCTTGGCAGTGCAAGTGGAATCCCATCGCAGGGAATGTTTGCAGCCGTCCGCGGGGCACCTAAGCTTTTTTTCTGGAAGCATGCGCCAGAGCCCTAGCCTCACAATATGGGCATTTCGACAGGCTTTTTCTTTTTTTTTGCAAATTACGCACATGGCGTCGTTAGGGCACATGTTCCGCTTCAGGGCAAGCGCTTCAACGCTATGGATGGTAATTGGACGCCAAGCATGGGTAATGGTGGCTCTATTGTGTCACGTGCGATGATAAGAGCATGGCGACAGCGCCGATCCAAATCGGCTGCGAGATAAGCACAACTTTTTGCGACGAAGGAGCGAAAAGTTGCCTTTTCATATATCCAAATTTTTCAACTACCCCAGTAAAACCACCAAATAAACCCGTCCTGGTAGTTACACCCATCCCGGAAATTACTAACCCGCACCGCCAGCCTGCGATGTCGCTTCTGTCATACTGCAGCCTCTGCAGATCTCACGCTCACTTCTCTCGCTTGTGACCTATATATTGCAGCCGATGCGGGACCGTTTTTTTGCAACACCTTCTTTTTTTTTTTAATGTGGTTCTCCCGAAACCGCTCCGCCAGCGAAGTGCTGCCGGACGCCTCTGTGGAAAAAAACACCGACCGTGCCTCCGTGCTAAAAAACGAGGAATGGGGTCCTGAGGGCGAAGTCGCCTCAGCTGACTACTCTGACTTCACGGAGCATGAAGATAGACCCTTGGCTTTGAAAAGAGCCCTCAAAGACCGTCATATTTCGCTTATCGCCTTGGCCGGTATCATTGGGCCTGGTATCTTGGTGGGTGCTGCCAACCCTACCAGTGAAGGTCCGGCCTCGATGATCATCGGTTTCGGTGTCATTGGTATCATTGCTTTTGCCATGGTGCAGAGTTTGGGTGAACTCGCCACCTTGTACCCTTCTGGCTGTGTCTTCTCCACGTTGGGCGGGAAGTTTGTCGATAAGGCCATTGGCGGCACTGTGGGCTGGAACTATGTCATTATCTGGGTTGCCGTTTTGGCGAACGAGTACAATATGGTGGCGAACGTTTTGATCGAATGGGGCCCCCAGGTGCCGCTTTACGGCTACATTCTCATGTTCTGGGCCGCTTTTATGGCGTTCCAGTTTTTGGGTGTGAGGACGTTTGGTGAGGCCGAGTTCTGGCTTGCTTTGACCAAGATTGTGGGTATCTTCGCCTTTTACATTTTCTCCATCATCTACGTTGCAGGCGGTGTCAAGGGCGTGGACGCCTTTGGTTTCCGCTACTGGCACGACCCTGGTCCTTTGGCCAACGGCTTCAAGTCGGTGGTTTCGACTTTTGTGTTTGCTTCCACTTTCTACTCGGGCACTGAGTCTGTGGCGATTGCTGCTTCGGAAACCAGAAACCCTTCCAAAGCCATCCCCAATGCCATTAGACAGACCTTTGTCCGTATTATCGTCATTTACATGGGTATCGCCTTCTTCTACGGTTTGACTGTTCCATACAACGACCCCTTGTTGGACCGTTCTTCCACGCTCAAGTCGCCCATGACGATTGCCATTCACAACGCCGGCTGGCCAGGCGGAAAACACTTGATCAACGCTTTCATCTTGGTGACGTGTATTTCGGCCATCAACTCGTCCATCTACATTGGTTCCAGAACCATTGTGCACTTGGCCAACGAGGGCAATGCGCCTAAATTCCTTGCTAGATTGAACAGACAGCAGGTGCCTTACCTTTCTGTCGTTTTGATGAACTCCTTGGGTCTTATATCGCTCATGAACGTCAGTACCGGTGCCGCTAAGGCCTACGACTACATTGTCAACATTTCCGGTGTGGCTGTGTTCATCTGCTGGGGAAGCATCAACTTCTACCACTTGCGTTTCAGAAGATCCTGGACTTTGCAGGGCCGTTCTGTCGAGAGTTTACCTTACAAGGGTTGGCTCTACCCATACTTGCCCATTGCCGGTCTCGTTTTGGACATTTTCTTGTTGCTCATCCAGGGTTGGAGCACGTTCAAGCCCTTTGACGCAGCCGGCTTTGTGGACGCTTACGTTTTGATTCCGTTCTTCTTCATTCTTGCTGCCGTTCTCAAGTTCTGGCAGAAGACCAAGTGGGTCAATTTGTCCGAGGTGGATCTCGATGCGGGCCGTAGAAAGGACTTGGACTGATCCTGTTTTTCTAGAAATAATATTTGAATAAACCGATAGAAAAGAGATTTGGATTTGTAGGCTGTATTTTAGACGTTTTGGTGAAGAGTGTATCTGAGGGCATCGCGATGAGATCTTTTAGGTACACCGTTTTTCATGGGTAAAGAGGATAAGAAAAGAAAGCTCGAGGAGGCTGCTGAGCCTGACCGGAAGCTGAAGAAGGAGAGAAAGGAGAAGAAGGAGAAGAGTGAAAAGAAGGAGAAGAAGGACAAGAAGGACAAGAAGGAGAAGAAGGACAAGAGCGAGAAGAAGGACAAGAAGGAAAAGAAGGAGAAGAAGGAGAAGAAAGAGAAGAAAGACAAAAAAGAGAAGAAGGACAAGGAGGAAAAGAAGGAAAAGTCCCCTGAAGTGATGTCATCCGCTCCTGCTCCATCCAATGACTCCTCAGCTTACTCCCAGAAGAAGGCTCTTAGCGATGTTCTGGAAAGCGAGGTCAAGGAGTTCTTGGACACCAATGAAGTGGCCATCGAGGACCCCCACAGCTTGAACTTGCGTCCACTTTTGCTGTTTGACCATGTGGACTTCATCAGCGAGGTCCAGAAAGTCATTACCAAGTTCCCCAAACCCACACCTATCCAGGCTGCCTCGTGGCCGTTTTTGCTTAGTGGAAAAGACGTCATTGGTGTTGCCGAAACGGGTTCCGGTAAAACCTTTGCTTTCGGTGTCCCTGCTGTGAACAGTATCTTGAAGGAGAAGAAGAAGGGTCTCAAGGTGCTCTGTCTCTCTCCAACTAGAGAATTGGCGCTCCAGATCCACGACAGTTTGGTGGACTTGACGAAAAACGCCGGCATCTCTTGTGTGGCCATCTACGGTGGTGTCAGCAAACAGGACCAGATCGACAAGTTGCAGAATGCCAGTATAGCTGTGGCTACACCAGGTAGATTGGTGGATCTTTTAGAGGACGGTCTGGTGGACCTTTCGAGCATCGATTACTTGGTTCTTGACGAGGCCGACAGAATGCTTGACAAGGGATTCGAGCAGCACATCAAGCAGATCATTGGCCAGTGTCCTGCTAAGCAGAATCGTCAGACCTTGATGTTTACAGCCACATGGCCCAAGGAGGTCAGAGAGTTGGCTTCTGTTTTCATGACGCTGCCTGTGAAGGTGACTATTGGTGAGAGAGACGAGCTTTCTGCCAACAAGAGAATCACACAGATAGTGGAGGTGATGGAGCCCAGAGACAAGGAGAGGAGGCTCGTGCAGTTGATCAGAAAGTACCAGCTGGGTCCCAGCAAGAACGACAAAATTCTCATTTTCGCCTTGTACAAGAAGGAGGCTCTGAGAGTGGAATACTCGTTGCAGAGAGCCGGCTTCAACGTTGCAGCCATTCACGGTGATCTTTCTCAACAGCAGAGAACCCAGGCGCTCAATGCCTTCAAAAACGGCGAGTCCAACCTTCTTTTGGCCACCGATGTCGCCGCCAGAGGTCTCGATATCCCCAACGTGAAGGTCGTGATCAACTTGACTTTCCCACTTACTGCTGAGGACTACGTCCACAGAATCGGCAGAACAGGCAGAGCTGGCCAGACCGGTACCGCCCACACGCTCTTCACCGAGCACGAAAAACACTTGAGTGGAGCCTTGATCAATATCTTGAGAGGAGCCAACCAGCCGGTTCCAGAAGAGTTGCTTAAGTTTGGAGGCCACACCAAGAAGAAGGCCCACTCTGTGTACGGAGCTTTCTTTAAGGACGTGGACATGACCAAGACGGCCAAGAAGATCAAGTTTGACGATTAGAAGAGCCTGACGACGGCGAAGATCAAGTTTGACGATTTGAATAGCCTGACGACGGCGAAGATCAAGTTGACGACTAGAAATAGCCTGACGACGGCGAAGATCAAGTTGACGACTAGAAATGGCCTTGTATAATATCTATTGCGCATACGATTTGTAAACCTACTTCTTTTTGATTTTTCAGCCCACAGTGCTCCATTCAAGCCAGCACTCGTCACAGCGGGGTTTAGCCAGTAAACCGTCCACCATGGCCATCATCTCCTCGTCAGAATTGGACAATGGTTTAGCTCCGTCGAGCCGAACGGCATTGCCAACTTTCACGTTTTCTTCATACTGGGTCACCTCACACCAGTCTGAGCTGATTTGTGAATTGTACCGCCAGTACAAATTGGCCAAAGCCAATTTTATGTCTATAAGCGCCAAGTCCTTGCCCAAGCACATGCGGATGCCCTTGCCGAAATGCAAAAGGTGCTTGGACATGTGGGTTTTTCTGAGTTTGTAGTCCTCATTCAGCTCTCCATGCTGAGGAAGCCATCTTTCTGGAATCCAGCTTTCAGCATGCGGGAATATGTCGTTTTTGCGGTGGTACGAGTACGCCTGGCACGAGACGGTTGTACCTTTTGGAAGTTCCACTGATCCGTTGCTTGTGTGGACCTTATATGTGGATGGAGTGATTCTGGGCATGGAACCGACTCCAGAGGTGTGGACACGGAAGTTTTCTTTGAGCAAAGCTTCTAAGTATGGAAGCTGGTCGACTTGCTCAATAGCATCGATAATGTTGCCGTCAGGAGCACCAAAGTACTCTCTGATTTCGTTTTGGAGCCGTTCTTGTCTGAACCGGTTCACCGGTCTGGAAAGCTCGTAGCAAATGTAAGTGAGTGCAATAGCAGACGTCTCATGGCCAGCAATGAGGTTGTCGCTGAGGAAAGAGTACGCTTTTTTGTCCTTAAGGCCGTTCTTCTTGAGTGCACTGAGCGTGGTTGGTCTAGAAAGCTCTGGATCGTATTCTGCGCTTTTGAAGGTTGAAAGAAGCCACTTTTCCACGGATGCCGAAGCTCCCATGATTCTTGGACCCGCAAGAAGCCAGTGGAGCAGCGGAAGAAGCATCAGGCCGAGCGTCAGAAGCTCCTTGGTCCGGAAATCCACCAAAATCTGTCTTTTGTATGTATCGTTCAAAAAGTCTGTGCCGTTTTTGACGCCAAGCTCGAACGCAGAAATCACGTCCATGGCCAAAGCGCCAAAAAGCAGGTACATGTCGATTCCAAGGCTCGACAGCTTCTGTGGAAGCCATCCGTGGGATCCTTCCTTGTGGCCTTTTCCATTATGGTTCATTTCCAGACGAGCATTGATCCAGTCGGGCTCTAGCGCTGTCACCAGGGAAACATGCACTCTGTTGACGAGCTGGGCGGCCTTCAGAACCAAAAGGTCTCTTGTGGCGGGGTTTGAAAGAATGGCCAGTTTGGAGTAAAGCCCCAGCATCATCTTCTTGTACTTGAGGTGCGGTCCATTCTCCACCGTGGAAAACACATTGTCGTGGCCGTGGTTCTGGAAGTGCTTGTAGTAAGGCAGCTTCGGCATGTTCTTGACGTAAATATCGTTGATGAAGCGGAGATCACCGTTGCATGAGACCTCATTGGGGCCTAGAAGGACAATCTCCCCATACTGTTCGTGAAGACGGTGGATCTTCCGGACCCAGCGGTTCTGGTGCTGCGCAAGGATGCACGGAAGCGTCGATATGCGGTGGAAGTAGGGTCCTGGCACTCTCCTGAGTGGAGAAACGTGGAACGGATAGATGTACAACTTCCACAAGAGAAACACCGCTGTGGAGACCACCAAGAGCAGGTGCTGGTGGTGAGCCGCTAGGGCAACGAACGAGATCACAGCGTGTGCCAACATGGCTGTTGGAAAAGAACCCGGGAGGAGCTGGGCATTTATAGAAAGCCGCTACGGACGAGAAAGTACAAGTGGTAGCGGCGCCACATGTCTGAATTGCGCTTCATGTACATGCTAAGGAGGAGGACTATTCTGCGGGATGTGGGGAGCTGAAGCCACAGGATTCGGGAGGACCCAAGGATTCCGAAATCAGTGGTAGTAATACTTTGATCGCTTTTTGCACCCAACGGAGGGTATGCATGGAAGGGCGACTTTGACATATTAACTGGGGCCGTGCGGGCGTGGAACAGGTTGGAGGCAGGTTGTGCAGTAGCGAGGCTCGTTCTAGGATATTTTTTTGCACCCATGTGAAGCCATCCCCCACAGGTTCCTGGCCACAGTGGGGCCTGCACGGCTATACTTTCTGACGTCTATTGTGGAGGTCCATACCGAGAAACACAAAGCGCCAGATCCGGCTTCAGGTCCACGTGCCAAGGATCGGCCGGTCACCAAGAAGCAAAAACTGGGCCGGTCGATTCAGGGACAAATAAAACCGCCTTGGTTGTGAAAGCCTGGTTGTGAGAGCCTGGAAAGCCTGGTTTTTTCAGCCTGTTTCGTTAAGCGGAAGCGTGGCCTCCACAGCGGTTTATTAGACCACGCAACCTCACTGCTGGGCTAAAGTTTCCGAGATCCAGGACCACTGGGGATCCCAGATCGACGATCAACGCGGAGGTCGAAGCGAATCCGGGCGGTGGTGTTGAGTCGATGGAATAGGGTTTGGAGGGAAAGTTCGGGATGGAATTTTGTGGATTCCGCTTTCGGTAATTCCTTAATTTTGCTTCCACTTTCATTTTTGCTTCCAGTTTTCCTTCAGCTTGCTTTCAGTTTTGCCTAATTAAGCCGACTTCGACTACTGTGAGCGCATTTCCGTGGCGCTTGGGGCCAGTGTTCGAGGTATTGCTCATTGATTAATTCGCTCACAGAGAAACGTGGGCACAGCCACAAAGTCCGAGGTGGTCCGGTCGAATCGATCTGGAGGTTTTTACATAAATCCTGGATTTGAGAAGATTTGCTATTTTTGAGATTTGGGAAGTCGTTTGGAGCACCATGTAATCGCATGCATCGGCTGCAAGGTCTGCTTACCAGTAGCCCAAGGGACCAAAACACTCGTCACCAGAAACAATTTTCAAAATATCGCAAATAAACCAGTCATAACGTGACGATTTACAATTTCGAAAGAAAAGTCACTTTGTGGTCACTATGGGAAAACCATCGCCTGATTCAGGGTGCACTTTCCTAACGCCGCCTTAGTCACACGACGACTTCTACAGCCTTCTATTAAGCCAAGCCCCACCACCTCGAAAACCCTCCCTCATCAAAATCTCACCATTCCGGGAAATCCGCCACTTTGCCACCTTGCCACCAAAAAGGCCACCTCATCGACACCTGTCAACTTTACTAATTCCTTATAAGGCCACCCTATAAGCAGTCGCAACGCTCGGGCATTGCTTTTTCAGGCTGACAAAGCTTCTTTTTGGCAGCAGTCACGTGACCACATCTTTGATAAGGCCAGCGATTTTGCAACTACAACGACATGAACCTTTTCCTCCTATTCCTAGCCACGCTAGCCACGCTAGCCACAGCGGCTTTTTCGCCCTTTGACTCGCCAGACTTTTGTCTGCAAATCATCACACCCACGTGTAACACGACATTTTCCTATATTGATGCTGTCAACGCCCAGCTCAGGGACCTGGTGGTCGACTTGATCCTGAAACCGTTTTTCCGGTTTTTTAAGCTTGACTTGGACAAGCAGTGTAAGTTCTGGAATGCTCAGCATTTCTGTGCCACGCGCAACTGTGCCGTGGAGGTGTTGCTGCCGGAGCAGTTCAACTGGCTGGATATTCCAGACGATCTTTCGCCTTCGAAACTAGGAGAGATTCTGAGAGCTTCTAGTGCCCACGACGAGGCCGACACGTGCGAGGATTTGGATTATTGTCATATTGACGACGACCACAACTGCGTTTTTGTCGATTTGAAGGAGAACCCAGAGAGATTCACCGGATACGGCGGTGCCCAGTCTTTTGATGTTTGGAAGGCCATCTACTCTGAAAACTGCTTCCCAAACACAAACCCCATGTCGATGCTGCCGGACTCCGAGCCCGAGCAGTGTGTGGAGAAGAACTTGTTCTACAGGTTGATCTCGGGCATGCACGCCTCCATTGCTGTGCACTTGTCCAACGAGTACTTGGACGCCGAAACCGAGGAGTTCCACCCTAATTTGAAGGTTTTCATGGAGAGAGTGGGCAAGTTCAACGACAGACTCTCCAACATCTACTTCAACTACGCGTTGGTGTCTCAGGCCATCGTCAAATTGTCTGAAATCGTGTCTCTTCCCACCTACATCAAAGAGAACCACGAGTCCACCAGCAGCGACGAGAGCCAGTTGCGTACGAACGAGGACGTTAGTCCTGCCGTTTACGCCGAGCTTCTTTCCAACATCAACAGTACCTTGAGTTCCCAGGTGCTCTTTGAAACACACTCTCTTTTCGACCCCATTAAGAGCTCCCCGACCTCAAGAACGAGTTCCGCTCTCGTTTCAGAAACGTGTCTGCCATCATGGACTGCGTCGGATGTGACCGTTGCAGAATGTGGGGCAAGCTCCAGACGATCGGTTACGGTACTGCCCTCAAGGTGCTTTTCGAGTCCGAGGACCCTAATACTCAGCACTTGTTGAAGTTCCGCCGGATCGAGTTGGTGGCGCTTTTCAACACGTTTGACCGTCTTTCCAAGTCTGTCGAGGCCATCAACAACTTCAAGTCCATGTACCTTCAACACTTGGAGGATGTGGCTGCTGGTAAGGTGAAGCACGGTGACTACGAGCCTTTGCACGACAAGGGTATCGAATTCCCATTTGTGGCTTTCCTGCCTGTGACCAAGAAGGAGCCATCCAAGGAGGCCTTGAAGGAGGCCTCTCAGGTGTTTGCTAAGGACAACTTTGATGAAGGCAAAATTGTCAACGTCAAGGGCCGCACTCAGGGCTTCTGGGAAGAACTCGAGGACGTCAAGGCCGCTCTCTGGTTTATCTGGGACATTTACTACCAATTCCCAAGAAGGGTCTTCGAGTACGTGTTGTACTATGCCAACGGCTGGTGGAATGTGTACGTGGGACGTGCTATTTACGTTCCACAGGGCAAGACCAACATCAATGACGAGTTGTAACTTTCAAAATTTTTTTAGTCGGCGACGCCGGCATGCATTGGAACGCTGTTCCAGCTTTATAGAGCTTAGAGCTTAGATAATACGACCCGTGGGTCGAGAGCCATGCAATAAAACAGGGATTAGAATGGCTTGTAGATTTAGCTTTTGGCTTTTTGAGCTATAACGTTTTTCCTGTTTTCCTGTTAAACTTTTCGGCTAGACTTTGATCTTTTTTTTTTTCGGAAACGGAGGATTTGCATTCCCAGATCCCGATCACCCTTAATGTCCCATCTGACTAAGATCTAGAATTTCTATAAATAAATGGCCAAGGGTGGAATTTCGGATTCTTGCTCGTGACATATGTTCTGGATCTGTGTAGCTGCATTGCCGGCTTGGCTTAGTAAAAAATGTCGTCAACGATGTGTAGGCTACAGGGCAAATTCTAATGTAAATGGTATTACGAAATAATCCTATAATATTTTATGATGAATGCATGAAATCCCAAGAACCGGCTTGTTCTCTTACAACAACAAAGCGGCGACACCGACCAAAGCGGCACCAGCGACAGCCTGCTTGTTGGCACCAGCCTCATAGGAAGAAACACTGGCGTTATCAGAACCCTCGGACTGGTGGACAGAGGTGAAGGTCAGCTGAGCGTAAGAGGTAGCCTCAACAGGTTCAGAAGTGACCGAGGTAGGGGTAGTAGTAGCGTCAACAGTGACGTCAGACTCGGCTGGATGAGAGGCAGCTGGAGCTGGAGGCTGGGAGCCGGCAGCGGTGGTTGGCTCACCAGCGAGAGTGGTTGGCTCAGAGGCACCAGGAGCTGGAGCTGGCTCAGAAGCACCAGGAGCTGGAGCTGGAGCAGACTCGGAGGCACCAGGAGCTGGGGCAGGAGCTGGCTCAGAAGCACCTGGAGCTGGAGCAGGAGCAGACTCGGAGGCACCAGGAGCTGGGGCAGGAGCTGGCTCAGAGGCATCAGGAGCTGGAGCTGGAGCAGACTCGGAGGCACCAGGAGCTGGGGCAGGAGCTGGCTCAGAGGCATCAGGAGCTGGAGCTGGAGCAGTCTCAGCAGGGGTATCAGGGGTAGCTGGGGCCTCCTCGGAAACTGGGCAGGTGGTGGTGTACTCAGTCTTGACACCGTCAACGGTCTCGGTGACAACGGTCTGGGTAGCAGCAGTGACGTGAGTCTTGCAGGACTCAACACCAGAGCAAGAGGTGATGGTCACCTCCTCAGTGTGCTCGTTGGTGACAGTCTCAGTCTCGAGAGAGGCAGGCTCAGAAACGGCAGCAGCAGCGACGGAAGCAGCGAGGAAAGCAGCGGAAAAGAAGTACTTCATAGCGATAGGCGGTAGTTGGTGATGTAGATGTGGAAAGACCAGTTGATTGATGGTTAGACAAACGAGGGGGTGGGTCCATATTTATAGCCGGAAGAGCAGCACAGAAGCCGGGTCACACGCGTCGGGGAAAGGCGTGCTAGCGTCCCTTCTTGATGGCTTTGACGTGTTTGGTGATGGGTCAGAAGAAAATGTCGTGTTCGCGATGTAAAAACAAACAAACACGCCGCGCCGAGGGCCATCTGGGGAAGAGTCGCGAAACCCAGGCCTGGACTAATTACCCTAGTTTGGGGCCTAGAGTCGAATTGGGTGCAAATTTCGAAGCACCACCGTTGGCCCCAAGCAGCTAATTGCAAATGGCAGCCAACGAGCAACGCAAATAATGCAGTACCGGATTAGTGCAGAAGATTGCTTTCCCCATTTGGCAAAGAAAGGTCGGCTTGGAACGACATGGTATTTGGATTGCCATTTGTCGTCTTCGCCCGTCTTCGCCCGTCTTTGGTGGATCGACTTCAGCCTCGACGTCTGGCGGTGGTATGCCGCGATGGAGATGTTCCGTGCCTGGCGCGCGGACTGGGGCGGTGGTTTTTTCAGCAAACGGCGTGCGGAATGGCGGCTGCAGGTGAAATGGGGCAGCGGTGGGAGAAAAAAAATGCAGAATATCGCAGAGGTTGCAGAGAAATCGGCGCCAGGATCGCAATCCAGGCAGGACCGGGTGCAATTAGGGAGCAGAATCGGGGGAAAGTTTAATGCACCGAAACGGCCTGGAGCCGACCTCTAGAAATTGAAGTCCACTTTGCAACGAATTTTTGTGGTTTGACGACACCGCCACCAAATGATATTCAGCCCCATTCTTCGTTTGTTATTCTTTCGTTGTTTTTCTTTCGCTTTGTGCCTCCGCCTAGATACCCGCGTCGCGATGAAATGGCTGCGAAATCCAGACCCTCCAACCACCACCGGGGATTTTTCGCAGCCACTGCTCAGGCACCAATATAAGCCCCAGCCAAGACAAACTTAGGCGAATCGTTGCTCTGCACGTCCCGGAAATATAGTCTCTCGTGATTTTCGTCTTTCCGTTTCGGGCAGTGTTCTTCAACCTTTTTGGCTTTAAGCTTTGGATGCATCGTGTGCAGATGTCACGAAGCTTGTTTAATGACAGAAGCATAAGGCTTGACGTAAACAAGAGCAACTGCCGACAGCACGACATAGCAACAACTCCAATTTCACTTGTAAGCAATTTTCCCTCTCCCACTCCGCCATCGCCGAGCCACGTCCACATTCCTCAGTTCAACATCAAGTTCATCTCCCAGTCCTGAATCACACTCACCCAGTCGGCCCGGGCCTCCTGTAGCTTTTTCCTCCGCCACACCTCTAGCATAATCTGCCGGGCGCCCCAGTACGAACCCAAATACTGGGCAATGTCGGCCCCCCACTTCTTGAAGCCCATCTGAAGATTCAACGTCACCGCCTCGCACCCGGCTATGAACCCCTGCCAGAATAGCGGAATGATGTGGGCCTCGTCTTTGGAAATAAGCCGCTGGATCAGGTTGAGGTGGTCGAGCGTCTGCCCCACTTTGTCCTGCAACTGCTCTGGCGGTGTTTCTTCAATGAGTCGCTCAAAGTAGATCGTGAGAGCATGGTAGAACGACATGATGTGGTGGTACGTCACCTCGTGCATCAGAGTGTAGAATTTGTGCTTTCCTGAAGCCTCGGTGTCGTAGAGCTTCCAGTCTAATTTCCAAACACTGAGCTTCTTCTTTAGTGATTGCACCCGATCGCTGTAATCTGCTGCAGGCCCCTTGGCCTCCTTGTCGTGGATCTTTTCCCGAAGAAGCAGAACTGTCTCGCTGAAGAGGACAATTAACGAATTGGGAAGCCCGTAAAGCGCATCCGTGGCGAAATTCTCGTCGTTCTTGTTGGTGTTGATCAACTTTTTATTCACAAACATCGGCGACGAAACCCGCCTGGTGTCCATGATATAGTCAATGCGGCCCTTCGTTCCTTCCTTGTCGAAATTGCTTCTTTCAAACAGCAACCGCACGTCGTAGCCAAACCGGGCCGTCAACTCGTAGTCCTCCTTGATATTCGCATAATCAAGGCACGTCAGATCCTGGATCAACTTCAACGACAGGAAGATCCGGTGCATGATCCGGGCCTTGGGCGAGAGCTTCTTCTTGTTTCTCATTTTCGTGTAAATCACCTTTTCACACCACTTGATGTAGAAGTTGGTGTCTTGCATTGTTCCCCACACCAAGTCCACACTGATCATAGACATCACCGCACAAAGCACGTCCTTGTACTTTTCGTTGGCCACACAGCGTTCGACGTTGCTTTGCGTTCCGCTTTTAGAGCCCAAAAGGGTTTTCACGAAAACGGATGCCTGGTTTCGGAGCCGAATACCGAGGTTGAGGTAGAATTTCATCGGATCGGAGTTTTTGGGGAACTTACTTTGAAGATTGAAGGCTGCCACTGCAAGAAGGGCATTAAGTAGAGCATTTTTAGCTGTGGATGTCTTGCCCAATGCACTGAGCTCGCCAATGGCCATCAAGGCTCTAGGAAAGTAGATGGTTTTCCATGGGTTTTCTGTAAGGGGAATCACCGTCATGAGATCAGCGACTTGCGTGACGTAATAATTAAGAAGATACCTTGTGAGCGGCTGAACTTGAAGCGCTGACGTTGGAAGTACCACGCCGTTTTTGGGCAAGGAGATGTCGAAACCGAGCTTTGGTTGAAGTGGACGTTGCACTATGGACATGATATCTTCGGGCATATGCGTGGATGTGGAGTTTTCGCCTTCTACCATGTCTGTGGCGTCGTCGTCGTTTTTCAGCGGATGGGCCGAGGCGTGAAGCTGGATTTCCAACGTTTTGTTGAGCTGGTACGGGTTGTTGTAGAAAAAGTTGTTGTAGTTCGAGTAGAACAAATGCTGGTTGTTGGGGTTGATGGAGCCCTCGTCCGAATTGAGGATGCTGTTCATCGAAGAAGGTGTGCTTTTGCCAACCTGTGGCAGAAGATTGTTAGACAGATTGCCCTGGTGTCTGTGGAAAACCAAATTAAGAAAGTCTGTGGATTCAGGGTTTGTAGGGTACCCTGAATTCCCCGGCGAGTAGTTCGGAAGCGAGTCCACGAGATCTAGAAACTGTGTATCTCCGTTCAATGCCGCAGCTGTAAGTAAAGCATGGTCTTTGAGCTCATTGGATAACCAGAGCTGGTCGTGGCCTAGTAGGGCGTCGGCTTCTTGCACTGCAGGCACCTGGCTTTGGTTTGCCTTTTTCCTCCGCTTTTCCTTGCTGAAAACCCCAAATGGGCCTCGAAGGATCGTCTCGGCTGGTCTTTTCAAGCTCTGCAAGTCCGCCAAATGATTATCCATTTCCTCGTATGTCTCATAAGGTTTACAATTCTTCTTTTCGTCCCAAGTGACAAAACCCACGTGGCGTCGTTGGAAAAAGCCCAGCTCGGCATTGTCGTTTTCCGACTCTGGAAACTTCACTGGATGCTGTACAGGGTTTCTTCCCTTTGGCGTGAATTGAACAGGGAGCGACCACCGAAGTTTGATGTCGTATCCCAGGCACGTGAGATGAGCTTTTTTGCAGTTCTGGCAGGTTGGCCGCTGGAGATCACAGCGTATCTTTCTTGAACGACAGGTGAAGCAGCCAGTGAAGGTCTTCAGCTTATTGGCACGCAGCGGCTTGGCCATGTTTGGATATTATGAGTGAAAGGAGTGGTTTTGTAGTGGTACAAATTCGACAATTCTGGCTTTTTTGTTCTGGCCTAATCCGCCTGGTCCAAGGTGTTGGTGTCTGATGAGTTGTTGATGTGGGGCGATGGAGGCAGGAGAGTGCGAGATGACCTCGAGATCTGGAGAAGCCGGCTTTCCACGGCAGGAAAGTGCGAGACCCCAGATAGGTATTAAAAATGGGGAAGCGGCTGAAATTGCCTTATATTCGGTTTTTCTGGGTGTTTTTGTGGAATGGCCTTTTTGCGTAGTAGTAAGCGTTCTTTTTTTGGCGGTGTTTCTCATAAATGCCGTTTACGGACCATGTCTCAGAATGCCGCTCGGTTGCGAAATACCCCGACATTATGGCTGCGAAACGACACAATTCTTGTGAATGGGAGGTGGATGCAATAATGCAAGATGGAAAGTGTCGTCTCGTATTCCGGCTTGGCAGTGACTAGGGGGTTGTGAAAGCCGTGTGATTTAAAGACTGGGTGAAGGGAGGACTTAGAGGGCTGTGTGGTCAGGTGAGAGTGGGGGAGAGGTTTGTGCCAATTGGGGAGGAAGAAATTTCATGGAATTTGAAAGGGAAGGTAATGTTTTGAAGAAGAAGAAGAAGATTTTGGTGAAATACTGACAACGAGTCTGATTGAAGGAGCGCCAGGGGTGTGGTTGGTTGGAGCCACAGCATAGACTGGGTTCGTGGCAGAGCGGATTTGACAACCCAACATGATCAATTGATACAAGAGGTGCTTATAAATCTTATTTTTATCAGCTACATAACGCCTCCTTCTGCTTTGTCATTTTATGGTGGGTACTCTGATTTGGCTCTGACGGGACCGGCCATAGACCCGTACACCACAAGCTTAGTTCATGATACCGCAGAGTCCTAGGAAACATAACGGGAGTGCCTAGCGTGAGATGCATTTTTACGACTTATGCCAATTGCACCACGCAGCAACGTGATTGAGAGGCAAGAGTCGCCGAGCCGTTTGGGATTATTTTAAAAAACTTGACTATGCTTTCAGATGTAAAAAATTGTCTTCTTTTGCCCGCTAAAACTGATATTCAAGAATTAAGAGAAACCGTCAATAATCCATAAGTGACGCCCCGAAATTTGTTGCCAAATCATTTCATTCAAAAAAGATTCACAAAAAGTATGTCTTCGTAAATCTTGAGCCCAGGAAAATGCCTCTGCGTTGTGCAATTAGCCTTTTTGCCTTTCCGGACTCGTGGAAACTGAAAAAGACCCTCGAGATGTAAAGGTATAGGCGATTCTGCGTCACCATGATTTTTGGCATCGAAGGCGCCTCTAACATCCTGGCAGAAAAATCAAGCGATACATTTACGAGAGCAAAAAAGTAACCATCGAGATTAAATCGAATATTTGGAATTTTTGTGAATTGAGAGCTCCTTATTCTGTTACCTTACATACTAAGTGCCTCTACTTCTGCAATCGCCAATCAGGACCCGAATCGTCCATTAACACCTCAAGATGCATCAATTGACGAGAACCAATTGGAATTCTACAAATCTCAACACAATAAGCTCCCATACCCCCCAAGTGGACACCAACATAACACTAAGATAGCCATCCTCACCACCTACCAAAGCCCAATCATACCAAGGCCAATCATACCGAGGCCAACCACACCAATTCTTCCATGCATCAAACAAATCAACATGTAGAATCACCCTATCCATTCAATTCCCCCAACTCTCCCACCAAACCTTATTGCACCTCCCTTGCTTGTTCTCACCACCAACCCCCATTACGTCAGTGCGCATGGGTCTCGAGAAGGGTCCTGAAAACCTCCACTAAATCTCGAAAATATTCCTTCCAACCATAAATCACCGTAAGCCTCGAATCACCCCATTGTTGCAAAACGAAAGCAGCAACTCCCGATCCAATGTGTACGACCCTGTGACCAACCTCCTTACCTCACCTCTGCTGCCTACATAAACCTCAGCCAATCCGCCATTTCTCAAACCTCCACCACATTTCCTTACACCACTACTACTTCTACAACTCAGAAAATGGTCAAACACTGGAACTACGAAAACGACGATGTCGTGTTGGGCGCATTGAGGGGCCTCGTGGCGCTGAACCCGGCCGTCAGCTTTATTCCTTCTGAAAAGGTTGTCTTCAACAAGAACCACAAATCAAAAGTCGCCATCATCAGCGGAGGCGGCCTGGGTCACGAACCGCTTCATGCTGGCTTTGTGGGCGACAATCTCCTTGATGCCGCCGTGGCAGGAACCATTTTTGCCTCGCCTTCTACAAAACAGATTATGGCTGGTGTCAAGGCTACAGCAGATAAGCAGAAAGGCGTCATTGCCGTGGTCAAGAACTACACCGGAGACGTGTTGCATTTCGGCTTAGTGGCCGAGAGAGCCAAGAGAGACGGCTACAAGGTGGAGCTCGTGGCTGTGCTGGACGATGTTGCCGTTGGAAGAACTCAGAACGAAATGGTGGGAAGAAGAGGCATTGCAGGCACTGCCTTGGTGCACAAGGCCTTGGGAGCTGCTTCTGCCCAGGAGGGTGCTGAGATCGAGCAATTGGCTCAGTTGGGCCGCTCCGTGAACGACGCCTTGGTCACTATGGGTGCCTCTTTGGATAGGACTACTGTTCCAGGAAGAGACAGCGACGAGGGTGAAGTAACCGGTGAAAATACCGCTGAACTCGGTCTTGGAATTCACAATGAGCCAGGCGAGAAGTTGCACCCTATTCCTAAGGCTTCGGAGTTGGTGGACTTGATGTACAAGCGCTTGTTGGACAAGAACGACAAGGAGAGACACTACCTTGAATTTGGCGACAACGACGACTACGTGTTGCTTATTAATAACATTGGCGGCACTTCGTCGCTTGAGCTCTACGCCTTGGCCAATTACGCCATCTCCAGAGTGCCCTTGAAGAAGAAGCCATCGAGAGTCTACATTTCCGACTTTGTCACTTCCTTGAGCA
Organism: Candidozyma duobushaemuli; assembly: GCF_002926085.2. NCBI lineage: Eukaryota > Fungi > Ascomycota > Pichiomycetes > Serinales > Metschnikowiaceae > Candidozyma > Candidozyma duobushaemuli. The sequence goes on from NW_020289897.1 coordinate 1,273,470, forward strand.
GCCCAGGCTTCTCCATCACCTTGCTCAACTTGAACAAGGCCGCCACGGAAACGTACACCAAGGAGGACGTTCTTGGCTTTTTGGATACTCCTACCAACGCTCCTGGCTGGAAACCCAAGATCTACTCCGACGAGCAATGGCAGAATCCTGAGCCAGAGATTAAGGAGCTGCCTGTGGCTCATGCCGAGTACCTCCAACTGGACGCTAAGGTTGACGGTGCTGCTTTTGGCGAGCTGCTCAAGAGAGCTATGGAGTTGTTGATTTCGAAGGAGCCTGAAATCACCAAATACGATACCCAGGTGGGTGACGGTGACTGTGGAGAGACGCTCAAAAACGGCGCTGAGGCGATCTTGAAGGCTCTTTCTTCCGACAAGCAGTTCAAGGAAAACCTCAACGATCTCGTTGCTACCGTGAGCGCCATCACCGAAATCGTCGAGGACGAAATGGGTGGTACCTCCGGCGGTATATATGCCATCTTTTTGACGAGTTTCGCCAAGAACCTCCAGCAGGCCAAATCCATTGACGTCAAGCTGGTGAGCAAGGCCTTGTCCGATGCGCTCTACGAGGGTTTGTTCAAATACACCAAGGCCAGAAAGGGCGGTCGTACCTTGGTGGACACTTTGCAGCCATTTGTGGATACTTTAGTGGAAACCGGCGATGTGGATAAGCTGGTGAAGGCTGCTAAGGATTCCTGTGACAATACCGCCAAGTTGCAGGCCAAGTTTGGTCGTGCTTCCTACGTCAACGAAGAGGAATTTGCAGGCGGTGTTCCTGACCCAGGTGCTGTTGGTCTTTTGGCCATCATCCAGGGATTCCTCAACAAATAGTGCAATCAGCTGATGTATAGGAAAAATCAAGGTTCATGCAGCGAACGATGGCCCACAGGGTTGTGCAGTGACGTCTATTGTTTGCTCTGAAACTGTTACAGCACTGGTTACACGGTCATGTTTTGGAAGCCCCAGGGTACCACTATTTTCCACCAGGGTACCTGTTTTGTCCAATCATGAAACACCAAAAGTCCACTGGGGTCGTACCGGCCGGGTTGGACCAACCGGGTTGAACCAACAGGGTCTGACCATCAGGGTGATGCTACTAGGGTGGCTGATGCTGATTGGTCCATTCTGGTTGTTTTGGTGTTTCTCCACAATTGCAATTGGAGGTATCTGAGACATGCGGTAGGACCAGGGTGGTTTCGACCAGAGGGGTGTTTGCATCGCCGAGAGTGGAAGAAAGGAGATTTCAGAAGAGCAAAAAAGACGTGATAATTAGGAAATTTGTTGTTTTGACGGTTTTCTAGAAAATGGAGGGTTCTATCGCCTGCATGAATTCCCAGCTGATAAGATGTGAAGGATATGATGGTACAGACCTACGTAGTTTTATGAATAAATAAGAAAAAATGGAGAAACTTTCTCAGAGTTCATCTTAGGACAATTGTGGCTCTTTTGAAAGATTTTGTGGTGTAGGTGCTCGGGGTTTGGGACACCCCCAGGGTAGATAATGCAGATCCATGCAGCACGATAAGACAGAGCCACAGTGGAGAAGCCCGAAGTATATATTTTCCAAAGCCGCCGGGCACTATGGATATAAGAAACATTTTTGAATTGATAAACTGAAGGGATTTTTATCATCTTCATTTCGTTTCTATTTGTCAACCATCATTTGTTGACGGTACTTCCATGATCTAAGCTGCCAGGATCATAACCAATCACCGACTGAGGTATTCCCTACGATCCGTTTCAAACTTCGAAACTTCCCAAAACGTCAGATCCGAAAACTTCAATAATTCACAACTTTCATAAACCTGGCAACCTCGCGTGCCAGCAAGGAAACGGTAACTACTACGGTGTTTCGCAGCCACCGTTAATGCCGCTTTCGAAAACAGAAAACAAAACAAACACGTAGAAGAAAAGAAACTGAGAGATCAGTGAAAACCACATTCCCAGAGGGAGCTAGAAAAGCTCATCCTATCACGATCCACTCCGAGGCCGAGTTTAACCACGATAAGCTGCAACCAGTGCGGTACCAAATGATCCAGACAGGGGTTTTCAAAATCCATTGCTCTGATAACTCAAACCCTATTTTAAGGCTCTAAACCACTTCTTTAACGGTGAATCACAACTCTGCAAAATCCTGAAAATTCGAAAACCTTTCCAGTAGACCAAAAACATCTACCATCACCCCTCTTCCAAACCACACCACCAATTCACCAGCTCAATTACCTACCTCCCTTCACCAATACCCCAAATCTACCCGTAAATGCCTCTACTCCAGCCTGTCACGCCCGATAACCTCCATATCGGTGGACCACCAGGGTGGTTGTCCCTGCAGGAATGGCTGCAAAATAAAACCCACCACCTCCCCAGAGTCCACAATATGGCTCAATTCGACTCTTGTCCTGATATTCACCTGGAAAACTTCTTTGAAGTTGTCATTGTCGGCGGCGGCACGTGTGGTCTTGCCGTGGCGCTGAGACTATGTGAAAACGCTCCTGGTTCCATATACACTGAGGAGGAGCACCAGAGATTCCACTGGTTGAAGACCCGGGGGTCCCGTGTCAGCACGATCCACAAGGGCATGACGAAAACGCTGAAATACGTGGCACCTACCAAACTCACGGCAGAAAATATCCTCGTTTTGGATGCGCTTCTGGATCTGTTCATGGGAGGCTGGGACAACCAGTTCAGATCGTGCCAGATTCCCCATTTACGGCTGCCCATGTTCTTTCATCCGGATCCCGTGAACATCGACGGAATGATCACGTATGCTCATAGCACAAAGCGGGAACGTGATCTTATGGAGATCCAGAATGTCGTGGGAAAAGAGTACCTGAAGCACCAGATCAAGAGAACCATGAAAAAGAAGCACAACAAACAACCTGCTGTGATTGGAGACCAGGCTGGCGGAAGCAACAGAAACCATGATCGTCTGGGCATTGTGGACATCAACATGCGGGACTGGAGAGACTACTACCGTCCACTGACGCCATTCTTCCGTGATTTCTGCAATGATCTTATCGACCGTTACAGTTTGCACAATTGTGTTCGTAAGGACGAAGTCGTGAGCATGAAGTACACGGATTTGCACATTTTCGACCGGAACCACGTTGAAAAGGGCTTTGTCATTAAGACGGAAAGCGGCAAGATGTATGGTTGCAAAACCTGCGTTGTCGCCAGTGGACATCGTGGAAAAGTGAACTATCCAATTTGCGGATTGGGCGACAAGAAGCCCAGTTTGGATGCTTCATGTCACACGACAGATATTTTCTATGAGAGGGTGCCTTTTCCACATCCCCGTTTGGTCGAGAAGATCCAGCCTGAAAGGGAGAAGAAGCGTGCTGGACTGAGGGGTTCGAGAGACGATTCTTCGAAAAAGATGCCTCGAGAGGAGAAGATCGAAAAGATGGGAAAAATGGAAGAGAAGCCCGAGGAGATGGACCATTTGAAGGCAGAAGCCATGGATGTGAAGAAGGATATGGCACCGAGGGAGATGGTCAATGAAAAATCTGAAAATTCTGAAAAGATGGAAACCTCCCAGACCCAGGCGGTGGAGATGACTCAGGAAGATATTGCCAACGACTTGGAGCTGAAGCGGACCAAGAAGAAAATGGCCCGTGCTAAGGAGATGAAGGAGAAGATGGCTATGGCCGAGGAGAAGAAAAAGCAGGAAATGCAGATGGCCCAAAAGAAGCAGGCCATGGAAGAAAAGGCCAGAGGGGAGGAATCCATGGAGCACGAAACTATGGAGAGGCAAGAATCCATGATGGATGAAAAGCAGATGGCCGAGGAGAATGACGAGAGTTCGACTGGCCCTAGTCTGCCAAAAATGGGAGAAAAGCCGGGCTCCGTTTCCTCAATGTCCTCCATTTCCTCAGTGGAGAAGGAACATTCCATGGAGAAGGAAGTGTCAATGAAGAAGGAAACGTCAATGAAGAACGAAATGCCAATGAGAGGTGAAAACTCCATGAAAAACGAAAACTTTATGAAAAACGAAACCACTGTGGAGAACAAAATGGCTGACATTGGCCCCACGGATATTCCCTCCATGGACTCTAAAAGCCAACCAGCCGAATCCATGAAAGACCTGTCCACGAAAAAACCGAGACTGAAACCTCCCATGGCCTCCAAACCACACTTAGTCATCATCGGCGGTGGTTTGACCTCAGCACAACTTGCCCACGTTGCCTGCCTCAAAGGAATCCACGTCACTTTGGTCCTCCGTGGTCCGGTCAAAATCAAGCATTTTGATTTCCACCTCGACTGGGTCACCAAGTACAGAAATGTCAAAAAACTGGCTTTCTACATGCTTGACACCGACGAGGAAAGAGCCCAGTTGATTTTGGATGCCAGAGGAGGAGGGTCCATCAACCCAGAGTACCACATGAAAATCAACAAGCACCAGGCAGCCAAGCGTCTTCTGCTTATGAAGTACACCACGATGGAAAACGGCCAGTTTGACGAAAACAGCCAAATGTGGAACATGGATCTTGTTACCAGAGAAGAAGGCATGGAACCCAAGGTGACCAATGTCGATGCCGACTACGTGATCTGTGCTACCGGTATTCTGCCCGATTTGCACGGTTTGGGTTTCCTTGACGAGATTATCAACGACTACCCTATCGACATTGTGGGAGGATTCCCTTGTCTTACTGACAACCTCCAGTGGTGTGAGGAGTTGCCTCTTTACATGGTGGGAAAGAACGCCAGTTTGAGAATTGGGCCTACTTCCGCAAATCTCGATGGAGCCAGAACCGGTGCTGAAAGAGTAGGCTGGAAGATCCAGGAGGATCTCGTGAAGGATGAAAGGGAAGTCGACGATACTAGATTACAGCTTGCGGGAAACAACCTCAACTGGTATACGCTTCTCCTGGAGGCATAATCCCCATAAAAGTTTGGTTGAGTAGAATGACGATTTAGACGAAGTTTTGTAGGCAAGTTTGTGGTATTGCAATTTGTGGTATTGCAATTTGTGGTATTGCAATTTTGTAGTATTGCAATTTTGTAGTATTGCAGACTCTTCTAAAAGCTTCCTTATCAAACTTTTCAAATAAAAGCTCGATATATCAATGAGCTCGTGACAAGCTGAGCTGGTTTCATCTTCCTGGAACTTAAAGCTTCATTACAGCTGCTATCGTTCAGCAAAGAAGAAGTGAGCTTATAGTATTGCAATTTTGTAGTCTTCTGAGGTATGTAGGTTTTTTGCAAACCGTGGTTAGGATACCCGAGGCGGAGCCACATGGCCTTAGAGGCTTAAGTGTATTAGGAAGCTTTTTTGGAAGCTTTAGACGAGATTGTCGACCTGACAATAGGGTTTTTTGACAGATATCGTATTCAGGTGGAAACTGCCCAAAAGAGCCGAACGGGCTGAAAAGTCCAAGCCCCTGCAAGCCCCTTCTTTTGAAAATGCAGAAAAAGAGGTATATTTAATTCCAGGAAATTGCATTCATTGATCCCTTAACTACCCTTCCTCATCCTGGTAGTAACCTCACCCCGTCTGTGCATGATTATCAACATCTCCTCCACCCTGGGATCACAAAAATTCTTTACATTCCCCTCCTCAGGCATGTAGGTTATGTGGAAAAGCTTGCCGATGACACAAAAACACGATCGTAATTCCACCCCGTTTGGGTTCTTTGTTGATCATGAAACTGTGGCTCCATACTGAAAAAGTAGCCATTTACGAACGCAAGAATACCGATTTACAGGGCAGTGCGTTACAATTAAGTTTCAGCCGTGCCGTCGCAAGTCAAAAGTTTAATGCTATGCAGCATAGACGAGGCACATGACGGAGTGATCGGAAGTCTAATTGGTGATCTTTAAGGTTTGACGGGTTTCGGCTATGCAACCGGAAATAAGGTTTGGCGTTTTCGGATTTACGGGATGTTGATAAGAAGTGGCACTGGAGCCACTCGAGATAAGAATTCGTATTTGGAGACAATCGGAATTTTAGAGTTACGGCAGAAGCTTATTACGTGTATCTTGTATTTGCTAAACACATAGAAATCGGGTTTGTTCAAATTCATTGCAAACAATTAATAGCTACTTGAAGTTCTGTCAACTTTTGCTCTTCCTTTTTTTTGGTTTTTCTTTTTTCTTTTTTCTTTTTTTTTTTTTTTTTATTATTATTCTTAATTATCGACGGGACTGCCAGAGCCCCATCGTTCTATGGTTCAATCATAGAGCGCTGAGTCTGTGACCCAACACCAGTAAAAGAACTTCCTAATATCCACATCAGTAGTTGACAACATCAACATGCTCTTCCTCACTGTCGTCGAAGGCAAACTCCCGTCTCTTCCAGTGTCTGTGGATCGTCTTCAACGAATGCCCGGCAGATCCTGATCCAACCTCAGAAGCCACGCTGAAGAACTTCTCCACTGCCTTGACATCCTCTGCTTTCACCACATTAAGCCCAGCGACCAGCACAGGCCATTGCACCATAAGAGGGGCGTACTTGAAAAGCACAGGTTCTCCGTTAGGTGACTCAACGAACGACACGAGATCAAGAAGCTTGTTTGTCAACTCTTGCACGGGAATCAGATTGTGAGCTACACCAAGAAAGTCAGTCAAGATGGTGATGAGAGCTGCCAAACAATAGGCTTGTTGGGAGATGTCCAGCCAGCTGACGATTTTTCTGGTGCCTTCAACGGTAGCTGAGTCGAGAAGGTAATTTTGAGGGATCACGCCGTTGGGGAAGTCGTCTGGAGACATCACGGTGGTGGATGAAAAGAAAGCCTTGTTGCGTTCTCTCTCAAACTCACCCAAAAGACGAATGCACTCGGTCGACTGGATTGAGATGTCAGGAATCTTGCCAGCACCAGAGACAGCACCAGGGCTCAGATCGGTAGTTGAAACTCCGTCTAGGCTCTTCTTGCGGCCCCTATTGAGAAGCTTGATGAGGTCTCTCAAATGAGGCACACAGTCGTTGTGGTAACCACCGATGAGGTTGAAGCCATTAGGCAAAATCAAGCCGAGCTCTGTGAGCACCTGAACCTCGTATGGATCAGCGTAGTTGAGCAAAAGATCAAGCTCCTCATCAACGTGGACTGTGCCGCCGAGTTTCAGGCCTAAACCAGCCAAAATCTCAAACGAGACAAACCAGTACTTGCAGAAGATCAACACCTTCAGCTTGCGTGTGAGGGGGCGGTTTTTGTTGTGTTTCAAAAGAAGGTCTTTGGCGCCCCGAAGGTGTGGTCTCCAGTTTTGTTTGGCATTGACAGCGTTGGAAGACGTCAAAAGAAGCACCGTTAAAAGCACCGCCTCGATGTTGGACACCAAGGCCAAGCCGTTTTTCCCAGCATCCCCAAGAGCCGGTCCGAGGAGCTTGAGACAACGCAGGAGGTACGAGTAGTAGGCCTGTTCATCGTCTGGATTTGCCAGCTTGGAGAAGACAGACCTGGCACCTTGAGCCAAAACAGCCGCCAAAAGGAAAGGTTCCTTGTGAGCACACTTGAGCAAAATGTCTCTGGCAGGATTAAAGAAGGACCTGGCCGAGGCATCGTATGCGTTGAAGGGCAAGATGATGTTTGCGAACTCACGGTAGAACTCGTGCAAAAACGCCTTTTCCGTATGCTTCCTCACCTCTATGTACCCGAGCGGCAAGTTTCTCGGTATGTAGTCGTAGTAGTTGCCCTCGTTGTCTTCCGAAGTTGGAGTTGGCGGCGTCGGCTGCAGCTCCAGATCCGTTTTGGGCTCGTAGTTGACGTCGTAGATCATGTCCAGCACAAGATTGTTCAAATCCGCCGCTAGAAGCGTGAGGTCCAGCTGGTCGTAGAAGGCTAGACCGTCAAGCGGCGGATCGTCGTGTTCCGGTGGCTCCGTCGTGGAAGAGGCAGTTGCTGACGATGTGGCTTCGGGACGGTTCACAGGAGTAGGAAGCCGTATGGGTTTATGGTCCCAGGCGCCGTTCAAGGCGTTCTGGCCGTTTTGAAAATTAAGCCCATAGCCATTGAAGTTGTTAGGAGCACTGGGCGCAGCAGGGGCGTTGTGCGGATATAGGTAGCCATTGAGGCTGTTTGGAGCACTAGGGCCATTTTGAGGATAGAGGCCATTTTGGTATGTGGATCCGCCGCTAAGCGGGCTTTGGCCTTGGTAGCTGGGCCCATTCTGTGAAGCATAGCCATTGAGACCATAACCTCCGTTCACGGGTTGTCCACTTAAGCTTCCATTGAGACCATTCATTCCGGGTTGGCCAAGGCCATTTAGAGCAGGCGCATGCATGTGGCCGTTCATGCTCTGATTAATTCCAAGCCCGTTCATGCCGTGACCAGGTAGAGCTTGTCCGTACGGATTAGCATCGCCATTTGCAGCAGCCTCTTGACGTTTCTGCTCCATCATGGCTTTTCGGCTCACACGAGCCACCTTCTCTCCCTTCAAAGGATACTCACATTCCTTGCGGAGCCTCGTGCACTGCCAGCAGGCGACTCTGCCCTGTTTGTTGATTTTCCTTATCGCTTCAGGGGCGGGTTGATGAACTCGTCGCATTTGATCTTCCGTCTTTTGCACTCTTTGCAGCCGTTCTTGGAGTACTCGCTGCGCAGTCTGCGGGGGCCGACATTGTAGATCAGTGTTGCTTTTATTTTTGTGTTTTTGAAATTAGGGAAGGTCGGAGGGTGTTCGTTTCAGAGCCAAGTAAATGGGCCTTTGTGACACTTTTGTCTATCAAATGAGGGTTCGGGGTCAGCAGGGAGAACTGACGGCGAATTGTAGTGGGTAATGTGGATCTGGCGTTTTTCAATGATCCTTGTTTGTCCAGATGCCTTTTTGTACGCTGGGTTGGCTGACTATCACGATACCGCCGATTCAGGATGATCTATAAGTAACCGATGACAGAAATGGACAGAAACAGATTTGCAGACGTTTCAGTGATTTGATGATCTCCTCAGTTCCAGTAGACGATCTTCCCAGCGTCAGCCATGCAAACCTGTCAAAATAAATCAACCTTATCAGCCCAATAATAAACCGTTATCGTGGGAAGAGGCCTTATCGGCTAACGGAGAGGCGTTTGCGGGGTGGGCGCGGGAGGCGCAGCGAAATCTAAAAGGTGTGGAGTTTATAGGCTTGGGGAGACCCTTATTTTTTAAAAAAAGGCGGGAAACTTAGAGGGACTCGCCTATATATATGTGGGATTCAGGCTGTGATATCCTGGCCTGTGGTTCTGGGGCCTGCAGGAGCGACGAAAAAAACCCTTTGATGGATGAATTGGGGCCATGCACAGCCTGCATAGGGAACGTAACGTACATCCATGCACAATGCAGCGTATATGGCGTACCCGCGTCCCCAAACTGCCCTCGACTACCGGGGTGACTGTGTATGGGAGGACACTTAATAATTTCATTAACGGCATGCTGTACTACTTGCATATGGCGCCGGACGATCGAGGCCGTTGTAGCAATAACACACTGAGCCGCCCGTAAGTTGCAGCTTAATCCCGCTACTGGAGCGGGCTCGCAGTGCGCCCGTGGCGGGCGTAGAAGCTGTAGCCTGGGAATGACGTATAAGCGGGGTCACGTGACACCCACGTGGTGGCATTTTTCGAGAGGCTGGTCGCCCATAATGAAGCCCGGCCGTAGGCAGACAAAAAGCGTCACATTTGAAAACACCCTGGAGTCTGAGTAGTGACGAAACACAGCCGGTTCATCTTGCAATGCACATCTCCAGATCGACAAGCCAGCATGCAGATACGGTGACAGGTTCGTGTCTGCAGGTCGACCCTCCACTAAAGCGTAGGGAGGTTCCGGAGGACGGTGCGACTATTCCGAGGGCAGATCGCAGAAACTCGAGACGGCTGCGTGCAGGCTTCAGCCTCGCCGGGCCCGCCTAAGCAAGTTGGTGGTTTAGCCGCGGTAAGCCCCCCTGAGGTCTGCCCTCCACACTGCCCTCGGAAATACCTCCACGTCTAAAGGCATGCGCCGCGTGTACAGGACGCTGAGAGACTATTCGCTTACTTGCAAGTGGAACAAAACCAATCCACCCAATAACCTAGTAGCACTGTTTGAGTGAATAAATCCGTGACCCCAGCCTCCGCTAAGATCTTCTGCCCACTTCCCCAACTCGGACACGGCTTCCCGACCAATCGGGCAATTCTCCAAATACCCGCCGAACCCCGTTTCAGACCATTGTGGTGAAACTAAACGCATTTGTGTAAGTGTACAACGTAGAATCCCGCATAGGCAGCTATTGGCGGTCTCGGTGTACGAGGCACAATGCCGGCACCACAGTTGAGCGATTTATCGCCCCCATTATGTCAAAGATCGAGGGTGTGTCCATTATCCGTGTCAAAATGGCTACTCAATCTGGTCAAACCTTTCCAGAAGGTGAGGAGAAACGGCAGGGAGAAGGAAAGAAACGAAACGAACAAACAAAATAACAAAAACCGCTGAAAACGTGCTTCCACGAATAATGCTCACTTAAAATACACACCGAGTCTCACTGTCCGGCCTTTTGTGTCTCAGCCAACTCGGCTATCTGATTGTGTGATTGCAAACTACGATACTCACAAACCACCTCTGTACCACGTTTTCAAGCACCACCCCATTGTCACGAAAACTACCGCTCGCTTACGGATCTGGAGCATTCCGCCAGCTGCAGATCTGATCAACAAGAAACCCTCCACTACAAGTGACAATTGAGGCCGTTTGGGCCAATTGGAACACAGGATAACCCCGTTACTCTCGAGGTGACGTAGCCAGAGAAGCCCCGTGGCTTTTTCACTTTGACACAATTCATTTGCGCCTGCAAGCAAAAAGAAAAAAAAAAAAAAAAAAAAAAAAAAAAAAACAGCCTCTTTCCGCTTCCCACCGTAAACAGAAGCTTATCTGAGAGATCTGGCAGTTAATCCGCAAGACATATTGACTGCTTTGTGCGTTTGGGGTTTCCACGTGACGGCCCGATCCGAGGGCGTTGGGAATGCAAAATAGGCTACTTGTGCCGGGTCCACCGTGGCGTCCTGGCTTCAATTCTCGAGCCTAGATAATGCAGACAATACAGCTTGGGGATGTTTACCCGGGGACAATCCACACTCCCACCCTGCTGGTAGCCAGGGGTGGAGGAGGCAGAAAAATCGCTCAAGGTGTCGAGATTTCGAGGAAACGGTGGTTGCAATTTTCCGTGTTTTTGCCGGGCGGGCATCCACACTTTTTGGGGGTTCTCAAATATGATTTGGCTATGCTCTGATAAGACCGCCTCGCAAGTGCTTCTTTGTCTGGCGAGGCTTTGCGCCGATCGCTCCTGTGGGTTCCCGTCATTCACGGCAGAGGCGGTTGAAAAGTACCATTATTTGTTTGACATTCTCCCGACCTGCCGCCCCTCTTTGGAGACTTCCATATGTCCGGTTGTTGCGAGCACAGATGAGCAACTTTCCCACCCACAGTTCCAACGCAGCACATGCCGGGATGGATATGCTGCAATCTCGTGAAAACCTTCCCTCACATGCGCGCCAGCGGATAAACCGCCCAAGGATCAACGGTGACGTGCTGCACCTGGCCAAATCCGGCAGCATCTCCGTCTAAGCCTTCCCCACCGTTCCTACTACTGCCATTTAGCTTGACTTACTTGGAAGGGGTATTTAGCTTGATTTGCTTGTTTGTTAACTTGGACGATTTTGGGGCCTGCAGTGCACGGACTATGACGGCCTCGGACAGGTACCAGCAGCCCTGGGTCTCTAAAACCCCCGGAAAAGCGTATCCGCTGCATTATCAGCACTATCTTTGAAGTGGATTGGCTTTATCGGGGAGGTTGTGGGGATACTCCCCGCTGCAGCTTACAGCCAGAGCCCGGGATTCCGACTTTTTCGAGAAACGGTCACTTTTCTCTTTCGCTACACCTTACTACGCTTTAGTAGTCGTACATACATGTGGCTTCCAAGTCCCAGAACAGGCTTTTTAGCAACCCCAATTAGCCATCCCCAAGTAGCCATTCCCAATTAGCCAATTAGTAGATTTAATTGTGGAAAGGCAGATTCAATTCAATTGCCGAAAAGTAGACTCAATTGCAATAAAGGTAGACTCAATTGCAGCAGAGTCAATTCTTATCCAGTATTCCGTAAAATGCCTGCGAGTTGCCACCGGCTTTGTGACGCTTGCCTCGACGTCTCGCTTACCCACTTCGCTTACCCAGATTCCCGAAACCGTCGTTCATAACCACTCGTAACCGATTTTGCCAAGTGCGACTGAGACACCTTATCGCTTGGCCCACGAGGGAGCAATATTATATTAGCTGCTGCTGGCGTTTTGGAGGTAGCTGGACCAAGAACAAGAGGCGCACGGTCGGGGCTTGGTGGTTTAGTCGTTTTGTGATTCAGCCAAGAAAGCTGATGGAGGCCCAATTAGGATGTAGAGGCTGCAATTGCAATTCCAATGGGCAGTTCCAGTTTATCATAAAAAAAAAAAAATAAAAAAAAACCTGAATTTCTCTGTTTCATTCAACGTCTGCAATTCAATTGTGACTGCCTTCTCTTCTGAGCAGTCGACTGTACTTGAACAACCGTTCGGCTATTGATGGTGCAAGATCTCCATTTTGCTAATACTCCATTTTGCTAATTTCCATTCTGCTGATTCCATTCTGCTGATTCCATTTTGCTGAAAATTCCACAAATCAAAACACCGTGTCGCTTCTGCCGGGCCACAATAGCTCAAAATCGGCATTCCGTGATTCTGGAAACCGAGATTGTTGCACAATGCTGGGAGCACGCGACCAACTGATTGTTGGAGGGCTTTGTTTGCTTTGGGTAATCATAAAAGAGACCCTGTCTAGGGTTTTGTGGAGATACTGATGTGGAGAAATGGGCAGTTCACAGGGTGAGTCAAAGCGAGTCATGTAGAGGGGACTGAGTTTGGCAACTTTACATCCAGGGCAACAATTGGCAAGGTCTAGCGCATCATGACGAAACTGTGGAGGCTATGCTGGTGGAAGGTAGGGTTGGAGAATTTGGTAGGATGATAACAGACAGAGCTCGTTTTGGACTCTATTGGATTTCCCAATTGAGAAGTTAGCCCAGAGATTTTGAATACTCAAGGGGAAACTGAAAATTCAAGGGGAACGGGAACAGCATTGTGGCCGGATTTCTTTTGGTTGACGAAATGTTGGGACGATTTTGACCACCAGACTAACAACGACTTGAAGTAGAAGGAATCCAGCTCCCCCAATTGCTTTTTGATTTTCCTCAAGCTAAAAGCATGGCTTTCATTGCTCGAATCACCGAATTATTGTTCTTTTGGGGTGGTAATCATCATAGAGTTCAGCGCAACGTTCGATCACCAGCAACCTGAATTCAACACCAATCACACAAAGAGGCCTAATAAAGGAGGCCCGTATGGCATTCAATTTTGTCCCAATTGGAATTCTCTCTTTGGTTGATAGATGGTTCCGATTAGCAATAACCTTCATCGCCTGACTGCCAGACTTAATTGATCTTCTCTTGCTGTACCCCAATTTCTTTTAAGAACAATAACCATTCCAATTCTTTAACAGTGGAATGTATGGCAATCAACTCAGCTTCTTTGGTTGAATCACTCTGTTTGGGTATGATGATCCCGGACCATCATAAATATCATCAAACACATCATCAACTATAGGATCCTTTTTCCCAAAAACCAAAATAATCTGAGCCTTTAGTTTAAAGACTGGTCCTGATGAGGGGTATAAGATGGAGATCAGAGTTCTTGATTAATCCTTTCTTTTCCAAGTTGATAAGTTTAAGGTTTCGCTTTGGAAAATATATCAAAAGGCCTTCGTATTTCTGAAACTCGAAGTGTGCAAGTTCTTGAGGGGTGGGGCAATTTGAGTCCTATTATGGTTACAGTGGATGCAGTTCAGAAAGCCAGGTTCTTTAGGAGTCAGATAGAAGGCTAGTTATGTTCTTCTTCTTATCGTTCTATCTCTTTAGTAGTGTTGTTTGTCTTTCACAGCACTGAACTTGGAACCATATTCATGCCACATTACCATCCAAGAGAACCATCCAAGAGAAACTTCAACAAAGCAATAAAGGAAGCAGTGGTACAACTTATTCATTATGCTTATAAGTGCTACACTTTTTGGTGCTGCCCTTGTTTCTTTGATCTCATAGTAACCGAAAACGGTGGATGTCTCAGGCGATAACTAATCTTCAAGGTATACGAGCAATCAATAAGGAAAACACAAAGCGACCTTAATGTTAATTAAACCAAAAATTTCCACCCACTTCACCTCACTATTGCATTGACATGGTAGCCATCCTGAAACCCCATTCAGCTCATTGACCACAGAAGTCTCCACTTCTAGTATCGATGATTGAACAACAACATTCTTGGTAAAGATGGAGCTGAGTAGCATCCTCCCTCACTGAAGCACAACCAAAGTAGCACATTACACTGGCGGGTTCATTGGAACATAGGACCTATGATTAGAAAGATGGATCGCTGTAAGATCAATACGACGTGTCCATTCCAAATGAATGAAGGAAGCAAGTTTTCACAGCATCCTTGTGATCCCCTTCGTGGGTTCCAAGTACCTCACAAAGTACAATTCATAATTGGTGAAAGAATGAGCATCAAGGTTGGTTCCCCCATTTAGCCAAAAATTAACAAAGGTCCCAGTATTGGAAGCTGGTCCAATGAGACTTTCTCCAACCTTCCAGACGATGTTTTCACTTCCACCCAAATTGCACTCCACCTCAACACAAAAGCGACAAACTCCTTTCACCACCTCTTCCTCCCATGCTCTTCTTGCTACTTCTTCTCCTCCTAGCGGCCGTCCTCGCCCTGGCGGCCATTGCAAACCGAAAATCCGCCATTCCAGGCGCCCTCCATCTTCCTACCTTCCCTATAGTCGGCCACGCTTTTCTCGTCCAAAACAACCCGGCAAGGGCCTTCATGGAATGGTCGAAAAAGTACAACCGACCATCTTTCGTGATTCGCCTCGGAACAACCCCAGTCCTCGTGGTCAACTCGCACAGACATGCCAGTGAATTGTGGATCCGCCATTCTCTGGCTACAGGCTCCAGACCTGTTTTCCACACTTTCCACAATGTTGTTTCGGCGACCCAGGGCTTCACAGTCGGTCTGACGCCCGCAGGAGCTTCGTGCCAGCGCAAGAAAAAGTGTATTGGTAAACAGCTCTCACCACAGACGGTCGGACTGGATTGGGCAGCCAGGATCGTCAACAGACAGTCCGCAAAAACCGTACAGCATCTTCTTCGAAAAAGCATGGCCCGTTTTGGCTGCAGAACGCCGTACGACGATTGGCTGCTTCTCCGTCATGCCCAGTACTTCGTTTTAGGGTGTGCTTTGGAGTACACCTATGGAATCCGCTTAGAGGCGTATGGAATCCACCACGATTTGGCCAATGCGGTTGTGGAAACGGAGAATAAGATTATCCGGCTCCGGCTGCCGCTAGCCAATTACCAGGACTACCTTCCTGGCGTTCGGAACTTTGCCTTTTCGACCAAGGCAGAAATGGCTGCAAAATCGAGGGACCAATACATGGACGAGTTTTTCCGGGTATTCCAGCGCAATTTGCAGAAAAACCACCCAGAAGCTGTCTCCTGCCTCCTTGGCAGAGTATTCACCCAGCCTGGCCGCCTCTCCCTAGCTGAAACCAAGAGTATCTGTCTCACCATGGTCAGTGCGGGTTTGGACAACATCGCCTTGAGCTTTGACCACCTTATGGGCCACTTGGCGACGCCAAAAGGGTACAAAATGCAAGACCGGCTTTTCAAGGAGCTTATAAAAATTTATCAAAATTCCTCGGCTGCGTGGGACGCCGTGGCGTGTGAAAACACCTCAACCTACGCTTTAGCCTTGATCCACGAAACCATGCGGTTTTTCACGGTTTTGCCGTTGTCGCTTCCTCGGGAAACAACCAAGGATGTTCTTTTCGATGGCATGTTGATCCCTAGCGGCACCATTCTCCTCATGAACGCATTTGCAGCGGATCACGATGAGGAGGTTTTTGAGAAACCGTACGAGTTCATGCCTGAACGCTGGATAGATGAAAACGGGAAAATCGTTGATGAAAAATACCTTCGTCATTTTGGCTTTGGAGCAGGTTCGAGAAAATGCTCGGGAATCGCCTTGGCTGTCAAGGAATTCTATGTTTTGCTTTGTCGGATGGTTCTCGTTTTCCACATCAAAAGACCACTAAGTGCCGCAGACGAAATGGAAATGGATCCATTCAAAAACAACCTGTATCCTTCTGCAACGTCCTTTGAACCGAAGGAGTTCAAGGTCTGGCTTAAACCTCGCTTTGCAGACGGGTTTGGCGATCTTCATAGTAAGATATTTGGCTAACTCAGGGTGCTTTCACCCCGAATAGATGCTGTCATCTGAGAAATAAAATGCCTACACCGAGTTAACATAACCCATGTAAATCCTATTTGCCTAAATAAGGCCCTGTGACGTGTTCGGGTCAATAAAGCTGACCTTGTTCACCGTCGCCGACTTCTCGCTGCTTGACAAAGGCAATTTGTACTTCAAAACACCCCGCAAGATGAGATCAAACGGATGTTTCCGGATGACTTCCCATTTTTCCGAGTTGTCCGGAGGCGTCTCTGTTTCGTCATACCCGCCCAAGCTTTTTTGCAAGATCGCCGAGTCGATACTTCCTGTAAGGTTTCTTCCCGGCGCCACCAACTTGATCTCTCCAGACTGCTGTTGGTAGTCACGCTGGAAGAAGCTTCCCTGGAAATCCAATAT
Source organism: Candidozyma duobushaemuli (assembly GCF_002926085.2). NCBI lineage: Eukaryota > Fungi > Ascomycota > Pichiomycetes > Serinales > Metschnikowiaceae > Candidozyma > Candidozyma duobushaemuli. The sequence goes on from NW_020289897.1 coordinate 1,290,133, forward strand.
CGTCTCGAAGCTGGTAACGCTGCCGAGAAGCACCGTCTCCACCGAGTGATCCTTGGCAACTCCAGGGTCGGGGTCCTGGACGTAGCCACTTTTGGCGAAAATGTCAATCTCAATGTCCTCGATGGAAATCGTGAACCAGCCGGGGTTGAGTGCTTCAACGACAACATTGAAGAGCAACTCGTCTTGACTGACAAGAGCGTCCTCGACACCCACGATAGATAGATTGGAGAGGTCCTTGGTGGACGCAAGAAGGAAACCCAGCACGAAGCCAATGGCAAGAATCATCAAGATGCTCACCATGGTGTAGACAAAGCTCTTCAAGCATCTAACATGACCGCCTTTCATGCTATCGCTAGACACCTTCCGGGGTAGTCTAAAGTGAGTGTTGCTCGGAGAGAGCTTATTCCGGCCATTGAAGAAAGACTTGCTTTGTATTTCGTCAGGACTTTCGATGTTCGCTTCCTCGTCGTAGTTTTCAGGATCAAAATAGTACTTCTGGTCCAGGTACGGGAAGGGATAGATGTTGCCCTGCGAAGGTCCCCTTGTGTTTCTTGTGGGCGAAGGGAAGCCCATTGACGCATATCGCTTGTTGTTGAGCAGCTGCTGCTGGCGAGGGCCAGGATTGGACAAGTTCAACGAGCGGTAGTGGGTCATTCTGTGGTGATTATTATTGAGCAACGACGCGGTGTCGTTGAGGTGGCTGCCATTCTGGCTGTTGTAGGGAAAGCGAATGTTGTTGTCGTAATAAATTAGGTCGTCATCGAAATCCTCAATGTCGATGTCGTCGGGGATGATGCTGTAGCGGCGAGGCTGGGCGCCCTTCTTGTCGAACAACTTGGAAGTGGTCGAGCGAAGCTTCAGCGATGTCGTTGAAGACCGTTGGTTTCTGTCGGAGCTGCGGCTGGCCAAATGATCATCTGGTTTAGCGCTTTCCGAGTTTTGTGTGACTGTGTTGTTGAATTCAGTGCAAACCAGCGCAGCGTCGCCTTGGTACGATACCTCGTCGCCCATGATCCCATCTTCGAAACTGTAGCGGTCACCATTGACGCTGGGAGCCACAGGAGAGTTCAAAGACAGCCCAAAGTTCTGATTCGAGGCTGCGTAACGTGGTGATTGGTGAGGATGAATGCTGCTTTTCTCGTGATTAACCAAAGAGTTCGAGCTGGACTTGCGGCCCGCCTTGTGATTGGACGTCTTGTTCTGGTCAATGTACGGGTTGGCGTACAGATGGACATCGGAGGTGGAGCCCAGACCCAGTCCATAAACGTTCATGACGTTGGGTTGTTGAGGCTGTCCACGCAAAGCCGTTGTTGAAGGAGGTGTAGTATTGGATGTCCCGACGGTACTTCTGAGATTCCATTTTGACGATTGGACAGAGTGGATCAGCTCGGCTCGAGGAGGCCCCGCAGGCGCTAGTTGATTATGCTGTTGTTGGTTATTAGTGGTGTTCTCGTCGCCGAGCTCTTTGCGTGCTTCCACCGACGGACTGTGGGCTATCAGGCCAAGCGGCGTAGGGTTTCTTAGACTAGCAGCGGCGCTGATATTGTCTTGAACGAGAGAGATCCCCGTGGGAGGCTTGTTGATGTCGTTGTCGTCTGGATGTAGAATGGCTGGTCCTGCAACGCCGCCGCCGTTGCTGCCGTCGAAATCGTTGTTGCTGTTTTCGTAAACGAACGTCTCGTCGCTGTCAGACGTGTCCACGTCGTCTACAGCCGAGGCGAGCTTAGCAGCGAAGAAGTCGGTTCGGGTGGAGTTCTGCTTGGCAATTCGCTTCTTCGTCTTGGTTTTCGTGTCTTGATCCAGCTTACCGTTCACAGACGGCAAGCCCAGAAGCGGTGTTTCTGTTCGGCTGTGCCCTGGCGGATGTAGATGTTCATCGTTACCGTTTTCTCCCTTGTCATTGGCTCCACTGTCGGCCTTGTCGTCCTTCTCTTTCTCGGCCTTTTCCGAGCTCACGTTACCTGGAAACGTAGCATGCTGTGGCAGCGTGGTCACGATATCCTGGATCAAAGCGGGATTCCTCGAGTCTGTCTTGTTGTTAATGATCCGCTGCTTCTCCTTCAAAGACTTGTTCAACTTCGACAAAAGCTGCTTGTTGATCACGCTGGGACCTTCAGCAACATTAGCAGAGCTGTGATTAGCCAGAGATCCCTGTCCCGTGCTATTTTGGCTTCCAGAACCGCTAGAAACTTGGGGAAAACTGGATTGAGCTTGTGGAGGCTGGCCCTGTGGCGTCAGCACACTGGGTGTTCCGGGAACAGCAGAATAAACGCCAGACTCGGGCTGGGGGCCTGTTTTCGGTTTGGTTTCTGTGGATTCAGCCTGTTTCGTTGACGCTTCCTCCCCACCAAGCCCCTGGTTTGGAGGGATGCTGATGGAAAGACGCCTGTGATTTTTGGACAGCAGGGGTTTATCCAGAGACATGGTTTCCTTCGAAAAACCGCTTTTGAACGATTCAGGCTATTTTGGTTTTTCCAGCGTGCTTGGGCTTGTTTAAGGTTTGGTCTTGCGGTTCTAGATTTGAAGCGTGGGTCTGGTGTACGGGTGTCTTTCCCCAGACCCCGGGTCGAATAAGGCAACCACACGGCTGAAGAGCAAAGGCTTAGGAGGAGAGGTGGAAGTCAGAAAAGAGGTCAAAGGTCATAAAAGTGAAGCGTAGTTGGTAGGCTGGCTCGTTCGTGATGTGTCGTTATTATTAGTATATCGCGTTTTGCAACCATTGTCCAGAGTGGCTTCAAGATAGCCGAGGAGGACAGCATGACTTGGCGTAATCAGGAGAATAGAGGGAAGTTTCGTGCTTGGGGCGGCGTCCTCGCACCCTTGGCTCAATGGAGAAAAGCGGAATTGGTATTTTTTGTTTGGCTCAGGTTTGGCTGGCTCCAGGGTTTCTCAACTTGTTCAAATCAGCAAGTTTTCTGGAGCTCAGCGAGTTGACTCTGACGCCTTCAGTGAATGGAGTAGGCACAGCAGGCTCGTTGGTGCCTTCTCCGTTTCCGAGACTGATACTCTTGCGGAGAGCAGTGCTGCCGACCTGCCTTGGAACGGCATCTTTGTTTCCGGCTCTGCCGATCGTGGTTCTTCTTTGACCGTTAGAGCTGGGTGGAGCCGTAGGAATGACCGAGTACTTCCTCTCACGGAAGTTGACGCCGACTTCTCTCACGTTCTTCTGGTGCTCCGGCTCGATCTTCTTGAACCAGTCGGCATGCTCATCGTACTCGTACATGGCGTACTCTGTACCGTATGGCTTCAGCTCAAGACAGTACAACGTGTGCAATGGCACGTCCAAGTCGACAATGGAGGATTTGTCCAAATTAAGGAAGTAGGCGAGAAGCACACGCAAAACCACTCTGTGCGATACGATCAAAAGGTGATCAGTAGTTCTTTCAATCTCACTGATTACCGGACGCAAACGAACAAGGACATCGAGGTAGGATTCGCCTCCCACGCCGGGATATCTATAAGTGAGCTTGTTTTTGATCCTGCTCTCGAACTCCTTCGGATGTTTGGTCTTGATCTCGTCATAGGTCATACCTTCGTACTTGCCTCCACCAAGCTCGTTCAACATCCGCATAGCCTTGATGTGGTAGGCCAGCTCGTCAAAGTAACTTCCTGTCTCAACAGCACGAATCAACATCGAAGTCCAAACACAGAAGCTTGGTTCGGTAGGGATGTGACCCACATTCGCCTTCTTCTCAGTAGCTGATCCGTTCTTGATGCCCTTCTTGGTACCTGCCAATTCATTAAAACGCAATTCAAGTCGAGTCGAGAACTTCTCGAGCTGCTTCTTCCTGAACTCCTTACGCTGGTAGTTCAAGAAACGGGTAAGGGTCTTCGAGAAGTGCTGACCACGCTTTGTAAGCGATGCGTCTCCACCGATACGACCACTAAGGTTATCAATGCTCTCACCGTGACGAGTAAGCCAAATCTGTCTCTCGCACAAGTTGAAGTTCAACAAGAAGTAGACCGTTTGCGAGGCCAAGAAGCCCTGGACATTGAAACTCACCACCTTTTTACCGACGTCTATCATCTTCACGTACTGGAAGCCGTCGATTTCCTCTTCGGAATCGTCGATGGTTTCGTATGCCCTTTCGTAGTTCTGCAATCTGCCAACAAAATCTCTGAGAGCCACCTCGGGATCCATGTCTTTGTAATCAGGACCGGACAACTTAAGACGAATGTTGGTGTCGAGAATAGCAGGATCAGAGCAAATACTCTCCATGAAAAGCACCTTGAGTTCGCCCTTGGACCGCTCCTGGATTCTCTTGAGAACCTTGAGTCTTCTCTTCTTTGTGGAGTTAGTGGCATCCAAAATACCAACCGAGCCGGGACCGTCGAGTACCCAGTTGAGCAAGTTATCCAAAGTATCCATGGCCCACTTCTCACGAAGATCGTTGGATGCCTTGTTCTCAGGATTGAAGAAATCAGCCATGTGGGACGCAGACGCCTTGGTTTCTGGAGACCGGCCAGTATGAGGCAGTGGAGTGTTGGTGTCAGGCAAAGGCTTTTGGGCAGGTCCAAGGATGTTCTCCTTGTCCATTCTTCTTGTGTTTCCCACATTGAACACTCTGCAGTCGTGTTGAAGCCAGTTCAAGTAACGAGTAAGTTTGTTTGTGATGTAGGATTTGCCTCTGGCTGGAAGACCGACCATGACAATGACCAACTTGGAGCCCACATCGACAGAGGCAATGTGGCCGTCTGGAGATGTCTTGGACGAGGTCTGGCCCGGGATATTGAGTGTGTATGCTTTCTTTGATTTTTGGAAGGGACTCAGGAGAAGAACACTCTTAAGCTGCTCTATGGATGGAGATTTCTCAAACTGTTGCTGGAGCTCGGGTGGAACATCCTGAAGAAGGTTCTGTTTGATCTCAGCAAGAATCTTAGCATCTGCCTTCTTCTTCTGCTTCTCAGCACGCTGGCCCTTGCTCATTTCTTTCTTTGCTTTCTTCTCTGTCTCGGCAGCCTGCTTGTCCTGCTCAACAGGATCAACAGTGAAGTCGGACTTAATTTTGGGTTCTTGAGAAGTAGCAGGAGCAGTTGGGGCGTCTTTGACATCTAGCGCTGGGATCAGCAGAGTCTTGACGCCCTTTGCCGTTGACTTGGGCAGAATTGATCCGCTCAGAGGCCTCGAAGCGTCAACCACCTTGGCAGAAACCGCATTCAAATCCGCTAGGCTCAAGTGGGATATATTCTTGAGATGCCTGTTTTCCTCCTTTGCCAGCGGCTCTTCACTCTCACTCTCGCTCTGGTCCCGTGTCTCTGGAGACGCCACTCCAGACACAATAGGCGTATCAGTAAGCGGTCTTTTGTTGAACTCAGGAAGATTGAACTGGGAGTTCTGGTGAGAGAAGTAGGCACCTTCCAACAGCTGGGACTCGCCCATGGACGTGGAGGCGTGTGGATGAGACCTGAAACGCTTCAAAGCCAGCAAGTTCGCTGCCAGAAAAGCCAGATGGGATCTTCCAGAAAGCCCCAATCCGCCTTTGCTGGAATTCCGCTCATTCTTGGAATCTGTCTCCTCAGAATCCTCATCATCATCATCCTCGTCGTCGGAATTCTCTAAAGACAGCTCACGAGACTCCTGGCCCAGCAGGCCAGACAGAGTGAGTCCCAGATTGGCATGACTGCCCTGGTTACTCTTGGAATTACTGCCACCGTATTTATAAGGCCCAAGCACAAGGTTGCCGTTTTCGTCAAAGGTCACACGTTTGCCCTTCAGCCTCAGATGCTGGAGCACAGCGTTGGAGATCAGGTTGGCTCGTTCTCGTTTGATCAACTCAGCAAGGGAACTGTTTTCCTGGCCCTGGGACATATAGTTGCTTTTTCCGGATATTCAGTGGAATCAGTGGGAAAAGGATGTGTGTCCTAATGATGCACAATATGTAGGGTTGATTGTGGCCCGCGGGGTGTGTTTGGAACAAGTATGTGGTAGCCTCTGCTAGATAGATAGTGACTAAATTTTTGAGTATCTAGTGTCGATGTCCTGCACACAGGGCTCCGATAGTCACTGACAGCCCGGCAGATTACAAATTGCCCTGATTGGGATGGCCGGGAAGGAGTGACCAAATAGCGCTTGCGGCTACTTGGGAATATTGAAAATACTGAGAAATATAGTTTGGCCCACCCAAAACTTGCCCTTTTCGCTCCGTCTCGGACTTTGCTCCGAGAAAGCTGATGTCCTGCACACAAGAGGCGACCGCCCAAAAAAATGGGTCCTGGAGCCACACTCACCCTTGGCAAAGGCTGACCTAAACAGCAGAAGGGGCACATTTCTTGATGGTCATCGAGATGCCGCCACGCAATGACGCTCGGCGCACAACGGTCCGGCGGAAACGGGGCGGAAACGGTACGTGTATGCAGTACCATCGTAAGGCCCCCCTTCATTTGCAGCCATTTGTGGCCAGCAGCCTCTCTGGGTCCAAAAGTAAACGGAGGGGTTTGTAAGGGCAATTCTATTTGGTGGATCTCCACGTGCGAGGAGCACGTGCCAAGCCAAGTGGAAGCCCTTCTTAACCTTCCACACAATGCTCGTAGTGCATCGCTTAGGGAAAACAATGGAGATCTGGAAACTTCGGGCGGTTTGGGCAATTTGGAGAGGGTGGTCAATTGCGGGGCATTTTGTCAAATTGTCCAATTAAGGTCGAGATATGTTGACATTTTCTGCAGATTTGGGAAGTGTCGTTTTGGAATAGTATGGTGGTTTGAAGAAGTCCGGTGGGGATCGTGGGGTAGGAGGGGGCTTAGAGAGCAAACGAGACGATCATAACGTAAGGGTCTGGACAGATGTGGGAATAGGGTTTAGAGGGAATAGATGGGGAGGTTTTTGGGATTTTGATATTTTGAGCAGATTTTTGGGAAGGCAGGTTGGTGAGGAAGGCCTGGATTTGGGGGTTCTGCAATTGGCAATTATTCATATCAGGGGCACTTCTATTGCACACTTCTTGTGAAGGAAGGTGCAATTAAATGCCCACGTTGGGTCATAATGGCCGTTGATTTTGTGGGTTGGAAAAAAAGGGGTTTCGAATTTTCATTTCGGCAGTCTAGATGAAACCGTTGTATTGAGGGCATTGTTCTCCCGAGGCTAGACCGTTTTCGACAATCAACTGGCTTTCGTTCTGAGATTTGGTCGATGTAGATTTCTCCCTTTTTTTATGTACTCACCAGGCGAACTTCTTTGATTCAACGTTGATTGAATTCCACTCTGTATATTCCCATCTGAGCCTCGCTGCCAAAAGTTACTCAAAAAAGGCCTGGCTAGGAATTATAGACTCCTCAATTGCCTTACCCCTCGCTTCCAGGTCGTCGATATTGGGGCACAGATCACGGGGATTTAGACACCCACCTCTCTTATCGTTGAAGCTTTCTCGGACCTCCTTGGCCACTTCTTCCAAAAGCCTTTTACCTGTCCATAGATATATCAACACCACTTGTCCCTTGATCTCATGATAGCAGCAAGTTACTCTGTCTTTGCAGCTCATCCATTCTAAGACATTCTCTCGACTCGTGAACCACCGTTTTTTTTTTAAAAAAAAAAAGAAAAAGATGGGTCATAGGAAAACCTGACGACTTCGGTCAAATCCACAAGCATTGAAGTAGTTGTTGGTTATAGGCATAAGAAAAAGAACACTACAGTTTGCAGGTCGTTTCATAAAAAAAAAAAAACGGCTTTTCGAACCAACCGGCAAAACGACCCTGAAAATATCTGTTGTAGAGTTCAGGAAGAGCTTATGGTATGGACTCTCCAGGATAACTTTCCTGTATGGGTGGTGGTGATACTCCGAGACCTATCAGTACGACCCTACTATGCACTAACCGGCGATTGATACTTGATTTTCCTCTGATGTATAAGTGGAAATTCAAGCTTGTTGGGCCAAGGATCATGTGAATTCAGAAGTTTCGCTCGGATTGGTATCCTGAAACAAGATAGGTGCATCGGTTTACCTGATAGCATCTTCAACATGGCTTTGGAAACTGCAAGCAACGATTTTCAGCTTGACGAGTTTGGTATTCAAGGATGAAGGAACAGAGGCTCTTCGAATACGTCCTTGACACTGACAAAAAAATCTCTGCTCCATGCTCGTCGTTTCCTGCTAGTTCTATAGATGCCTCATTTCGCTCTTTTAAACCTACGAGTTTGGGATAAGGCAAAGTCAAGAGAGCCATTTTCAACAACAAGGAAAGTCTTGGACGAAACATGACAGAAATTCACTTATTTCACGCCTTCACGTTCACTCGTCTCTGTCCTCATTTCAGCCAACATCCAAGTGTGTTCTCCTCCTGATCACACTATGCTGAACTTGAAGCGGCATTACATTTTGCACAGAACTGCCGTAGAAGGTTGTGATGACGTGAAGTCAACCCTGCTGTTAATAGACTGGTTTGACGATGATAAAGAAAAAAAGTCGACTTTTCTGTGGGCCGACCTAAGATTCATAAGGTTTCATGAGAATGGAGGGAGAAGTGTGGTGGGATCATCGAAATCGATATGTCTCTCACACAACACGTAAATATCGCGTTTGTAACGCGTACTTGGAGATAACCGAGGTTGTGCTCGATAGGATGGACGATGGTGATGTTGATGTTAATGAGGTTACACCCGAACTTATCGATAAACGGGGCTGTAGTCCGGAGAGACAATATTATAAAATCCGCCAACACAAATGCCTGGAGATTAAGGACTTTCAAACATCATCTTGGAGGAGAGGAGCCCACGTTCCTGACACTAATTCATACTACGAGTCTAAGGAAAGAAAGCGTCAGAAAACCTTCATAGAGTACAGGCAATGCTATCCCTCAGACGGTCTGTTTTGGTATTTTCGGTCCAACAAGAATGCAAAGGTTGGCAGATGCGTCATAGGTTACGGACATGCCGCCTGTGACATCGACATGGATATTCACGTCCATGAACTTCCAAAACCCAGTAAGGTCGATGTCCACAACAAGTCTTTCACTCTTGAAGCATCTTTGCTTCCTCCATTGGCATTTCCGCTGACGGTAAGATATGGTAAGCCGGTGGTCGTTCCGGGTCAACAAATCAGTGAATTCCTTTGCTTAAAAGCCCGCTTCAAAGAAAGCCCGCCTTCATCTTTGCGCCTCGTTGGCGTAACAGCCAAGGCTATTGTGATGTCAAGCACATATCCCACATGGTGTCAGCAATCCACCTGTATGGCAACATTGCTCGACATTGATGATAAGGTTGGACAAAATCTTGACACTCTGCTGCTGACGGTGCAAATTCCAACCTCCAGCTTCTCGTGCAAGTTTCCAAACTGTTCGGGCACTTTTGTCTCTCATCGTGCAGCAACATCACATGCCCTTGAAGTGTCGGTCACCTTATGGAGTCCCGACTGGCCATTTTCGAAGCTGGGCACGACAATTTTACGTATACCAGTTGCAGATAGGCCGTACGTTTCAGAAGCATGGAGGGAGATTCCCTTCCCGAACCCTCGTACAATGGTGGTTCTAGGCCAGTTTAGACGGAAGCATTTTCAGCCACACCTTGTGGCAGCAAAAGAGATTGCCAGGTTGGCTGAGTACGACACGGTCTTGCTATCCCAGGATACTCGTGCCACGCTTGAGAAAAATATTGTCTGGACCACTACAATCATCACGTATAGCCATCTAGATGGGACTGGGTCTCTGGCAAGGCAAACAAGTAAGATCGACTGGGATATGCCAGTACTGAATCACAAGCCCCAAATCGTACCCAAGCTTGAAAAAATTTCGGATTCCGCTCACCCACGGGCAGCACTTGTTCACAAAACGAGTTGGGGTCGAAGCATGGCTCTCCTGTCACATTTTGGATCTTTTTTCAAAGAAGACACTCCATATGATAAGGTGGTGTCTTCAAAGGGATTGGAATGTAGGGAAGAGCTCGCAGCGTTAGTCGGGTTTCGCCCGCCAAAGGACCTTCCTCAGTGGCCTGGGGACAACATTGTGAGGCATCTGACGCCAATTCTGGACTTCCTCGGCATCACCCTCGAATATCTGATGTATCATGAAAACTCGCTTTGCGCAACTGGTGAATGTTCAGAATTGGATCGGCAGTTGAAACGATTCATGATCCGTCTGGTGACGGTCAAGGTCGTGATTGACGTCATGATTAAGACAAAAGGAGGCTTGGTGCGTTACGACTCTTGCAAGCGAGATCTAAAGCGGCATGAATGGAGTGGTAGCCAAATTGTGAGTGAGTATATGGTGGGTCCAAGGCGTTTTTACGTTTGGCAATTACCCATGGACTTTCTCAACGAGAATCTTCCTAATTTGAAACCGACTTTCATCACGAACTCCATGGCGAGGTCGTATAGGCTCGAAGTTGATATTGAGTTGTCCGGCTTTTGGCCTCGCGGGCTTCGCTGTCTGATTCCCATTAGTGTGCTCTATGAGAAACCTTAGAGCATTAGTTCCTTAGACGGTACTCACTGCAATTTGGCCAGAAGCTGTGAGAGATCAAAGGCGACTTTATTTCCTTCTACTTATATGTAAAAACATGTATATATCCCAACAATTCATGACTTCAGGTGTGGATTTGTGCCTTAAATATTGAAGATCACAGCAACAAGCGGCATTAAGAAACTGGGTAGCAATATTGGAATGCCGGAGGATTCAAGCTCGCGTACAACATCCCCCCACGATTTCAAGCTGTCCTGAGTAGCAAATAAAAGTAGGGCCAACATCAATGCGCATAAGCAGGGAGCGGTATAAGACCTAATCCATTTGCCTGGATACCACCGCTTCAACTTTGCCAGCTTACCCAGCAAAACTTTCTGGAGCAATTGGTCGTATTCTCTTGATGGAAGATTCTTGCGAATGAAGTAATTTTTTAGTTTGACAAGAACAAAAAAAACATCCTCACCTTCCTTCGCCGGAGCCGAGCAATAGTTATTGGCAAAAATGGCAGCCACATCGTGTATGTTCTCGTCAGAGTACTCCTTTCTTGCAAAAACCATCCTAACAGTCTTGTTATCAACATTTTCCGAACCAAACAGCTGGACAGCCTGTATGATCAAATTGATGTTCTGCTCCCTGGACATGTCATTTTCTTTGTAGTGAGTCTCAATAAACCCCTCCAATTTGCAGTCAATCCACCAAAGTCTCAATCTCTGATTTATCAGGAAAATCAAGTCGAGCAAGCAGGTTAAAGCTTGAAGCAGCGCAATGAGTAAAGCCAGTAAGAAGGCTGTTCTATGAGCGTATCTAAGCAGCCCTTCAGCATCATCCTCTCTATAATTGAAGTATGACCGGACGGTGGTGGCGAAAACAAGAGCACAGAAGAAAGGACCCATCCATCCGCAAACACTCCAGTAATTCGAAACCAAATAGCCGCATCCACTACGTATGCCCTCTTTGTAATTGTAGTTCCATGTTGCCATCCATAGTTGTCGAGGAAAGCCCAAGAGCGGCGTAGTGTGACGCCGGAACTCACCATTGGTGGGAGAGTCAGATGGCATGACGAGCGCCATGAGATTGATCAGATAGCTCAACATTCTTTCACGCTCATCCCTCGTTAGGTCTTCAGCCATTGTTCGTGCTACCAATAGATTGAGTTCATATCTCAAGAAGCGGTTTAAAAAATCTGACGGAAGGGACGTTCTTGCTCTTGCCAGGCGATACGGATGTGGGGTTGGGCCATTTGGAGGAGGGGCTGGACCACCGTGTTCCCGGACATTCTTCACTGGTTCCCTTGGATTGCTTGCATTCATGATTTAAATGTATTGATTTGAGAGCGGAAACGTGGAGGTTTATATAGTTTTGCCCCTTGAGTGGATCTTGCCCGTACAGGTGAAACAGCTTTTTGCAGCCATCCCAATTCGGCTCTTAGGGGGTAAACTGGACAAATTGCCACGTCAGCGTATGTTAGGAAGACAACAAATGTTGGAACAAGTGCTTGATATTTTAATGAACCGCAATTCAGATGGATTCGGATTCTGTGGTACATTTCGAGCGGTATAAATGGGATGCAAGAATAAAAGATGTAAATGTTCCAGTATGTTCTCAAAAAGCTCTTCAAAATGTCAATATTGGAATCATCCGCCGCTCCTTTTATCAAAAAACGAATATGACGTTTTCAGTAAGACAGCTTTAGCGAATACGATGACACTTTCCCCAGACACAGCGCTTCTTAAATAGCCATAATTAGCCACCATCTGTAGCCCGCGCATAAGTCCATTAAGGTCGAGATTCCAGTGGAGTTAACCAATTGGTCTGATAAAGACATATGTATAGGATGGGCGGACCTTCGAACCACATTGAAACACAATTCGTCGAATCAGGCAACTCTTCAATTATTTTTAGTCAATCGTATGTACCAGTATTTGTAAGTTTTGCATGAAAGATCCTCGTCGGTACGTCAGATCTGAACCTTTCCTGATACACCATTGAAACAAGCCCCAGGTCAGTAGCAGAAAGCTCGAAATCTGGATCAGAAAGGAATCTGCACTAATGACGTAACATCAATCTTTTTTTGAGGACAAAATCAGCATTCTTCAATTCACTGCAGTTTATGGATATGTCAAGTATACTTGGTTCATTAGTCTAGGATCTGCACATCGGTGTTAGAAACATCAGACCCTTCACTCAATCTCAAATGTCATCTATCGCATAGTAAAAGTATATTGATACATTGTCTAATTGTTCAACTCCTTCACTCCATACTCTCTAAATAGACTGGGATATCGAAGGTGGAAACATGCGTATGCAAAACATCAAAATATCCTGCACACGCACCTACTTCCAAGCAGGCATCTCATCACCCTAGTACCAATAACGACCCTAAATGTCCTTTTCTTTCGGATTCTCTCAGGCCGATTTCTCGGACGATGAGCTAGATTCAACCCCCGTGATTTCCAAACCACAAAACACCAGTACATCTGAAGCACCAGTGGAGATACCTCCAAAGATACACTCTCTCAGCTCCATCTTGAAGACCCTCCTCAATGTCAGAATCACCTTTGACAATTACAAAACAGCCAATGGGAACATTGTGTACAGACGTGAGCTTTTTGATGTGAAACACCAGTGCATGACTGAGGATACCGAAGGCGAAGCGAGTGAAATCAACAAGATCTTACTCGGTTCAGGCGAGGAGCTTGATCTTGAAAAGAACGTGTACGAAGGTGGCTTCAAGCTGTGGGAGTGCTCTTACGACCTTGTCGATGACGTGGCCAAGAAATCTGAGTTGTTGTTCAACAAAAAGTCTGTTTTGGAGCTAGGATGCGGCTCTGCTCTACCTTCCTGCTTCATTCTTATGAAATGGCTAGAGCAAAAGAAGTCGGATAAGACACTTCTACTTGGCGACTTCAACTACGAGGTTCTTCGTTTGGTGACCGTTCCAAACCTCATAGTGCATTGGGCTTCCACTCTTGATCCTCAAGAACTCGCTGATCTTCAAAATCCAGATATCCCCATGAAGAACGACGAGGTTGAAGTCACTCCACAACTCAGCGAAGCATTCATTGCAGCTCTCGAGAAACAAAAAATCGAAATCCATTGCATCTCAGGCTCTTGGGGGCCATCGTTTGCAGAACTCGTGAAGCCATTCAAAACCGACTTGATCTTATCCTCTGAAACCATTTATTCCTTGGACACTTTGCCCATATTTATAAAGTTGTTGCTCGACATCATGAACGGGAATAGCTGCCTCGCTCTTGTCGCAGCAAAGTCCTATTACTTCGGCGTTGGCGGCTCGCTTCAAGAGTTTACACAGCGTCTTCCATCGCCCTTGGCTCATGAGACACAGAACGTGCCAAACTCTCTGCTCAAGAGAGCCATTGTTCAAATCACCACATAGATTATTCCTCGCCAAAGAGATTGTTGAGCGCGCCATTTTCAGTGAATGGATCGTTCATGATATCGTTGGCGGCTTTTTTCTTCTTTGTGATCGATGCCATCTCAAGCTGCTTTTTCCTCATCTTTAACTCGGCATCTTCAGATGACTCCAACTGGTCACTCTTGGAGATACGAACCAATTCAAGTAACGCCATTCTTTGGTGGCGCAAAGATCTGGAACCAACCAAAAGGTTCTCGAAGTTCGAGACATGCAGAGAGGTGATGTTGGGTAAAGTATCCATAAGAACTCTTGCGGGATAGTCGTTCTTCGATCTCAATGCACAGTAGAGGGTTGTAAGCGCCGTCGCAGCTTCGGTGTGAGTCTCCACAAAATAGTCATCAAGCAAAACCTTCAATAAAGAATTCATGAACACATCACAGAGATACTTGTCAACATCATCGTCCTTAAGTACGATGCCAGGTAAGATGTTGCGAGCCACAAGAATGGTATTGAAAGAGCATTTTGTGTCCTTGAGGCTGATAATTCGACAGCAAATCTGCAAAAACGCACCCATTACCTCCTTGTTGGTAGTGACCAACCTCTTGCAAGCAAATTGGGTGTCGGTCATAGACTTGGCGTTGAATTGAGGTATGATGTCCATCAAAAAGCGAACGACTGTAGCAGTAAGCTGTCTAAGCATATGTTCCTCCATCATCTCCTCACTCAAGGTGGCGTCATCTTCATTACCTTGTAGCTGGAGGCCTGTATTGTACACTTTTTCCCATTTATCCCCAATCAATTTGTCAATGTCGTAGAGTGCTTTTGGAAGGAGTTCACCCATAAAAACATCCACGTATTTGACAGGACAATTCTTCACGACGCTTCTAAGACAGCTGTTGATCATGTGTTTCCAGCTGTGGAGGGTAACGCCGACGGTGTCGCCGGCTAAAGAGTTCCATAAAGACGTTGCAATGTTTGGGATTTCATAAAGCGTGTCTTCAAGATGAGACAAGGAGCCAATGGTGAGGAAAGCGTATTCTCTTGTATATCTGACGAGATGGCCAACGCTGTCAGCAAAATCTCTCAAGGTCAAAGCAGCTTTAACGCTTTCCTCAATAAACATTTCTTTACTTTGAATCGAAACACCCTGTTGCCAAAATCTTTCCAACTTACTGTAGCGCAAGAAAGCTTGAACGGCCTCAGGAAGGTCCTTCCAATTGTCTGGGTTGTGATAAGCCTGAATTTGAGCAAGAAGCTGAAGGACATGGGGTATGATCGGAGTGACTCGAGGCTTCCAAAGCCTGAGCAATGCTTGGTATTCCGGAGAGTCATGACTAAGCTTCTCAATGCTGTACTGAATAAAAATACGAGTAGCACGAATAGGGAATATTGACAGCCAGTGCTCTTTGAGCTTGTTTTTGAGAGCCTTGCCCTCTTCGTCCATCTCAGCTTCTAGTAAATTGCTGGTAGCAGTGATATTTCGTCTCTGGAAGTATTGGGCAATCTCAACAATTCCTAGCCTTTCCATGAACCAATGCAAGTCAGAGAGACCCTTCTCAGTCTCAGGTGCAGACCATGCCATCAAGTCGGGATCCACAATTTTGGCAAAAAGAGCATCCTTATTCTCAATGGTTGAGCGAGATGCAATGACCAAAAGGAAAGACTTGAACGCCACGTTCTCGTGATTGCTGACTTTGTTTGAGGCCAAGATGTTGGAGATTACATTCTCAAGCTCGGAGAAAATCTTCTTGAGGGACTCGGGCATAATGTAAGCTAATCTGTTAAGCTCGGTACCACAACTCGTCCTCAAGTCACGAATGAGTTCCTTCTCCTCGTCATCTATATTTGGAGGATATTCAAAGGTAGCTGTTGTCAAGATTTTTTCCAACACCTTGAACATGAGCGGGCTGACATCTTTAAGCAATGGAGCGAATTGAACCATGGTCTGAACTTGCTTTCTGATGAGCAATGGTGAGGCCAATTGCATAGCTAATAGACGTTCACCCAAGTCCTCCACGAGGCCATTAAGTCTATTGTTTTTTGCCTCGAAATCGTCCCCATTGTACCAAATTCGCCAGCGCGATACACCTCTGATGCTGTTTTCAATAATGTTGAATTGTGCAGATCCCCAGTTGAAGGGGTCGGATTTTTCTTCCAACTTGGACTGGTTTATGCAGACATTACCCAAATGTGAAGAGAAGAAAGCTTCTAGCCTGCTCTCTAACCACTTGAGACCTTCTTCAGGCTTTTTGCAGACGGTAATACGAACAATGTCTTCATTGAACTTTTTGTAGTTAGAAAGAAAAGAGGATGAATCCAGAGCCAGATCAAAATCAAATTCCAAGAACTTTTTAGACGCATCGTCCTCACCGATCCACTCGTAGTTCAACACTCTATTAGCTGCAAGCTCCATCAAATCCATCAAGACATTGACCACAGGCTCTTTGGAGCTTAGTTCGTCAAAGCGTAGTGTCGTCACCCACATTTGCAACGAGAGCCCAGATATTATTAAGCTCGGGTGGCTTGTGGTGGTGAGTATAAGGCGGAGGTATTCACTCACATCTGCCTTGTCCCAATCAATTCTATTTTTCGCTGGTAACAGCACGTTGAGATATTCGCTTAGAGAGACAATCATCTCCACCGTTTTCTTAAGCAAAGCATATGTCTGCTCGTCGATATCATCAGGATCCACTTTAAGCGAATGGTAGAATTGAGAAAGTTTTTTGATACCCTCAGCTGTGAAAATGCTGCCAACAAAGAACTCAAAGTCTTCCAGGGTGGGGTATGCCCTGGTGAATAATATATGCAAACAGTCGACGGCAAGAGTTTTGATTTTGACGTCGGAGACGGTGAGGATGTTGATTAACGTTGTGAGCACGTTCTCTCCACGCAACACCGAGGGCTGAACCCAGTGGAGACAGGTTTTGAAAGTGCTTAGTATCTTAGGCACAAATGCTTGGGCTGAATGTGATGAAATGTCACTGTTGGAAAGAACTTCAAGCAAGAAGTTGCTCCATTGGCTGAACCAGCCTTCAGAGACATATTTGCAGGGTGAGATCCGAGGGTTGGGTTCGTACATCTGATCTAGCACCGATGAAGGGTGCACAATGAGCACACTGAGCTGGTTCAAGATGGGCGAACGTTTGCTAGCAACAATGTCGTCCAAAAGGAAAATGTCCTCGAACAACGTTCTGGTGATCACCAATGACAACTCTCTGCACTGTGGATTCTCATTCCAGAGAGCCCATAGATCTGCGTCCATAGAGCTCCAGCCATCGGCCAAGTCCTCTTCGGAAGCGGGGTTCTGGCTTGAATCGTTCTTCTTCCCGTCAACCTCACCTTGACGCTCATTCACGTCTTCTCCTTTCACTAGCCAACTGCCCCATACACGCTTGGCCAAGGACGCCCACAAAAACGCAACCTTCTCCTTCAAGTAATGCGGGTCGTTCACCGTTGTCTTGCTACATAGCGTGACGATCCACTCTCTCAATGTGCGGACCTTGGCTCGATCAAGCGTTTGGAACTTGCTGCTCACCACGTGCTGGAGTAGCAGAAGGCCAAAATGCCTGACTATGCTGTTTCTGCCACTGTCACAAGGCAAGGCGAGCTGAAACCCCCAGTAGGGGGCTTCCTCGTTTCGTTTGATACCCTCTAAGAATTCTTGAGCTTCTCTTCGTTGTGCATTGGTCAGACGCGGTTCATGGATCACCTCTAACGCCAGAACTATTTGCTTGACGCCAGAAGAGTCCATTGTCATTGTAAAAAAGGGATCTGGCGGTTGTTTTGGGATCGAGTCTCGAGGTGCTTTTGCTTCTTATCTGATGGTCGATCTGTGTACCTGAATTGCTAGGCCCTGTACAGAAAAAACACGTTGAAGAATGATGGATCCTTTGAATAGCGATCGCCAAAAATATAATATACCTATATGTGCTATTTTAAAAAGACACGGGCGGGTTGGACCTTGCTTTCTCGACTCAATGGTTCTTTTTGATGAACTGCTTCTAGGTCACTTACACGCCTCGCGGGATGGTGAAGGAGGCACGGGTTTTTCTCGGCAAACAAACCATGCAACTCCAGAGCTCTTTGTTTGAGACATGACCGAACGTGCATTTTGCGGTGCAAATTTTGCTGATGCTGTGGAAATCGGAATTGCAAAGAGGGTCACGGTCACCAGCCAATTTTACATTTCTAAGCCTCCATTGGCCAATTGCATGCTGTGAGTGAAAAAATACTGCCAAATCTGCACAATGAAGCAAGTCCCCTAATTGAAAAATCAACCACGGTGCCCGAACACAATTGCCATCTCCGCCTAAAGATAAAACTTTCTCTTGTCTTTCTCCATGTCTGCCTTGAACTCCCACTCGATCTCCTCCTTAATGCCCTTTTGCAATCTCCTGAGCTTCAATGTGAACTGAGGCCCTAGCTCTTGAAGTCCCACCCTCTCGTTTTCCTTGAACAAGTAACGGTGTCTTCTGAAAAAGATGTAGTCTCTCTGATTATGCAACGTGATGACCTGTCTGCCCTGGATCTCGGGCTGTTTGGGGAAAATCGCCTGGAACAATCTGCCCACCGTCTTACCTAGACGAGTGTTGAAATTGTTCAAGATAAGCTCTGGAATATGCGTGGTGGCCTTACCGTGGCCTCGGATGCCCTTGGAATCCACCAATGACGACACGGAGAAGTAGAACGTGGGGCCTTCGGGAAGGTGGATAAATGTGATGCCGTTGACCTTCTTCCTATCTTCGTTGATCACAAGAAGGTCGGTGTACTCTCTGTTGGAGCAGAACTCAGCCATCTCCTTCATCAGGTACTCCTTCTTTCTCTTGACAAATGTAGCGTTGGGCACGAAGTCCATCATCATGTCGGCAAACTCGTAGGCTGCTTTTCTGGCACCAGCGTTAGTGGTGATCAACACCTTGGGGTCTTTCTGGGTTCTGTCAAAAAGCTCAGAGAACTCGTCTTCACCTTCCAACTCGGCTGAAATCGTCTCGTCGTAAACACGTTTGGACTCGATAGTCTCAGGAACGTTGGCTGCCAATCTCTCTTCCTTCAACTGGGGTTCTCTCTTTCCTCTTTGGCTCTGGCAGCACGTGCTTTATGCCTCTCTTTGGCACGCTCATGCTGGATGGCCGCAAACACCTTCTGCCTGCGGTGCTTGTTTTTTATTTTTTTCAATGTCTCGGCCGTGGTTTCCTGTTCACTCATGCTGATTTGGTGGTAGGTTTCTTTCCAATCTTTCGCGATGCCCTTCGCATCACCACAATACTGTGTACTGGCTTTCGCAGCCAACCCTCCAGAACCATAGTCCACACAACTTTTTGCTAAAATAAAAAAGGATGCCATTAATGAAAGCTTAGCAAACTCAAAATCTTCAATGCTTAGGCCTCTAGGGCACGCTTTCCATTGTCGTTTTTGCCCTCGGCTGCCTCCTTCTGTGAAGCCTTCACCGCAGCTATGTAGTCTGTGCATGCCTTTTGGGTGCTGCTCTTAAGCGGCTGTAAGCAATTTTCAAGGTCCTTCATCAACTTCTGCTGAAGCTTCTCGTTGTCTTTTGTATGTGGGTTTTCCTTAATTATGGCGGTGATTTTCAGCTCAAGCGCATCAAGAGCGCTCTGGCAAGAACGCAAATTCGAGAAAAGCTTCTTGAGCTGACTGGGATTGCCGGAGTTCAAGAAAAGGTTCCAAAAATGCAGCAAAAATTCCACAATTGTGACGTTGTACGTGAGGAGTTCTTGGACAACGTCGTTAGGAAGTAGATTCTCTCCAGTTGGGATATTCACTTCCTTGAGGTTGTTGAGCGACTTGAACGTCCTGAAGTTGTATTTCACGAGTGCTGTGATGTCAGTGGCAGCTTTCGATATATCTCCAGTCTTGGACTTGTAGACTTCACTAAGATCATTTCCGCTCGCCGAAGAGTTGAACACATTGGTTGTCAACAACAGCCCTAGGTCGCCAACTTCAACCTTCTCCTCCTGCTCAGTCTTGGTTCTCTGCTCCTCAAGACTTCTGCGAGCTCTATCGGTCTCGAGATGAAGCTGGAGAAACTGGATGTCTTCTGTCTCGTTCAAATCGTTCAAATCGAGCTCTCGCTCGTGCTCTCTCACCTCTTCATCTGCCGTCTCTTCATTCTGCTTGCCCAGGGAGTTCATGTCGACCATTTTGCTCGAAAGCTTGTTCATGTTCTTCATCAAAATGACCATTTCGTTTTCCCTCTTTGGCTTCTGACCACCGCCTACTCCAGAGTCGTTTCCGTCGGCATTCTCGTCAGAGAATTTCATGGTGAAATCAGGCAGAAGGCCTAATTTCTGTGAATTATCCTCCTCGTTGCCAAAAAGATCAAGAAACTTGTTCACCTGGTAGTTGGCCTTCGTATTGATCTTGTCGGTTTTTTGCTTCTTCGAGGGCTCTTCGCCGGTATCCTCGTCTAGATACTTGTCAATCACGACATCGCCTCGAGTGTTCAGTGTGTTGATACGGTCGCCTCGAAGACGCCTGAACAACTTGGAGTTGAAGAATCGTGACCAGAATTCACCCTCGTTGAGTTTAGCAGGCACAAGCTCGTCAAAAGCCCGCTTGATCACCGGATACGTCTCGAAAATCTCATTAATTGTCACACGCGTGACGTTGACGTTGACCTGGTTGTCGGACGTTGCCACCGGCTTAATGGTGGAAAGCACATTGTAGGGTCCTCTGTGTTGGGATATCTGTAAAGCACAGGTTCGTAGCTGACCAATTCGGCTCGACCAGAACATCATGGGTGAAAGCTTGAACTTGATCACCGACTGGGTGAAAACATTCCGCAAGTTCTTATCCTCAAGCAAGAGTTTCTGCTGGAGCTTGTGGTTCTTAAGTAGACTAGTATCAGAGAGCGATTTCGGGCTTGAGAAGTCCAACGGGTTCCCTGGTTGGGGCGTGCCTTCTGGAGTGCCATCTTTTTCACCTGGACCAGGGGATGCCGT
This sequence comes from Candidozyma duobushaemuli, assembly GCF_002926085.2. Classification (NCBI taxonomy): domain Eukaryota; kingdom Fungi; phylum Ascomycota; class Pichiomycetes; order Serinales; family Metschnikowiaceae; genus Candidozyma; species Candidozyma duobushaemuli. The sequence continues at coordinate 1,310,857 of NW_020289897.1, forward strand.
CGCTGTGCTTCTTTCCGATCCAGCAGGGCTATCCTTGATGATGGTCTTCTGACGAGCAATGATCGTTTGGAGAGCGTCCTTCACCGACGTCATGGTCTGGCGGTTATTGAAGCTGAGTTTGATGTCCTTGATATCCGTGCTTGGCGGCTCAGAGTAGAATAACTTGAGCACCATCTTGGGAGACGAGTCTGGGGTGGTCTGGAGTTTCGATAGAGCATTGAGTGGAATCTCCAACGACTTATCCTGGTCGATTGCCTTCCACATAAGCTTGGACGGCGCGGTATCTTCACGGATCTGGACCAAGCCAGAGACCTTGGAAATGACGCAAGCGCCAGAGACAGTGGCCATAGGAAAAGTGGTTGGAACTGAAGAGTGAGCTTGATGTCCGGGTACTGTATGGAGGTGAGAGCCACCGTCTGGGATGTTGATGATTTGACTTGGTGTGGTTCTTTTTTGTATTAGTGGTATGGGGGGGGGGGGTGCTGATAGATTGGTGAAAAGTTACGATTTGCCAGGGATGTGTGATTTTTTATGGTTGTGGCGAGTATTGGTTTGTGATGGTGTTGTACTATGGCTGCGAAGAGGTGGATGTGGTGCTCATGCAAAGACGATGGACTTGGTGGTGAAATTTAAGAAGAAAAAGAGAAAAATGGTCACTTTAAAAGGATTCGATAAGTTGTGAAATCGAGCTCATGAAAGCTGGGGTTGTTCAATTATTATGCACTGGTAGGGCAACCCGCATATAGCAAGCCGAAAGGGCCCGCTGTATTTCAATTTTTCAGAAGATTTAAAAAAAAAATCTTCTCTATAAGGCTGTAAGATCTGACGTATTCCGAATCTTTTCCTCTTGGATTCACTTCCTAGGAGGTAGTATTCACATTTTGCATTATTTGTGTGATCCACAGCTATTCCCAACAACATCACTACCGTCACCCGAAAGTTGCAAACTTTTAGATTCCTTCAATCAAAGATTTTTCATACTCACGGATTCAGTAAACCATAATTGCATTCAATCTCTCAAGCTATACACCCACTATCAAATTACTCTTCCACCAATTCCTTCTCTACCCCAGGTTTTGCACCCAATTCGCGATACACCAAATATCACCTCCATCAACCCTCATCAATTCCACACAATCTCCTCCCCAAGGGATAATTAACAAAACAAAATCTTCCCAATTCCCTCATGTCATTGGCTCGATGGACGTCCCAGATCAAAAACGCTAGATGGACTTGGGACGACACGGTTTCTCTAGGGCAGCTTAAGCATCTCCGAACCCTTCTCAACGAAATCATTCCTTCCAAAACATGGACTCTCTACGGAACGAGCCTCCTTTTCAACAACCAGACAAACGCATCTTTGGGCTGGACGGCTATGATAATTACCAGGCGCCACAGGAGAACGGAAAGCAGCTCTTTGACCGGAGAATGTGGGTTTCAGGGAGCTTGAAGTTTCGAAAAACACCAAGGATCGGGGAAAGCCTACGATGCATTGAACGCATCCAGCTGGTCAGAAGAGTAGGCGACTCGGTGTTTGTGGCTGTTCTGCGAGAAACACGGAAATTGGATTTCGATAGTGAAGTGGAAGGTGGATCCGTCAAAGTCGGCAATGAAAATACTGGAGACGTGTTAGTCAGCGAGCTTCGGTCGTTGGTATACAAATGGAGGGCTGATGCCTCGGAGAATACGGAAACCAAAACCACTGAATCCAGCTCAACGGTTACTCAGAACGAGACGAATCCCGATACCACCTTGGAATTCACAATATCGGCTTCTCAGGTGTCCCGATTCAGTGCTCTCCAGTACAATATTCACAAAATCCACTACAACTGTGACTACTGTCTCTCCGAGGGCCTTTCAGACGTCATCGTGCTGGGACCGATGCTTGTGAATATCATGCTACATTACTTTGCGCTGAGGTATCCCAAAGCAGCAATTGAGCTGTTTTCGTACCGTATGAGCGAGCCGTGCTATGTGGATAGGCAATTGAGGATCAGTATGGAGAATGGCGAGAAAAATGTGGAGATAGCAGTGTGGGAGGGCAATAAGAAGTTGTGCAACGGCACAGCGAAGAAGTCCACTGGTTGATTGAGTATAAAGGAGGAAAGTGGACGTCTTTACTCCTTGAACAATTCAAAATGCCTTCTCTTCTGACTACGGCGTTGATGCCTCACCGACCTTGCATATTTATCAACACTATCGCTTGCAGCCATGCGCAGTGGATGCACGATCCACACCAAGATACAACGCTAAATATGACGGAACCGGATGTCTAATGACCCCTTCCCCGGCAACCGGACTAAAATTTCGCCTAATAGTGCCGTTCATTCAGTTCAAGTTGTCTTTCACAATTGCGTTCGCAGCCGTTCCACTGAGCGGCCCTGCCTAAGCCCTGACCCTAATTGCAGCTCACTCAAAGAAGCAAGTGCCGATTGGCCAGGAACCTCAAAACTCCCGAACCTGTTATCTCCACGTGCCTCGGCTACACCGATTCCGTTTGTTGACATACACGTGCGTACTTGTATGCCCGTCTGCTTCAATTTGCACCCAATCTATAAAAGGCCCCAGAAGGTCGGCTTTCAAATCGTCAAATGCTTAGCCTCCTTACACTCGCTACCTTAGCAGCAGCAGCCCCTGCTGGCTGCGTCTGCAAGCCTAGACTAGTCTCTAGATTGAATCACGAAGACTACAGAGTCGAATCGTGTTCTGGTGTCAATGAAGCCAACTACTTCTCGTGCACGGCTCCAGGAAGCGTTTCCCAAGAATCCTGTTGCTACGAGGACTTTGGCGTGATTATGCAAACTCAGTTCTGGGACTACAATACGGGTTCCAAAAGCGAGGGCGTTGAGAACGTCTTCACCATCCATGGTCTTTGGGACGACTTGTGTGACGGCTCTTACAACCAGTATTGCAGACCGGAGCTTGAAATTTCCGACTCCGAGAGCCTTGAAGACATCATTGTGAACCAGTTTGGTCGCCAGGACTTGTACGACGTGATGTCAAATTACTGGATCAATACGCAGAACTCGAACGTGAATAATGGTGGCTCCGAACTGCTTTGGGAGCACGAGTACAACAAGCACGGCACGTGCTTTAACACTCTTCGTCCTGAGTGCTTTTCTGGCGACTACAAAAGACACGAAAATGCCATTGCGTACTACCAGAAGACTGTCGAGTTGTGGGAGACCTTGCCCACCTACACTTTCCTCGAGAATGCAGGTATCACCCCCACCTCGGACCGCTCATACGCCTTGCTGGACATCGAGGCTGCTTTGGCTGCTGGTCACGACGGCAGTAAGGTTTATGTTGGCTGCAGAGATGGAAAACTTTCTGAAATCTGGTACTACTACCACGTCAAGGGCAATGTGCTTACCGGTGAGTACAAACCGATTGACTCGCTTGGAAACACCCAGTGTCCCGACCAGGTTTGGTATCTCCCCAAGTGAGGGAGTTATGCTTGAATTGCATGACGTCTGAATTAAAGCATCCAAGGTCAATTGAAGAATGGCAATGTGGCAATGACTTGAACATACATTTATCCATAATTCAAAAGATTACTTCTTGAAGCCGCAGAGGATGGTATAATAAATCATCGAGGAGTCATGAAAGACACTCATGGTCGTCCTCTGATACTCATTTAATCGCTGTACAGTGAGTGCTCGAACGTTCCATCTTGCGATGGTTGCCTCTAATTTCCTTTCTGGGCCTTCTACCTCCACTTTCCTTCTAGGTCTATATTCTACGATGTTCTCTTTTTTTTTTTTTTTTTTTTTTTTTTTTTTTTTTTTTTTTATATTATTCTTGGGGGTCCCGCCGGGCGAGCTATGTATAAGTAGTCTATAAGTATCCTATGTACAAGCCAAAAAAGTCGAATGGGCCGTGGCTTCCGCCTATGTACAGTGGCCCACCGAGTTGAAAAAGATCCAAAAACGAATTGAATGTTAAGGAACGGCGAGTTTCGGGTTAATGGGTAAACGAGTGACGTTTGGAAAGTATCCATCTTGGGATTCGGGACTTGATTTGCGACTTTTCATCTGCAAGATAAGACCCCATGCATTGACGAAATTTCGCAGCCAAATGCTGCCAGGCTAGGCTGTGATATATCGACTTGGTTTTGAAAAATGTGTGACCAGCATGGACGTCACCTTCTTCCAGAAGTCATGATTTTGGTGCAATTTCCACAGGCATCCTGTGTCCCCAGGTCAAGGGCTGCATCCAAAGGGTGCCAAAATCCTCAAGTGTTCTTGTTCAGCCGGGATGTCCACCACAGACACTGAATGGTTTTTCTTTCTGCCTAAAAAAGAAAAAAGTTTCACACCAACCGTCAGCTGTGAAGCCGGTCGCTTCTTCAAAAAGGCATATTCTCCCCCACAGCTTCATGAGGGTTGCCCTATACAGCAGTTGGGTGCTGACCCACCACAGATCATGTTGCACCGGCTCGGTAATATATGGCAGTGGTTCTCGTTCTGCCGTTTGTATAGCAGGCCGTGATTGGCCCGGCTGTGATTTTTGAAAGTCCACAATTAATTAAAACGTAGAGCCAAGAGCTTTGAAAAAAAGCTGGCGCCGTCAGGTGAATTGTGGAAAAGTCCGAACGAATCCATGACGACCGGGTCTCCCCAGACCGGCCAATCAGGAGTTCCAACGGACAGAATCCGATTTTCCTCGTGGCTCTCGAACATCCAGTGCTCGAGCTCTTCGTAGCCAGAGGAGGAAACAAGTCATCCTTACCGACATGTCTCCAGAAAAGGCCCCATTTTTTGTTGAGGGCGTTTTCTCCTTAAGCTTATTTGCAACTTAAGGCAGGTGGATCGGGGCTTCCCCTCCCCTACCACAGACCAGAAAGATGTAAGTTAGCAGAAGGATAATCCGCTGAATGGGCTGAAACACAGGAGGACTTCCCCTTCCTCAAGCGTAGCAGCACCGTTCCCTTTCTGGAGAAATTGAGAAACCAATTTATTGATTTCACCATGCCAGCGTTGGCGCCATGGGCACACTCTATGAAAAGTGCCGTCCGACTTCCCCTTCTTCAAGCGATTTTTATAAAGCACACTCGTGCTTTTTTTCTGAAAACTCTTGTCAAGAATCAACAGCAAGAAGTCTATTGCCTTTTGACTGAAGGAGGCATCCACATTTCTGGCTGGCTGGCTAAACAAGACATGTACTGAATGCTTTACCAGCACCCCCACCCGACACAGACTCTACTAGATAAGCTTTTTTGGGACCATCATTGGACTTCTTTATGTATGTCGACAATGTAGGAGTAGGTCTGAGACTCGAGTGGGGGTGGTGTCTGAGAGAGGAAAAGCACTTATATTTATAGTTAACGGTCTCTTGGAAGTGGGCTGTGCTTGAAAGTGTCAATTTGTTGGAATTGTCTGATTCAGAGCCAGAATTCGATATTATTTGGCGTTAACTACGGACGCGGTGTCCTAGGATCATGTTTTCCGGTTGAAACACCCACCGTAGGGTCAGAATGGTCATCGAAAATAGAAAATGGACCCAAAAAGACTGTTACTCTTTCCTATTTCTGGAGAAGAAGATGGAAAAGATGACATTGGGTCATTCAGGTGCTTCCCAGTGTCGAAACTGGTGCACTTCATTGAGCTATTGGCACGTTTTGATCAGCTACAACAGCTACAAGTACCCCGTTTGGATCATTCAGTATTTATGGGGTCATCTATAGACCATCTGAAAAGGAAACTGCAATCCAAATAGTATGGGGAAACGTTCTAGGTTGTACATCAGGGATGACACTGAAAGTGCCAGTCATACTGACGAGTCACTCAGGTATTTTACAGAATGTGACCACAAATCATAGACCTCTTGATTCTCTTTTAGGCAATGCCAACGTCGTAGACCGTCAATGACGGTTGTGATGTTGATCATAGTGCAAATCGATCCATGCGTTTCCAATCTATGGTACCCAGATTCTCTCAATTCTTACAATCTAGAGTCAATTGCATTACTAAACCCCTTCAGGTGGTTCCATCTTCCTCTTAGCCCATCTTCTCTACAACACTTTGAAAAGCAACTTCATTGACTAACTACTGCGCTATGGACTAGCTGGCTTAGTTGGTGAGGCCAATGACACCGCAAGCAGGTCTGGCACCAGCGTTACCGGTCTTCAAGGACTCCTCGTTACCGCCCTTACCCAAGTCGTCAGTGCCGCTGTGAACAACAACAGATCTGCCGACAACAGTGTTAGCACCGAGCAACTTCACCAAAAGGTCCTTCTTGGTACCCTTGGCAACACCAGAAGCATCGGTGGTGATGTTACCCAAGTCACCAACGTGTCTGTTGTCGTCCTCTGGAGCACCGTGGGTCTTGGAGAATGGGTTGAAGTGAGGACCAGCCGAGGTACAACCGTTGGTGTTGTCACCGAACTGGTGAATGTGCATACCTCTGAGGGAATTGGGGTCGTTGCCCGAGATGTCCCAAGAAATAGAGGTTGGGTCGGATTCGTTCTCTTGCTCGAAGTTGACAACTCCGCAAACCTTAGAGTCTCCTCTGATAACAGCAACTGGGTATTAGTATATTATGCAAAGGGTGTCAATTGAACAGCCATTCAAGGCTTATCATCGGCCTGTCAATGCCTCGCTAATGTTCCCTGCAATGTCTAAATGCTTGGTTGTCGGTTTCGTCGAAATAAATGCTCAATGTGAGCATATTATGAGCAAATTAGGCAAGGCTCGGACGAGACGCAAGGGCAATTGATAAGGCTGCTTGATGGCTGCAAAACACTTGGAACATACCTGCTTTAACCATTTTTTTTGTGTTTTATGAAAGTGATAGCAAAAGAACAGGGGCAGGGAGTTTATAAGTCGCTGGGAGGGGTGTGCCCGGCCCGGCTCCGTGCAGTAGTGTACGCACAGCAAGTGGTAGCGGGATCGGTTATTGCAGGACTGGCGATTCAACCGAGGAGATGGGTTCAGAAGTTCTCGGAAATAACTGGTCACGCTAGATTTCAGCCATCTAGTAGTTCGATCTTGATCAATTGGTTCTGGTTTTTGTGTTGCCTTCGAAGGAGCTATCGGAGGTAGTACGGCACTTGGCCAGACCGCGAGAATGCCATATGATGCGGATTAGTAGGCCTCGAGACCGAGTGTGAAGGAACGGTCACATTTGCCATTTCGGTTTAGGAGACGGGTAGCAATTTATGGAGCCAGCGCCACAAGCCAAAACACGAGTTAGTTTGATTGGTTTTGGACTTCACGCAAGCGAAAACTTTGTTAACCGCACCCGAGCAATTAGTAAGCAGTCAAGTAGTCAAGCAATCAGTTGCTTCAATCGCAATCAGTAGTAAATCTTCGAGATGCTTCGTCTCGTCTATCTCATAAAATCATCAATGCAAGGCGACCGTGGAGGTCGAAATGTCTATCGGGGGCTCATGGTAGCAACGTAGCCCTGGAACCGTGCCTCGTGATTCACGCCATTGTTCGATGACGGCGTGTACCAGCGACTATGGGAACCACCATCGAAGGCGTCCCCAAACGGCAAGAAATGTAGTGGAAAAAGGAAGGCCGAAGACAGACATCGTGCCATTGGAGAAATCCACATTTTTGGTCTGTCACGCGAGAAGTCAACCCACTCACCAAAACCGCATCAGGACTTCGGAACCAATGGATATGCCTATATGTGGCTCTCCTGTGGCTTTTTCTCTCACTTCCTTGTTCACACTAACACTGCTTTCTGCTCACGCCTCAGCTCTTCTCCTAGACTCAGGAACCAACGTGGTCTCGCTATCCAAACTCTTCTTCTTCCTCACCACACCTGCTCTGCTAGGGGAATCTCTAAAGGGACCCCTGCGGTTAACGTTGGATTCGTTGATCTCTCGTTCCTGGTTTCCACAGAAACGATGCTTTACAGCAGCACCGGCTCTCCACACAAAATAGCCAGTGGCGACCAAAAGGGCTAACATGGAAGAAAAAAGGTATTAGGTAGCAACATGAGTAAAAAAGCGGTGGTGATATAGCCGGTCGCGCACCAGGGTATATATGTGTGAGGAAAAGCACCACCCTGGTTATGGGCGATTTGGTGTAGAGAGGCGTACAATGGGCACTATGGAGGCTGAAGGGGTGGAGGATCAGAGGAGTTTGGGAATTGTTTTGTTTTTCTTTTTGAGGTAGACTTATACGGACGGTTTGGTTGGGTTTACTATGGAAGAGTATGGAGATGTGTGCTACATGGGCTGATCCGTGGTAGTAGTGGTGTTGACAAGCCAAAAGGCAGTGTTCATAATTGGCCTATGCTTCCATAGAGTTTGAGGAATGTTAAAGAAGAAGTTGGACCATATAGCTGGCTGTGATTTTTGGACCATGCTTATTATGGTAAGAATAGGCTATCTGCGGACGGACCATATTCCATATAGGCAAGTCGGATTCAACAGCAAAGGGTTTTCGCTGTTTGGCTAGGCTTGGTTTTCATTATGCTGATTTGGGTTGGTTTGGACCTGCAACTGATGTACCCACATGTCAAATCAGTCACTATTGAGCAGACTCAAGGGCCTTAGCGATGTACTTAAGACTGACAGTTGCGTTACGACGTGGATACAATTTATTATGAAGCGGTCCATTCTAGGACTCTGATGTTTTAACGCTTCAATTAGCTATCTGTCCATGACCTCTAGCATCTATTCAATGCGGAACCAGGAGTTCATCTCCTCTAGTCTCAGTAACCTGGCCCTTCTCTCTTCTTTCCAGTTTTGTGGGAATCCTAGCCCAAGAACGGCGAAACTGAAAAGCCCCGCTGCAACGCAGGCAACCAGAAACAAAACATAAGATAACCTATTCTGAAAACTGCCCTTGTATTGAAGCCAAACAAATGCAGTCAGCATGTATCCCATGAAGCCTGTGATGTGAGGTAACAATCCTAACAAGCTCACATTTTCGAGCCAGCGAGGGGTGTCTGGAACGGTATAGTACAGAATAACCAACATGGCCCAGCAATAAGCACTAAATAGCCATGGAAGCCAGTTAGAGGGAACTAACATAAGGATTGCCAAGTTTGCAATGACACCCACCGCCGCTTCTATCACACAGAATTTAAGGAGTTTCCGCTTACCAAGATGTTTGAAGTGATAAAGCGCCACGTAGGTCATTCCTGCTAAAACGCAATCAAGCAGCCATTGAGTGAGTATGCCAATGTTTCTCAACGCATCGGAGTCATACAATATTGAAAGCTGCACCACTGTGGGCCACAATGCCATGATCAAGAAACCGACAAGGGTAACCACTCTGAATCCCGCAAGAAATCCAATAGAAATACTGAAAACAGAAAATCCAACGTTGCCGAGCATTTGGTAGAGCGTGATGGCAATGGGCTCCGTATCCTTCAGATATAAAGGACCACTTCCGAAAAACACTTGAAACACGAGCATTGACAAAGTATAGGTAGTCAAGAATGCTGATGTGCTAAAGGGTTGCTTCCCAGGCAATTTATCTGGGAAATTGCTCTCGATGTCACTCATATTTATGAAAGAAACAGTTTATGATGGTGAAGGAAATAGGCGAATTTTAGCGAGTTTTTAGCTAAGGAAGCCGCACCATGACGGGTATTATGCACACCTTGACAGCTTGACATGTTGCTAGATCTTAGCAATAGATATCGATAGGCAAAGAGAAAGTAAACAAAAAGAAAAAAAAAAAAAAAAAAAAGGAAAATAAAGCGTATCTCTTGTATTATCCTATCAAAGTAGAGGCCGCCATGAGGCCGAATGCAATGTCGCACTATAGTCAGGGAAGACGATTTGTCGTTGACGTATATATACATTTAGACGACTATACTATTCAATGGAATACCATGATATGGTTTCCGCAGATGTTTGTCGTCTTGCCTGAAACTCTTCTTTCCAGCTGTCTGGGAATCCGTAATTGAGCATAATCAAGCTGTAGATGCCGGCCGCAAAACAAACAACCAGAAACAAAGTGCCAAAGAGCCAGCTTTTGAACAAATATTGATACTGTAGCCAAACGAATGTTGCTAATGCACTTCCAAAATATCCAATGATATGAGGCAATAATTTCGTGAAGCTTACTTCCTCGAGCCAGCGAGGAGTATCAGGAACGGTAAAGTACAGGAGAATAAGCATTGCCAAAGAGTAAGCACCAAACACAATTGCAAGCCAATTGACAGGAACAGCAATAACGACTGCCATGTTAGCACCGAAAGTAAGTGCTATGCCTAGTAGGCCAATAACCGAGAACTTCTGTTTGCCGAGATCTTTGAAGTGGTGTATGGTTGTCAAAACCATCCCTTGAATAACGCTTACACAGAGCCATTTGGTGATGAAGACAATGTTTTTGAGCGCATTAGACTCGTAAGGTTTCGACATCTGCGCCACAACGGGCCATAAGGTACTGATCGAGAAACCGACAAGCACAACTGGTCTGTAGCCGACAAGAAAGCCAAAGACTGTTGCAAATTGTGAAGCTTCAATGAGGGTGATCAATTCAATGAGGCCAATTTGAAAAGCTGGAGTATTCTTCGAGTATAATGGACCCGCTAGAAGGCACACTTGAAACACCAACACTGACAATCCTGCAGTTGTTAAGAATGTGATCTTGTTGAAGGCATCCTTCTCTATCCTTGGATGCGGAGAGTTATTTTCAAGGTCTCCCATCTTTGGATAAATGAACTGGGTCAAGAGGAAATAGTAGGATTATCAATGAGGTTGTATCGAAAGCGAGCCGCATCTCTATCAGAGATATGCACACCTTGACAGGTTGACACAATTATCATTGGCTCCCATTACCAGGCAATAGTACTTTTCTATGTTACTTTAAGATCAAGTAGAGCTATTTTACATCGAATCCTCAGAATCAAAAACTCATGGCAATTGAGTCAATGTCAGAGTAGTGATGATCAACGGTTCTTAGAGGCTTTGGAGGGCTTTGGAGGGCTTTGGAGGGCTTGGGAAGGCTTTGCTACAAGCAAAAGAAGGATGCTTATAGAATGGGATAGTCTTTTTCAGTTGGTACCAAGGAAATTCTGGTATCGCAATCATCAACAGATAAATTTTCATGTCTCAGTGGTAGCACCTCGTCGATTAGTGCTTGTTCTTCCCCTTTGAAACGTACAAAAAGAAGCATCATCCTCTTTCAGACGAGAAAACCTCGTCTTGTTCATAGATTCCATGGATTGCCCCGCTTGAAAACCATTCTTGAACCTCCCGAGCGACATGAACAGAGAATGAGGCACACTGAGTCGAAGAGGATCCACATTGCCAACGAGAGACTGCTTTACATTAGCGAATTCTTTTACCTCAAGCACGTCTCCCAACGACTAATCTCTTCGTCCTGTACCCATCTATTTCTCGCCTCGAGATGAACCATACAAGGAGATAGAAGGTTGAAGTGTGTTTCGGTCAATATGTACTTTTGGTACTTTTTAAGTTGAAGTTGCAGACCAAGCTCTCAATACAAGCTCCCAGTGGTTCAGCTTCAGCCAAGTAATCGAATTGACTCGCTCCATCCTGAAGTCTTAATCTGTCTAAGCATCCTGGTTCAATCAAGCAATCACTGTCTCATTTTCGCCCACTGTGCCAGCACCGGGGCAACAGATCCATCAATTACTCAAGAGGCCTCTGTATCCTTAAACAGGCCATATCACCGGTGCAATCGCTTCCGTTGTTCATTCTCTCTGTCTCGATCCTCCCGCTCCCGCTTCTTCTCTAGCTGCTTGTTCAAGCGGTGCATCTCCCAGAACGTCCATCCAAGCAGACCAAAGACAATTCCAATGTAAAGATAGAATCCTGCCCGGCGGACTTTGCCGGCAATTGCGTGGGCGGTTTCAAATATACCCATTATGTGAGGAAAGCCAGTGTCGGAAAATGTGGAGTTCGCGAGCATGGCGCGAAAGAATCAGCTAGGGTGGAAAGGGGTTCAGACCAACTCGCTACGATGTGGTTAAAAATTCACCAAATTGAAAACTGCTTCCAAAAGCACCCCTTTATAACCCATTGGCCGGTTTATTCTTTTCCATTTTTGGCCCAGTGGCGAAGATCCCCTGGTGGCGAAAAGCAGAGGACTGCGGCGCGCAGCAAGTACTTCCTGGAGCCTCACATTTTTGAGATTCCACCCACAACTACTACTACTTTTTTACTGAAAATGGCCGACGAGAAATACATTGTCACCTTGAAGGAGGATGCCTCCGACGACCTTACCTCCAAGGTCAAGAGCCAGGTCTCCCTGTTTGGCGGCGAGGTGCTCAGCGAGTTTTCCTTGATCAAGGGCTTCGTGGCGAAGTTGCCAGACGTCCACATCAGCTCCTTGAAGTCCCACGAGGGCGTTGCCAACGTCGAGAAGGACCAGGAGGTCAAGATTCAGGACAAATAAGTCATGGATTCTAGCGCAGGCCGATAGACCTTTTGAATATACTATAAGACTGTTGCTGTTGTAGAGTTAGGCCTGTAGTGGCTAGTGGATGGAGAGAATGAGGCAATTAATGGCAATTGGCCAGTTTGCGATGTTGTAGATGATGCAATTGAGCCTGAGATTAATGGTACCCAGGTATTCGGAGCGTTGGATCCATCTATTGGAGTATCCTTGGACGAAGACCGAGACGGAATTAAGCCTCAATGGCGACGAATCAGGTTTGATTTGTTTACTGTGGCGGTCTTGAGGGTCCACAAACCCAAGTAACGTTAGACTTTGACTTAAAATCAACAAAAGCTAATTGAGCGTCGGATCACTTATCACGACTAATACAATCTTGTGATATTCCACAATTGCCGCGCTGAAGACCGGAGCCGCACTAACTGATAAGCCCATTGAGTCTGAAGATGGGCAGAGGTTCTTATGATTTAAACGGCTTTGTGGATTCTGGAAAAGAACGTGTTTCTTTGGAGGTAATTTGGTTGAGCCAATGACTGGTGGGAGCTTATTGCTCACGAGGAATAGACGGATGAATCAGTGTAGGTGAGACGTAAACAGCTCATAGACTTAGGAATAGGCTATCGCAGCATAAATTGTATTTTGGAGCATATATGAAGCATCATTTGAGTCAATGCTGAATTGCTCTTGTCTGGATTAGCTTCTTTAACTTGACCTATGAGGCTCCGTGGTCTATGGTTCTCCACGACTTTCTGCCTGACCCATGGGACAAAGCCAGTGAAGCTTGGAAACCACAGGACAATATCCTGAACTTATAAGGGCTCCCTACAAGCTAACATCAAATGACAACAGTGAGGCTTGCAACCAAATTCGTGATCACGGCTCAAAGTCTGTTTCGCAGCCGATAAGCTGAAAAGCCACCAGATCACGGACCGACCGAATTGGTCAAGCCAAACACGAATCTCTAATTTGGAAAGAAACAATCCAAGCCACCAAACAATTCTCCGTTCAAAAGTACTACTACCGCTTGCACTCTACCAAAATGACTCTTCCAAAATGCCCTCTACCAACTTACTGGGAATCCCGGTCTCGGCTTCAGTACCAACCCATCCCAATTGGCCAATTGCCCAAAGTCACCAAAACCAAAAAAGCCACAAATCAAATCATGCCCGTATCCAACTGCTCCAAACATTCCATCAAAACCTTATCGCCACCGTGACCCTACAGCCTCAAGCCCCTCCAGAAGCTTATCGGTGCCTGGCTGCGAAACACCAATCGGATCACAGCCAGCCCATAGCCACAATGGCACACCGAGATAATTCCATCTTTTCAAGTCAATCAAATCACTTAATCAACATTGCCTTCTGCAATACTCTCCTACTTATTCACTTTTCTTATCGCCTGCCCAATCTCGTCATAACCTTTCCTAATCCGGCCACCCGCTGCACCCGGACTCCTCGTGTGGCACGCCGAAACCCGAACGGGATGGATCAGGCAAAGCCGGAAAATATTGGAATAAAACGAAGCCCAAGTTAAGCCTCCTCCTTAGAAGATCACGAAATTAGAAAAAAATCAAAAATTTGAAAAACCCCTATTGACCTCGTGGCACCAGGGGTGAGGCTCGTGCGGCCCACAGGGTACTTTGCAACCGTCTCAGGCTGTGGACCAGCAACCGACCAAGGGATGGAGCTAGTGGGATATCATGATCTGGGAATTGACAACAAAACGACAAAAGCGGCTTTCGATGGAATTATTTTTGCAATTATCCTATGTGGTCCCATCAGTCCACTGCCGAGCTGGTCCACCGATTCTCGGCACCACAGCCATCCAGCCAATCCACCAATTGACCCATTTACCAATGGACAAATATGAAAATTTCTTGAAGCTTCATTTTCTCTACTTCATTCTCTCTAATCTCTACAATATCCATGGAGGACCACCTCTACCTCTCCTGCTCCACAGCCTCAGGCTTCCACTACCTTATCTCGCAGACAACCAGACCACTTCCCCAATGCCCAATTCTCAATCCCTTCAAATCATATAGATCAAAAAGATGATCACAAAAGCCTCAATTCCTCCTCCCAATTAACCTTTCTTTGCTACCGTGTCTGACGGCACTTAGCTGGTCCCTGCACCACGCTTATCCAGCAACCTCCTGGCGCACATAAATACCCCAGAATCCCACTTCTCAATCCGCACCACCATGGGCTACGATCGCTATAACCACCAGCCCACACTCAAACCAATCGACCTGATCTATGAGAACAGGTTGAGGCAGTTCATTGACCAGGGCGGCCAGTATCCGCAGCTCAATCTCCCAAAATTCTATGACCACGAAAGAGTCGACTCCAACTCGGATGCTATCTCGTTGAAGGTGTGGAGGACTCCTGGCGACAGCGGTCCGGGAAACACCGAAAGACCGCTTTTCCGTGACATTGACTGGAAGAAGGTCGAGTGGGAGGACGCCAAGAAGGGCGACTCCTTTGGACCCTCGTGGAGAACCTTCTGGTTCAAGATCGAGTGGGAGATTCCCGACCACTGGCTCAAGAACAAGGACGTCGAGGAAATTGACTTCCACTGGGATTGTGGCAACGAGGGCCTCATCTACGACAGTCACGGCACGCCTTTGCAGGCGTTCACCGGCGGCGACAGAACCCTCTACAAGCTTCCCAAGACATACAAGAAGTCTGGCAAGCAATTGTTCTACTTGGAGATTGCCTGTAACGGTATGTTTGGTACGGGCGATCAGGGCCACCCAGACCCCAACAAGTACTACACCTTGTCCCACTGTGACTTGGTCTGGCCCGACTTGAACGCACGCAAGTTGTACTGGGACTTTTGGATCTTGAGCGACGCCGCCAGGGAATTGCCAGGCGGCAGAGACAAGTACCAGGCTGCCCAGATTGCCAACAACATCATGGACGCGTTTGACCCGGAGGACAGGTCCTCTGTGTTGAAGTGTAGAGAGCTCGCCGAGGAGTTCTTGGGCTCTGACGTTGACTCGCATGCCGTGTTTAAGAAGAACCCATTGAAGAAGACCGATGTATTTGGCGTGGGCAATTGTCACATCGACACTGCCTGGTTGTGGCCTTTTGCTGAAACAAGAAGAAAAATCGTGCGTTCTTGGACCACTCAATTGAAGATTGCTGACGACTACCCTGAGTACGTCTTTGTGGCCTCCCAGATGCAGCAGTTCAAGTGGTTGAAGCAGGACCATCCTGAGATTTTGGATAAGATCAAGAAGAAGTTCGCCAAGAAGCAGTTCTTGCCAATTGGCGGCTCCTGGGTCGAAAACGATACCAACTTGCCAAGTGGTGAATCCTTGATCAGACAGTTCTTGCTTGGCCAGAGAGCTATGTTGGAGGAGTTCGGCCACAAGTCAGAGGTCTTCTGGTTGCCTGACACCTTTGGCTACTCTTCGCAGATTCCTCAGATTTGTCAGGTTGTCGGCATTGAGAAGTTCTTGACCCAGAAGCTTTCTTGGAACAACATCAACCAGTTCCCATTAAGTACTTTCAATTGGAAAGCCATTGATGGTTCGCAGGTTCTCGTCCACATGCCTCCAGCCAACACTTACACTGCTGCTGCTCACTTTGGTGATGTCGTTAGGTCTCAGACCCAACACCACAACTTGAGAGATGTTCCAACCGGTCTCTTGCTTTACGGCTACGGTGACGGTGGAGGAGGTCCAACTGAGGAGATGTTGGAGAAGTTGAGAAGATGCAGAGGTATCTCCAACACAACCGCCGCAATTCCATCAGTGCAGCTCGGCAACACGGTTGAAGACTTCTATGCTGACGTCTTGGAGAAGTCTGACGAGGGAAGAAACCTCCCAACTTGGTCCGGTGAGCTCTACTTGGAGTTCCATAGAGGCACCTACACAACCCAGGCTGACATCAAGAAATGGATTAGACAATCCGAGATCAAGCTCCATGACTTGGAGTATCTTGCTTCCTACTTGTCGGTCACCACCAAAGACTACAAGTACCCTCAAAAAGAGATTCAAGAAATCTGGGAGGACGTTGCTTTATGTCAGTTCCACGATGTGATCCCAGGTTCATGTATCGGAATGGTGTACTACGAGGAGGTCAAGCCTATGCTCAAGAAGCGTTTGAAGCAATTGGACAAATTGATCAAGGACGCTTTGAAGCATGCTGGACACGAGGACTCTGAGAAGGTTGTGGCAATCAACACTTTACCATGGCACAGAATCGAGTTGGTGGAGGTTTCCAATGAGGATATTTCCAGTCTTGCGGTTGATGTTGTGAGCTGTAAGTCTGGTAGCTCCACTATTCTCGGTCTTAATACTGTGGACAACTCCTTCATTCGTGAGTCTGACCTTAAGTACCCTGCGTCGATCAACAAAGTTAAGGACCATTTCGTGTTGAGTAATGGTTTGCTTGAGGCCAAGATCACTCCTAATGGTACAATCTTCTCGTTGAAGGATTTGATCACTGGACGCCAGTCTATTGACACTGCAAAGACTAAGGCATCTTCCGGTTTTGGTAACCAGTTGGTTCTCTTTGATGATGAGCCATTGAGTTTCCCTGCTTGGGACACTGAAGTCTACTCGCTTAACAAGTTCAAGTTCCTTGAGAATGGTGAGGTGGTTTCTTCGTCTAGTCACCCATTGGAGTCTAAGTTGGTCATCAAGCACAAGATTTCTTCGAAGTCTTACATCGAGACCACCATCTCGCTCGTCGGAATCACCAACAACGAGAAGATCTCCCAGAACAACTACCTCAGGTTCAACTCTCACGTCGAGTGGCATGAGACTTACAAGTTCTTGAAGGTGCAATTCCCAACCACTTTGCAGACTGCTCAGTATGCGCTGTACGAGACTCAATTTGGTGTTACCCAAAGAGCCACCCACTACAACACATCTTGGGACACTGCCAAGTTTGAGGTTTGCCACCATAAGTTCATGGACTTGTCTGAGCACAACTACGGTGTCTCGATCTTCAATGACTCCAAGTATGGTGCTGCCATTCATGGTAACTTGATGAGATTGTCGCTCCTTCGTTCTGCCAAGGCTCCTGATGACAAGGCTGACATGGGCTCTCATGACTTTTCCTATGCTGTGTACCCTCACAAAGGTGGTTTGGGTCCTGAGATCGTGAGATTGGCCCAGAACTTCAACTACAAGCTCTTGTACACTCATGGTGACCCAGAAGAGGTGGAGTTGATTACCAAGGCCATCAGCTTGTCTGGAGACTCATCTTTGGTCTTGTCGAATGTGAAGAGAAGTGAGGATGATGAAGATATCAGCACTGCTGAGAACATCGAAAAACAAAACAAGGGCCAGCAGTCAATCGTGGTTCGTGTTTACGAGTCGTTGGGTGGATCCTCTAGCGGTAAGCTTGAATTCGGCTTATCTGTGGATAAGGTTTACAAGGCTAATGCTTTGGAGGAGATTGAACACGAGCTTGAGTTGCAGGACAACTCGGTGGAAATTTCCTTGAGAGGTTTCGAGATCGCCACCTACAAGGTTGTGCTCAAGTGATCGAGCGGGTTTGTTGCCCCAACAATAAAGTTGAATTGATTTTCCGTTAAACGAATAGTAGATACTGTAGGCTTCATAGCTCACTATACTGCGCTCATTCCGAAGCAAAGGAAAGACGTATGGTAGGCTTCGAGCTTCAGGCTAAACTACCCAAAATTCAATATTTGAAATAACTCAGAAAAATTGTCTGGTCGAAATGAACCCACCGGTTGTGGGTATATATATACTTGCGCGCTTTAGTATGAGGCATCGCTTATCAATACTACTCTCATTATGGCAGTCATAAACCAGCCGTCCAACCAAATCAAGCTCACCA
Organism: Candidozyma duobushaemuli; assembly: GCF_002926085.2. NCBI lineage: Eukaryota > Fungi > Ascomycota > Pichiomycetes > Serinales > Metschnikowiaceae > Candidozyma > Candidozyma duobushaemuli. The sequence goes on from NW_020289897.1 coordinate 1,329,008, forward strand.
ATGTTTCCCTTGTTCGAATTAGAAAAGGCAAAAAGCGGTTTGAAATAGCCTGCTACCAAAATAAAGTCCAGGACTGGAGACTGAGAGTTGAGAAGGACATAGATGAGGTGCTCCAGATTCCGCAAGTGTTCATGAACGTTTCCAAAGGTCAGGTGGCCAATAACGAGGACCTCCTTAACGCCTTTGGCTCTACAAATCACGACGAGATCATCCTAGAAATCTTGGACAAGGGCGAGATTCAATTGAACGAGAAGGAGAGAAGTGCCAACTTGAGGCAAAAGCAGAATGAGTTCTTGAACCTCATCTCCACGAAATGCATTAACCCCAGGTCAAAGAAAAGATACCCTCCCAGCATGATTCAAAAGGCGCTCAACCAGCTCAAGTTCCATTTGAACCCCAACAAACCAGCTAAGACGCAAGCTCTAGAAGCAATCAAGCTCTTGATTGCAGAGCAGGTCATGCCAATTGCCAGAGCTCAGATGAAGGTGAAAATCACGCTTCTCGCTCGTGTCCAGCCGGCTTTCGATGAACACTTTAGAGCGTTGCTTGATACGGTAGAGGATGAGAAGGCAGGTGAGAAGTTGTTCGAGGCCATTGCGATCATTGATCCTTCCAATTACAAGTCCATTGTGGACTTGCTCCAGGGCGAGAATGCACAGCTTAAAAAGGGAGAAGGTGCTGTGGAGGTTCTCGACATGGCAGCTATCAAGGAGTAGAGGATGTGATTTTGAGGGTGAGACGATGATTTCGATGAGCCCCTCGGAGTATGATCTTCAAAAATAAAAGCGAGTTATGCTGAAACCAGAGAAGCTTCCTAATTTTTTCACGACATCATTATGCGAGGTCGAACCAAGTCTAGCGGGAAAGTTAATGAGTGCGAGATGTAAGGGCAAGTGGAAAGCCTTTGTAATAAGTCATGCCACAAACAGATGGTGAACGAGGATGAGAAGCAGAATTTACTTCAGACTATTTCATAGACTAATAGGATCCAAGCTATCATTCCATAAATGGCACCACAGCTTCTGGCGATGTGGCTGCGAAACACATGGGTTGACTTCTCAATGACATCAACCACCACCCGCCATTGAATTATGTCACATCGAATCATCTCAGTAAAACAATTAAACTGTCGAAGAAAAAAGAACAATCTCTCGTAGAAGCGTTGTCTATAAGCCCCCCACGGTTGATGCCCTCTGTTGATGGCGCCTGCACACACCACTGCTAGTACCACAAATTTTCCAGCTCCATCTCACTACCACACCATCAAAATGTCCATTGTTTTGCCATCCCTCCAGGGTCCTAAGACCCCCGCTTTCGAGTCTGTCAAGAACTTCTCTGCCCCAACTCGTCGTCCTATCGAGCCAGTTGGCAGATACTTCTTGGCCCACGCTACCAGAACCTTGAGAGGCCACACCTGGTCTGAATATGAAAAGTTGGAGGCCGAGAAGAACGTCAAGCAGATCGAGGAGAACGCTGACGACGACTTGGGCGATGAGGAGCAGTCTGCTGAATTGTTGGCCCACGACCCAAGAGAGTGGAAGACCGCTGACTTGTACGCTGTTTTGGGTATCTCTCACTTGAGATACAAGGCCACTGAGGACCAGATCAGAAGAGCCCACAGAAAGCAGGTGTTGAAGCACCACCCTGATAAGAAGTCTGCTGCCGGTGGCTTGGACCAGGACGGTTTCTTCAAGATTATCCAGAAAGCCTTCGAGATCATGTTGGACTCCACCAAGAGATTGCAATACGACTCTGTGGATGAGGCAGCTGTTGTTGCTCCTCCAGCTCCAAAGACCCAGTACGACTTCTTCGAGGCCTGGGGACCAGTTTTCGAGTCCGAGGCCCACTTCTCCAAGAAGCAGCCTGTCCCACTTTTGGGTACTGCTGATGCCACCAAGGAGGAGGTTGACGCTTTCTACAAGTTCTGGGGCTCTTTCGACTCGTGGAAGACCTTTGAGTTCAAGGACGAGGACGTTCCAGATGACACCGCCAACAGAGACCACAAGCGTTACATTGAGCGTAAGAACATCTCCAACAGAAAGAAGTTGAAGCAGGAGGACAACAAGAGAATCATCGACTTTGTCCAGCGTGCCCAGGCTGAGGACCCAAGAATCAAGCAGTTCAAGGAAGACGCTAAGAAGGAGAAGGAGAGGAAGAAGTGGGAGAAGGAGGCTGGTTCCAGACAGGCTGCCGAGGAAGCCGCTAAGAAGAAGGCTGAAGAAGAGGCTGCTAAGAAGAAGGCCGACGAGGAGGCTGCTGCTCTTAAGGCCAACTCCAAGAAGGCCAAGGAGGCTGCTAAGGCTGCCAAGAAGAAGAACAAGAGAGCTGTCAGATCTGCTGGTAAGGACAAGGCCTACTTTGGTGACGAGGGTTCTTCTGCCGACATTGACGCTGATCTTGAGTTGTTGGTTGAGAAGTTGGACGACACTCAGTTGGCTACTCTTGCCGGTAAGCTTGCTGGCGATGCTGCTGAGGCCAAGGCTGCTATCAAGGAGACTGCTGCTGAATTGACCTCTGCTGGTTCCGTCAGCGCTGGTCACTTGAAGTACTTTGCCTAAGCGATATATAGAGGGCATAGAATATTTATCGTGACAAGTCACCACTAGTCACCACCAATGGAATTGTAGACTTGAGGATGTATCAATGCTTGTGTTCGTTAGCAGAACATCAACTCTCCAATCCACGGGACCCGCTACACTTCTACGCATCCGGATATCGTTGCTTGCTCTGTCGGTTATGAAACATTATTTATCGTGAATCGTGAGGTGAGGCTACAGCAGCTCGTCTTCGTCGTCAGAGACCTCAATTCTGTGTTTGAGCGGGTTGGCAGCCTGGTGGTAGTGGGCCTTCCGCATCTCCTCAAACTTCTTGTGTCTCTCTTCTGCCGATAGAGGCTGGTCTTCGTCTTCATCTTCCTCGTCCTCCGCAGCCTCATTTCTGATGATTCTATCGTCTTCCGCCGGAGCAACTTCACTGTCAAATTGGCCCTCACCGAGAGAAAAGTCCGGAATCTCTTCTTCATCGTCATCGTTCTGATAGTATTCGCCATCTGGGTTGAAACCGCCTTCGTACGGTGTCTTGGGCTCGTCGATCTTCATGGTGGCGGCCTTCTCCTGCTCTGTCTTGTACAAATTAATCTCATCCCACTTCAAGTGTTCTGGTGTTTTAGAGTCGCCGTTTGCCTCCTTGGCCTCGGCGATTTTAGCTCTGATTCTCTCGCCTTTACTGGACTCGGACTGCAACTGGGCATTGAGCCGAGTATTCCGAATAACCTCGGATCTATCGAGTTCCGCCTCGCCGCTCAGTGGCAGACGGCTGGATTCAGCTTTGTTTCTTAGAATGCCCCGTGGTTCAGACATGATGAGTATATGGAAGGTTGAGCAGGTGAGCTTAATTCTGGGGAAGTGGTCCGAGAACCCGTACACCTCGCCGAAGCAGGTCAGTCAATGGAGGCCAACGTGGTGGGATCTGGCCATGGGGTAGTGGTTTTTCTGGGATGGGGAGATGGATGTGTTTAGCTTGATGAGCCTTGATACTTTGTATTGTGTTTCCGGGAATTCATGGAAGTGCTGCTGGGAGGCGAGTACTCATTGTCTAGCAATCGGTCAGAACTTACGTAATCAGGAACCAGGCAAAGAGGTGGGTTCACGATAATAGAGATTGAGGAGGATCTTAGGCACTTTCTGAACATTAGGTCGCTGAGGTTAAAGCGACGAAGGGTTGAAAACCGAAGACTTGACCCTCCCTGCTGACGATACTCGTTCATAGTGCCGCCTTAACTATAGAGAAATGGCTGCGAAAAGAGGCCTTAGGATCACCATCCAGAAACCCTTCAAGGAAACTCCAACAAAAACAGCGTCACTCTCTGTAAAACGCCGTTGGTAACGGCATGACCGCTGATTGAACCTTCCAGCTTCTACCGTCGCCCAAATCCCTGGGGTATATCGCGATCCCATTTGTGTTGCAGCTCTGTCTTCCCTACCCACCACTCCACAATGCAAAGATTTCACGTCATGAAGTCCATTTTCCGATTTTCAAGCGACAAAACCGTTTTCGCTTCCGCCAGCTCTCTGGAAACCTGCTTCTCCCGTCCGCTGCCATTATCAACGCCAATCAGCGTTACTCTGGTGAGCCTTGACGGTGAGACCCTTGCAGCCAAACTGGCCTCCAGCCAGAAGCCTTCCAAGAGAGCTCGCTTCAAGGAGATCCTCAGACGTCTTTTCAGACGCGACAGGAGAACCTATGCCAACTGCCCTTCCGTCGATTCCTTCAGCTCTGTGGTTTCGACTGAACCCATTTGCGCAGTTCCAGCCAGACAAGTTCTGTGCTACAGAGCCGTCCCACGGACCAGGCTCCCAAGGCTCTACGCCTACCGTCTTCCAACTCTCAGAATTGCATTCAACCCATTGAGGCCTGTCAAGTTCCCAGGCGTTTCGGAGTACACACTCAACGCCTGCTTCACAAGCCCAATCTGGACCACCTCCCCAGACTCCAAGGTCCCTCTTTCTCCTTTCAAGAGAAACCCACTCAGAATCACTATTTCCCAACCCCCCTCCGGCGATGTGACCACCCCCAAGCCAAACGGCCTTGTCTACTCGCCCTACCACGACTTCTTCGTGCGTTTGAACTGGCTCTTTGAAACCTGGCGCCGCCAATGCCAGACCAGCCCATTGCTGCTTCCCCAAACCGTCTGCCTGCCACTAGTGACGGTGGTCGTTTTCCCCAAATCGGCCTTCTCCCCCAATGGGGCCTTTTGCCCCGACGCTGTTTGTGCAACTGAGTCTCCACGCATTGAGACTTTGGAGCACGATTCCAACGCAAAGCTCGAGGAATGCCACCCCCGGCTTAGTGCCTTGGAGGCCCATCTCGCTCAAGCACTCCCTGACGACGCCAGTTTCCGCAGACTCGAGAAAATGGGCTTGGACGTGGTCCACCTTCATGAGACCCGCAAGCCAGTGGCTGCGAAATCCAAGAAGGTGAGCTTTTCTGGAACCAACGCCGTGGTTGAGTTTTCCGCTGACGATGCGCCTTCCGTCATCAGCGATTCTTCAATCGGTTTGCCCGGTTTCCTTCCCAAAAGCGCCCTTCGTGTCCCGGCAGCCTTCCCTCTTTTGAAGGCCGCCCTGGTGCCCCAGCCTGAGGTCGCACCCTACGATTTCGCAGCCGAGTTCAACGAATTGGCACACCAGGTCGAGCAACTTGACCTCCACGAGCCCGGCTACAAGCAGCAAAGAAGAGCAATCTGCCGCCGCTTTAAGGCCTTCTTCCATTCTGTCGCCTCGGGCCCCCACACCTCCGTACACCGGCTTTTGGCCTCGCAGGCCAATTCGCTCGTTCACGCCAGAAAGTGTTTCGCAGCCACCGCCGCCGTATCCAGAGGCCTCGCAGTCCAGGGCACCCATGACATAACCACCGTGCGGACACTCTGCCAGAACCACAATTTCACGGCAGAGTTTTTGGTGGATTTGGAGTCTGGCATCGACGACCACCTTGCCGAGTTGGGCCCGCAATTGGCGTCTTTGCAGGCCTTGAGACCCTCGTTGGAAGGGTGGTACATGCTGTTTTTCGAGACCCACTGCCGCGCCCGTTTTGCACCCACCGACGCAGACGAGGCCCATTTCCATGAACGCATTGGGTTTGCTCAGTACCGCCAGAGATGTTTCATGGTGGACACGGAATTGGGAACCTGGGAGCAGTATTTGAGGCACCATCTTGGTGTTTTGTCGGAAGCGGCGGGGTACAATGCCGAGCTGCTTCGGATGATGCTCTGTGTTGAGTAGCCAGGTTGAAGCTTGGTTTGAGAGGATGCGAGTTAGCAGGACTTTCGGGTGAAGTTGTTTCCACTTTACATAGACTTTGATTATGATTATTTATTAAGGAAGTGTAGGGTAGATGATGTAGGAGGCTGAGAAAATGGATATCGTCTGGCTAGGTGAATTGGTGTTTGTGAGGTGGGTCGGTGTGCTCAGCTTTCACGCAACCCTGCCCAATTGGACGCTTTTCTGCGTAAAGTGTTTCTGATCAAGCTAGACAAACAGATTCTCAAAGGAGATAAGTATCAATTAGGGAGACTTAGGTAAGTTATAGAACAACGACCCTCTACAAGTGTAGGTGCTGCAAATGTAGTGCTCGGATGCTCCGGCACCAGCTTTTCCGGGCACACAACTCAAATTCGGATAAAAGAATTTGTTGTTATTGATTAAGCAGCTCAGTGGAAGTCGGTAGGATTTCGGTTGATCCAATTTTGCTCGAATTTGCTAAAATTGATGGTGGATCAGACTCGGCTACATGCTGAGACACACTGCCGCGCCATTTTGCAACCATTCACCACATCAAAGAAGCAGAGTTGCAATGCCCAGTCGATTCAGAAGAAAGACCAATAACGTTACAGTTTTAAAAGCAAAGGTCGAATGAGACCACCCTCGTCGCCACCGCCCTTTCTGTTCCCTCCTTCCTGCCTTTTACATGTGAGTCTGGCCTCACAGATCTACCCTCTAAATCCACAGCACACTTTCCTTCAAAACCCAAATTTTTGCCAACCCCAAAAATCCACAAACTCTTAATCGTAAAACCCACTATCCCCTTTAACCACCTTCGCTTTCTCCTTAGTTAATCCACGCCATGGACCCTGGAGTCGTGCGCGGTAACAATGCGGTAGGATCACAAATGTGTCCATATCTGAATAATCAACTCGCTGAGGCCTATCTACCCAGACGCCACAACACAACACATCATGGGCCAAACATTCAGCTTTATGAACATCTTCAGCAAGCTCTGGGGCGTGCAGAAGGAAATCCGAATTCTTATCTTGGGCTTGGACGGTGCCGGTAAAACCACCATCCTATACCGCTTGCAGATGGGTGAGGTTGTCACCACAAAGCCCACCATCGGATTCAACGTGGAAACCTTGAAATACAAAAACTTGACCTTGAACATATGGGATCTTGGTGGCCAGACCTCCATCCGTCCGTACTGGAGATGCTACTACAGCAACACCGCTGCTGTTATATTCGTGGTGGACTCCACCGATAAAGACCGTATCGACATTGCCTGCAAGGAGCTCCACACTATGCTAAAGGAGGAGGAATTGCTAGATAGCGCCCTTTTGGTGTTCGCCAACAAGCAGGACCAGCCAGGCGCCTTGACTGCCGCCGAGGTGTCCCAGGCTCTCAGTCTAACAGATTTAAAGGACAGAAGCTGGAGTATAGTGGCCTCCAGCGCCATCCGTGGCGAGGGCCTCAACGAAGGCTTGGACTGGCTCATGGACGTCATCAAGGACGAGCAGTTGTAAGCCTCCACTCTGCCACACTGCACTTCTACATGGCATGTAACATAGCTGGTTTATAAATTTCTCCTTCGCTTCCGAAGAGCCCCTCCCTCATATACTGCATTATAATTTTACTGCTCCCGCTCCTTCACCCGCTGTAAGATAGTCTTGATCATCTCGTTGCCGATGGCGTTGGCGTGAGCGATCTTGGGCTCAAAGAAGCGTTGTGTTTCCTCGAACGTCTTCTTGTACAATTCGTAGTCGCCTCTAGCAATGATGTTGGCCCAGTTACGTGCAGCAAACGTGAATTCGAGATCGTCGTGACGGAAAGATGGGTCGCTGACGGCCACATCAATACAGTCTTCTAGAAGGCCAGGCGTGCAGAACAAGTATTCCGTGACACCCAAAAATATACGGAACAATGGCGTGGAGCAGATGATGTGGTCGTAAGGTACGATACCCAAGTGGTGCCAACTGTCCACAATGGCAATTAACGACAAATGCGAGTTGGGTTGCAGTCTACCTTCTGGAGGTGTTTTCGACAAGGAGAACTCGCTCAAAATGGCGTCGTCTAGCAAAAGGCTCTTGTGGTCGGGGTTGTGTCTGAACACAAAGTTCTTTGCTTCGTACAAACGCTCCTGGAGCTCCTTTTTCTTGCCCTGGATCATCAACGTAAATAGGTCAGTAGCAGATTGTGCGTACTGTTGGACTTGGCCATGCGCCGATGGGTTGGTAATCGCCAAACCGGCGTAGACGTGCCATTTGTTGGCGTAAATACGAAGCGAGATGTTCATTTTAGCGTTCTCCATACCTCCAACCCATCTGGGTGTTTCCCAAGGATACTGGTTGATCTCCTTCCACGCACAGCCCATGGACAAGAAGGCAGCGTGGGTTACAGCCTGGGTATCGGCGGTAATTTTGTCGTGCTCGGCTGCTGAAAGATGCACCACTTTGGAATTAAGGCACGATACGAGGCTCTCCACGAACTTGACATTCTCATCAGAAGCTCTCTGTTTGATAATCACCAAGGGCTGGCCCGTGGGGTCAACCTTAGGTCCGTGAAGCGAATGCACGGAAATGATATCAACATCCTCTGGAACTGCCTCCTCGAATGCCTGGATTTCGGGAGCTTTGCACGAAGTTTGACCTCCAACCACTGCACCTACCTTAGTAGATGGAGCGTAGGTTTGAACAATAGCACCAATGTTTTTCGCTTCCACGCTGTAGATGATGTAGTCGGAAACACGGGAAACATGGTGTCCTGAACGAAGAACTTCAAAAGCCTGGCCTGCAAACTTGGCCTTGGTTTCCACGAACTTGTCTTCTCTATCTGCTCCGACGACTTTCCAGCCGGCCTTGGAGAACCGCTCAGCGTACATGGCACCCATGTCGCCTAGACCGATAATTCCGACGATTTTTTCATTTTTGAGCTGCTCGTCTGTCATTTTGGTGGATTACGATGCAGCGGATCAGTGAGTCTCTAGATGTATTCGCTACTGACATTGTACCGGACATTTCAAAAGGTGGCTTCGAGATAAGCCTACCACAAAAACAAGGGCTGCTGGCGAATGGGATGGATAAGTAAGTACGAAATTTGAGGGGATGGGAAGGCTAAAAATTCCGTTGTTTTGACCTGTTCGCCGCTTCCTCACTTAAGGCGATATCTGATGATGCTCCCACTAGTACTCAATGCTACTGCTTCACATTACACAACGCTTTCTTTGATTTTCTCCATTCTAGCTTTTGGAGGTAAATGTTTATGATATTCCCGTTGCTGACCGAATCTGCAAATTGCCCGCTTCCTCTTGACGAGTTCGCTCTCCAGGTAATGGCTGCAAACAATACCATCACGGTCAAATCGCCAAATCAGCTTGTCTCAAATTTTGTCATTTTTCCCCAAATTATGTCAAATCGTTAAGCCCCAACCGGAATGTTGTTCGAGCCAGCCATGTAGCAGAAAACACAGACCTTTAGTGCACCCTTGCATGTACCACAGCCACCGCTGCTGCCCAGACAGGGGAGATAGAGCCCCAGGGGCTTTGAAGACGAAAGTATAAAAACGACAGATAAGAAGGTTCCTCTTTCTCGGTAACTTCAAATCTTCAATTGCTCCAGCAGCTCAGTCACTATTCTGCAGCCAGATCACCCCACCAAGACCAGCTCATTTCGAAACAACCAAAACATAAATAGATCATTTCTCGAAAATTCCCGAATCTCGAAATCCCCCGAAAATCTTCGCCTAGTTTATAGCAAATGCACCATGCCCGCAAAAAGAGCCACAAATCGACCTCATCTGATCCAACCGTCACTACCATCGCGAAAACTCACCACTTCACTTACCACTTCTTAATGGCCCACGTCTTCAGTGCTCCAGGAAAAGCCCTACTTGCAGGCGGCTACTTGGTCATTGACCCTCAATATGAAGCATATGTTACGGCACTTTCGTCCAGAATGCACGCCCATGTGCAGCTGGTCGAGTCTTCGGATTGTCGTATTTACATTTCGTCACCACAGTTTGGTGGAGAATGGGAGTACACCGTGAAGCTCAGCGACGACGCTCCTGCTTTTGCTGAAACCCAGGGAAGGAAGAACCCTTTTCTCGAGGCCACCGTGAAGACTGTGCTCAACTATCTACTACCCTCAGACCGTTTCGACGTGAAGATCACGCTCTTCTCTGATCCAGGCTACCATACCACCGAGGGCACGTCCGCTAAAAGCTCGCTGAACGGCAGAAAGTCGTTTTTGTTCCACCAGAAGCCTATTGACCAGGTGCCCAAGACCGGTATGGGCTCCTCTGCTGGTTTGGTGTCGGTAGTTACTGCTGCACTTTTTAGTCATTTCTTGAAGCAGCCGCTCAACTACACGAGAAACACGGTCCACAACTTGGCTCAAATCGCCCATTGTGAAGCGCAGAAGAAGATCGGCTCTGGTTTTGACGTTGCGGCTGCTGTTTACGGCTCTATCATCTACAGACGGTTCAAGCCTGAGGTTTTCAACCACCTTCTCGGCAGAGACCTGGACAGACAACTCTGCTCTGAGCTTCGTGAAGCCGTCGACTCCAACTGGAGCTTTACACACACGCATTGTTCGCTTCCCAAGGGAATCAAGCTAGTCATGGGTGACGTGAGTGCTGGTTCTGAGACACCAAAGCTCGTTTCCAAGGTGCTCGCATGGAAGCAGCTGGACCCCGAAAGCGCTATCTGGTACGAGCATCTCAACCAGGGCAACAAGGCTTTCGTCAGGTCATTGGAGCAGCTCCACAACCTCAGTGAGACGAATAGAGACTACGATACGTTATTGGCCGATCCGGCGACGCTCGAGCTGCTTAGAAGAGCTATTGCACAGATCAGAAGAGGCTTCCAAGAGGTCACTAAGCATTCGGGGCCGAGATCGAGCCTCCTGAGCAGACAGAGTTGCTTGACAAGTGCAACAGTTTGCCTGGATGCGTAGGCGGGTTGGTTCCTGGGGCAGGAGGCTACGATGCCATCAGTGTCCTTGTGCTTGAGAAGGAAATGGAGGCTTTCCAGAAGGCCAGTGAGGAGGACGAGTACTTCAGCCGGGTATCGTGGCTCGACCTCTCGGAGGAGTCTGCGGGCCTTTTGGAGGAAGACCCCCGGAACTATTCTGGATTGGTCTGAGCGGCGCTTCTATGACGTCGTGGGCGTGAGTTTTTGCCTACTTGAGCGTGGGGCTCGCTTCAGGTGAGAACGGAGATGTTTTTTTCAGAAAGGTCTGGATCTCACCGAGTCCGTGCGAGTGGGACGTTTTTCGTTTCCAGCAGACTGACCATGGCCACCTAGCTGGTCCAAATTGACATAGACAGAAAATTCGTCAACGGAATTTCGGACTCGGCACGGCTGAAAGTGCTTGCGTTTTCCACAAACTTCGTCATCTGGGGCACGACATAGCCTCTGCCTTCAGACGCATGTCCCGCAGATGCTCTGCGTGCTAAAAGTCGTGCTAAAAGTCTATAATACATGATCCCGCCGGACCCCAATTTTCTTCACCTTCCTCACCTATGAAGCGATTTACAAACCTCTCCGTCGAGGATACCATCGATGACAATGACCTGTTGATATCCAGACCGGCTTCTTCGGCTCGTCCGGGACTAGGGACCATTCCTTCTCAGGATCACCTCAGTCTATATGACTATGCCCGAGTCGGTTCGCAGCAACATTTGTCGCTAGATCAGCATCTGACGATATCTAAGGTGTCTCTAGATTCACATACGGAATATGAGCCAATTGTGCAGCCTGCTGTTCAGCAAGGCCAGTATATGGCGCATAATGCTCAAAAGGAGGACGACAAACGGTATGTTCGAGGATCCCAGGTCAGCTTGGCCATTTCCGTGATTTCGGCTTTGCTTGTCGTGGGCCTCGAGGGTTTCATGTATGGCGTCATCAATGTTCACCGGACGGAGTTCCCATCGGACGCTCGGTACATGGAGATGTCCATTTTCCTTGCACTTTTCATCTTCGCTGGTTTCTACCAGGTGTTGGTGACAGTGATTGCCCAGCATACGAAGAATATGTTGCTTTTCTCGCTCTTGTGCTTGTTCTACGCTACCATGGTCATCTACACTGGCATCCAGTACAAGGAAGTGTCAGCCAACTTGAACTTGGTGAGCTCTTCTGCATGGCGAGCTGCGGCCAGGGGCACTAATATCGCCGCTATCGGCGTCTTAGCGGTAACTTTTGTGTTGCAGCTGTTCATGATCTACTTTGTGCTCAACAGGTCTGTCCAGTGGTTCAAGTTCAAGAAGATCGGCGCCTCCATCGCCATCAAGCGCATGTACACGGTGTTTCAGATCCACCGGAGTCTTTTAATTTTCGACTTGTTCTTCTTCTTGGGCTTCACCGTGCAGTTCATCGTGGTGATGGTGTCTGACAAGACTTCCAAGGAATTCATTCTCACCTGTTGCATGCTCCCGCTTACGCTAGTGGTGATATTCCTTGCTGATTTTGCTGCAACACGAGAGCTACTTTGGCTCAGTTTATTCACTCTTTGCTGTCTCTGTGGCGGAGTAGTCTACGTGCTTTTCAAGACGATCCGTTTGTTCACAAAATACACCTCAGCCTACGACGTGGCCTTGGAGCCAGGCTCCTACTTTCCCGGGCGAACCTCCATGGTCACTTTCGCCGTCATCACCCTCGTTTTTCTTTTTGTCACTATCGCTTTTGAGGCTTGGCTGGTGTGGAACTACAACAACGGGTTGCTTCTGTCCGTAAACACATACTACAGCAAGCTCCCACTTTCTGGTTCCAGAACCACGGAGCACGAGAAAACGGACGCTGAATCCATCCTTATCGACTAACGACGTACGAATTAATGATACCCTTGAACCTCTGTAGGTCTCTATGCGAACTTCTGTGAGCCGATCACCAACACTATGAATCACCTCACTGTGCACTAAATTGAAAAGTCCATCAATTCCAAATCCTATTGTATCGTCACTTTCAATTTTTTTTATTTTTTGTCCTCATACCTCCGTATCGGGCGCCACAGATCAAAACGTTACATTGTTTGCTGGTTCCTGCAGCATTCTCAAGCACATCAATAACGCTCCACCCTACCCGGTCTTCATACTCAATCCCCAACTACACCTTTCTTTCCAGCCCAATTCACGCCTCAATTTTGGAAGCTTTTAAAAAGCATCTTATCACAATTCTCCAATAACCAGGCCCAGCCTCATGCTCATACCTCCTTCCACGGTCCAGGGTGACCGTCTGCTGGAGTACCTGGACTTCCTAAGGCTTCAGGCCACAGCAGCTCGTGACAAGGAGTTTACTAGCAACCACACCAAGGACTGGTACCATGGAATGCCCGCACCGTACACTCTAGTGAAGTATGCTCCGTTCGAGCAGTTCAACAAGGCCCACTTTGGACAAGCCATGAACTCAGAGGTGTACTTGAGCCCTCATGTCCAGTTGGAAGAGGTGGCGCTACCGCATTCAGATACGAGATCCAGCTCTGTCAGCCAGCTGCTGAAGCGATCGGATGATAAGCTGGACTACGCCGAGAACTTCAAGCGTGACTGGGATGCCTCGTCCTTCTCTGGATACTTCCAGCTTCCCAACTTCTCCTACTCCACGCTGCAGCCCCGCAAAGACTCAGCGGAAGGAACAGGCCAATTCTGCTACCAGACCCACTTTGACGTGGAGAACCTCACGGTGATGTTTGGTGGCTTAGTGGTCGACGCCAGACAGAGCTTGAAGTGCCTAGGAATCCCTCGTCTGACTGACTTGTCTCGAATTTCCGTCTACTTCCCCTATGACTTGCCTCCTCACATCAACAAGCACGTTCTCATGTCCCCCTGTGTCACGCAGAACACCGACATGATATTGTTTGATGCCATGAAGGGCACTGTTCAGGCTAACCCCATCAAACTTTACTCTGAGAATCACCCGGGCAATATCTGTGCTATGGAGGGCACAATGATCGCTGATTCATACGTATTTTACAGTGGTGGCTTCCATGTCGATGTGGACAAGGTGGAGTACAAGGAGGAGATCAACAGATGGATCGTTCACAAGTCCATCAGGCTCAACGAGTATGGCTTTATTCTCGACGTGAGAACAAAGCAGTTTACGCAGATAAAGATAAAGTCAAACTCAGAGGTGCATTACAATGGCTGCATAGGCAATGCCTTGGTATCCAACCGGTTGGAGAAAGCTTCGATGCATTCCAGCAAACTAGTGCTGCCTGATCTCCCCGCTTCATACAACAGTCAAGACACCACACCGTTGGCGGAAGAAATTCTCACGCCCACAAGCCCAGTTCGAGCTAGAACACCAGTGCAAACTCCAGGGACCACAACTCTCAAGGAACCCAGGCCCTCCAAGGGCCAACCGTCGTACCAGCTGGTGCCAGAATCAACAAAAAGCTCAACCATAAGCAGAGCACGGTCTTCGGCGCCTACAACATCCAGACAAATCTCGCGCCAGAACACAGACCAACTGACGAAATCATCAAGCAAGACTTCTGGCAGAATAAATGAAAGCCGTGCTCCAGTTAGCGCCATTTCCCCCACAAACTCTGCTTCCGAAAGCTCTCTGAAAATGACTTCTATGCTCATGAAGTCAGCACGCATATTCCACAGAAATCACCACAATCACGCATTTAGCCAGGGCCAAAGCTCTCAGAGCCTGAGCGTTAGCTCGGGTCAAACACAGACTCACAATTTGGCAAGTCTAAGGGGTGGCAGCCCTAGTCCAAACCCAGTGCCTCAAAGCTCTTATGCTAATCAGGTCAAGCAACACAGGGCGTCTGGTACATCTACGCCATCTACTTCCCCAGCAAGACACATGACCCAATCTCCGCCTCATAATCTATCATCACTCACGACTGAGTCCATTGATACTGTGAGTGATGAAGGTTCACTACTGAGTGGCGCCTCCAGTAATGTGGACAAAGTTAAGATCGATTCTACTACGTTCACAGGCGAGAAACCGAAAGCTGTCGAACGAACGTTAAGCCCGGATGACTCGACCTCTTTGGGCTCTGGTCTGACTGGGGAAGGCTTGTTCGCAGCGAAAGATTCAGCTATCGAATCAGGTGTGCTTTCTGTGACGGTATTTTTGTTCGGTGGTTTTGTCAAGTACGTTGACGAGAATGAAAGGACCGCTTTTAGAGCGACTAATGATCTTTTGAGACTCGAGCTTATTATTGAAGACGGCCAAGCAGGAAAGTTCCACAAGGAAGCCCTTATCTTCGATGCCGCAGACCGCAACGAAAATACCATGTGGCCGACAAGGCGTGGCTTCTTCGCCTACGTGTTGGTTAATGTGGACTCCGCCAACGAGGCTTGCTCAAACCAGACCCTATCCCAGGACCTTGATGCCGATGAGGCCCCCAAGTCTCGCACCGAGGGAAATCAGGAAGTTCTCTCGACCAGCGAAACGTCAACGAGATCAAGCACACAATCAACTGATAACTTCTTGAGCAGGCGAGGTTTAATGATTCAAGGAGGTGTGGATGAAAATAATCGTGTTTGCAGCGATATTTACATATTCAACTTCAACAAATCCCAGTGGCACAGACAGCAGAGCTATGCTTACGACTACTACAACGAGCCAAAACAACCATTCGAAGATGAGCAATGTGACAAGCTCACTTTGGAAGCAGCATCGAACGATGCTCCATTGGTGGAGGCCGAGCTTCGTGCCTGTCATCACCATGCACTTCTTTACGAGCAAGACAACAGAGAATATGTTCTCTTCGTTGGTGGCTTTGTGAACGATTACCTCAGGCATTTTGACCCTGAGCCATACGTTAGTGACCGCTACGATGTCTCTAGACTCGCAAGATTCTCCCTCACAACGACAAATCCGAACTTACTAAGGATACCAGCATTGAATCTTCGAACACAAACATGGATATTCATGAGATTCTTTTTTGATTTACGAGAAAACATATCGGGCAAAACCATGGACCTACTCATGGGAAATCCCTACTTCCGCAACTCCAGAATGGTATTCTACGGCGGAGGGTGCTCGATCCTAGGAAAACAAATTACCTTATGCCATGGCATGGTGGACTTTGTGTCAGAAAAAGCAGAGTACTTTGACAGATATAAAGACCAACTCAAGAGTGATGTGATTATGTCAGGCTGCCACTGTCATCTATCATATCCAAGTATGTGATCTTGGCTGCGAACACTACTTCGTGCACCATAGGGATCCGTACACCAGGTCTCACTGTCGAGTAGATTCGAAAATTTTGCAGGCGCAACTATACTATTGACGATATAACACATAATGTTCGGACTCACCGGTGCTCCACAAGTGTCTTCCCAACAGAAAATCCAGGCTGCCGAGTCCGAGTTGGACATGGTCACAGGCATGTTCAACTCTCTCGTGGAGCAGTGTCACACCAAGTGTATCAACAAGTCATACGCCGAGGGCGACCTTAACAAGCAGGAGTCTCTCTGCTTAGACAGATGTGTCTCGAAGTACTTTGAGACCAACGTCCAGGTTGGCGAGAACATGCAAAAATTGGGCCAGTCCGGTCAGTTCATGGGAAGAAGATAGACTTTGCTGATGACATCTGTACATACTATTTAAATAAAGCAGTTACGAAACATAGTGATGATCTTTGAGAAACACCACAAGCACTTCGATGTAACTATCCAAAAATGCCATTATTATTCCTATTTACAAGAAGGTCATTCCTCATGCCCAACCGAGGGCCCTTCCGATCCTCAACTTGAAGCCCTCCCAAGAGTTGATCTTGGGCCTCACATCAACGAAAACACCACCCTTCTCTCCTTCGCTGTAGAAATCAAGGACATACGGCACCTCAACTCCACATCTATCGACAGTCCAATCATGTCTGTCGAAGGGCTTCTCTTGGCCAAACAACGAAGATTTGATCCATGCACGAGGGGTCAACTTCTTCAGGTCGCCTTTGAAGCTGGTTAAAGAAATGCCACCACACTTCTGGTTGCTTGTCTCTAAATTGTATCTCTCCCAGTTGAGAATATGTCTCCATGCGAGTTCATTAACATGGTTATGGATAGGAACAACAGTCAGCATATCGTTCGCCTCTGGATTCCACTTCTTTCTCTTCATGGCCTCAAAGAACTGCTTCTGAGAAGGGTATATCCAGTTTGTCCTGGTATCAGTTCTTGGAATGGAGCTGATCTCTCTTTCTAGAGGTAGAGTGGAGTTGGCTTCGAGCTTTGGCTCTTCCTTGAGTTTGTCGGAAGAGCATCCGTCAACTTCTATCGCTTCTGGGGCTCCTTTAGTCGAAACTGCCACACTTTCCATCCATCTTGCTCTAGCCGAATGATCCACAGGACACGCCTCAGCAGCACCTGTAGCTTCCTGAGCTTGAGCCGCTTCTTTATGAGGATTACCTCCCATTTTCTGTATCCACGTGCTTCGTTGAGAGTGGTCAACAGGGCATTTTGACTCGTCTGCCATGGTATTGGTCTTTATTCTGCAAGGTTATAAAATGAGACAATCAGTAGCGATGCAACCATATTGGTGCACGGAGGTATCGCTGCAAGCTAGCCTATCGAGAACCACGTATTGTAACAGTACGGGAACTAACAGTCTAAAGACAAGTTTTATGTAGTTTTTATTTACCTTTGATACCGTCTTTGAAAGTTCGGCACAGGTGGTACAATGATGATTATCAGACCCAATTGCTGACAACCGCACTGTGGGTGTTTTGCACGTTCTGAAAAGAGAACTTAGTAAATCTTTTTCTTCTCGTCAATGGACAACTCACCGGCGCCAGCGTTGACAATGATTAAAAGACCTCCAACAATGGACAAGGTCTGGAAAAATTCGTACTTCAAGAAATCACGGTTGGCATTCATCGAGGAGTATCTCCAGAACTGGTTGACAAAGACGTTATAAGTGAAGAGAAGAACAGTCATCACTCCAGCGGCAATCTTGGTCTTGTAACCAACAACAATGGATGCGCAAGCAACAAGTCCCACAAGGATGATCAACACTCTAGCAAAGGACCAGTTTGCGGAAAAGACGAATCCCAAGAACAAAAAGATCAACAACAATCTGCCTGCCAACAAAAAGTACTTCTTCTCGTCCTTGTTGTTAAGCATTGGCAAGCCCGGCATGCTCAAGGACCTCTTATCCCTAACTAGGGAATCAGAGAAGGCCAAGATCAAGCCACCCACGACAGATAAGTTTCTCAACAAGAACTGGCTGTCGCTGATCAAACCGTAAAAGTAACCCTGGAAAACAACCACTCCGGTAAGTACGCAGGTAGCATACATTGAATGTCTTCTGAAGACCAAGAGCGTTGAAGCAGCCAACATCAAGATGATGTTCAAGAAAAGGAACAGAACAGTGAGCCACTTCCAGAACTTTCTGTAGACATGCAAATAATAGACCTGCTCGGACCATTGGAAGAAGATTCTCACGGCGTCCTCATAGAACGTGGCGACAATGAAAAGACGCCCTATGGCTGGGATGTAGCCCTTGTAAGGGCTCAAGATCTTGTCGTAAAAGTCTTCGACCTTTTTAAGGAACTCCTCGGCTTTGGCCAAAGGAGACTGCTGGGAGGGCACTGGGCCAATGTTGACCGATTGTCTTCCGCCGGAGGACTGGAATTGATTTC
The DNA here is from genome assembly GCF_002926085.2 of Candidozyma duobushaemuli. Classification (NCBI taxonomy): domain Eukaryota; kingdom Fungi; phylum Ascomycota; class Pichiomycetes; order Serinales; family Metschnikowiaceae; genus Candidozyma; species Candidozyma duobushaemuli. Next base: position 1,347,363 of record NW_020289897.1, read on the forward strand.
CTTGAAACTGATTTGGCTGGAACTGGCCATGACTAAACTGGTTGGGCTGGAATTGACCAGCGTTGAACTGGTTGTTGAACTGATTTTGCCCTCTGTATGACATTGGGGTATGAAGACGTTGGTGATTCGAGAAAGGCCACCTAGTGATTCAGGACACAATGCAAGTTTCTGTATGGAGCAGCCGCCTATATGGAGATGAACAGGCAAACCTTGAGTGAGAGTTTGGAGAACAAGCGCAACTTGCAGCGGAACCCAGACTTTTTTCGATGTGGGAAGTTCGATTACGTGGAGAGAAATCACAACCGGTATGATTCGAAAGTCACCCACAATGCAGGTGTACGGCTTTGAAAAAACTACCGTGTTACTATACGCCCAGGTCGTGCGAAAGCAGGTCCAGACAGATTGCCATGTTTATGTGCGCACCGTAATTGGAATCCTGGCCGGTGAATAATGAAAAGCGGGGTGCCGAGGCAAATTGTGAAAGGATTTGAGTTAGGGTCAATTTGGGGGAAGTTTGGGAGAGAGGTTGTGATTTTGGCTGTCTTTTTTCAGTAGGAGCTGGAAGTGTTTCATATTTGCCGTTGGCTACCAAAAGTGACACATGCCAAGCACATGACAGCGGCTCGCTCGTTCGTAGTAAGTATAATTGGGGACGGCAAGGTCCGAGTGGAAATTTGGTCTTGAGTTTGTTTGGCCTGGTGGGCGTAAAGTGCTAGGATTTTGAATCGTAGAATATTTTTCTTTCCACTTCTTCAGCGGTGTGTTGGTAATTTTGCAAGGTTGCGACAATTTTGCAACCATTTCGTGGGATGTCCTGGCACTTTAGTCCAACTTGGCACGCAGTCTATTTAGAAGAACATAAAAGAAGAAAAGTTTGAGTATGCATCTTTGCATTAAATCAGATAAACCTTACAAAACGAAAGAGCAGTTAGGGTATCCTTGAATAAAGGCCCAGGCTACACTGAAGAGGCGCACGACACTTCTTGGAGGAAGAGCAAAAATACCATCACTGCAACATTTCATGACATCATTGAGCTCAGTGACTCACAAATATTATTTCGTTAAAGGCGTTCGCTTCCTCAAGTTGACGTTAGAGTCATGTATAGAGAATTGGATTTTCCTACAAATGGTCGAGATAAAGAATTGAGAGAATCCAAACTCTAGTCAATGTTTTCTGAATCAGTGGGCTTCATGACTTTCAAAAGAACTCCTTGAACTTCTGAACAATGCAATAAGCTTCGAGTTCTCTGCCTTCGTCGCTACTCGCTTACACACATGGGCCCAATAATAAAAATGCCTCAAATCATGAAGACAAAAAAAATATCAGACCTAATCAGACCTCTCGAAGTTTCTATAATCTTCTTTCATGACTTCAATGGCTGGCGTGAAATAATATTTTTCAAAAGAGGTAGACGCAAGATAAGATAAGCGTCTCGTATGACGTTTTCGCAGCCAACATGGAAGGTCCAACTGTAGCACACAAATAATACGCCAAGGGCATGACTCAATTGCAGAAAATATCAAAGATGTCACGTCCTCATAATTGCAAGAGGTAACTACAGTCAATTTGGAGCAGTTTCATGACGTTTTTGGTCATCCATTACCTTCACAGGAGTGACACAAGCCAACCGTTTGAACATAAATAGAGGCGGTTCCCGCCGCTTTTTGTTTACTTCTTCATCTACTTGACCACCACAGTTCTGAACAAAAAGTTTGGAACATTTAAGCTTAACAGTCTTCGACATCAACAAGCAACAACTAGCAACAACAAGCAACAACAAGCGCAACAACTACAATGTGTATCGAAAAGTGTATCAGCATTTGCGGAGTTCTGTTCCCCAAGGACTTCAGAGATGCAATTTTTGAAAAGAATGGCTCCGTTTGGGTCGATCACGAAACCGCAGTGATTGACCTTCCCTGGGATGCAGCGGAGTTCGATTACTTCAACTACCTCAGGGAAAAGTGTACCTGGGATCCTCCTTTTGTGCACCAGACCCAGGATTTCTATGAGTACAGATTACTGCAATTCAAGCGCTATAACTGGAAGAAGGCTCAGAAGGAAAGGCTTGTGAAGATCCGTGTGAAGAGAGCCAAGCCGCAGGCTCCTGAGCCCAAGCCAGTCATTCTGGAGACCGTTGAACCGGTTCCAGAAGTTTCTGAGAAGAAGCCAATTCCTGAAGCCTCCGTGGCTTCCACCGATGTGGGTACTTTGAAGGCCTCGACCAGGGCCATTGAAGTTACTGAATGCCCACCACAAACCACTTCCCCCAAGAAGGTTTCAAACAACGACAAGGTCTCTGTGTCTTCTCCCACAGAAAAGCCTTACCCTATTATTTCCCAGAGTTTCCTTGCCGAGACTCTGAAGACCGTTTCAGTTTCCACAAACGCGAAGGAAGCTGGAACCAAGGATTCCGGGTGCCCTCCACCTTCCCAAACCCGGGTTTCCAAGGCTGCGAAGCAAGAGGAAAAGGCTGCCAGAAGGGCTGCTAAGCAGGCAGAAAAAGCCAAGAAGCAGGCCGAGCAGCAGACCAAGAAACAGGCAGAAAAGGCTGCAATGGAAGCCGAACAGGCTGCAATCGAAGCTGCAAGGGAAGCTGAACAAAAGCTTGCAGCAGAAGCCGCAAAGCAAGCAGAGCAGGCTGCAAAGGAAGCAGAGCAGAAGCAGGCGGAACAGGCTGCCAAGGAAGCGGAAGAAGCTGCAAAGGAGAAGTTGAGATTATCCAAGTCCCGCTTGCCTCCAACACCAAAGCAGTTTAGACGTCGTTACTGGAACGTCAAGCAGCTCGAGGTCCGCAACCACTACTTGCCAAACTACAGCGACCAATTCTCGACCATGCTTATCCAGGTGGATGACGATGAGTCTGACCGCTTGGAGCAGGACGATGGAGAGGATGTCTTCGAGTTCCTGGTGAACGTCGAGGTTTTGGAGCCCGTTCGCAAGAATCCAGAACCTAAGCACGATGTCCCAGAGCCGGAGCCTGTTCCAGTGCCTGAACAGCCTGAACAGCCTGAAGAGAAGTTTTTGGTGCCTGAAACCGAGGTGCCAGAACCTGAAACCATGGTTTTGGAACTTGAGTCCAAGGTGCCTAAGCCTACAATCAATTCGCTGAAGCCCAAGAACACCAATGTCTATTGGCTTGGCGACTTCCCACTCTTCATGCTGACGTTGGCCCCAAAGCAGTATGTCACCTACCTTCCTGGAGACTTTTTCAAGGCTCGGGAGCTTTTCTACCCAAAGGAGACTGAATCCTTTTTGCCTGGTGACTTTGCTGGCTTCAAGGCCCTCACCAAGAATCAGTCGGAATACTTCCCCTCCGACTTTTTCTCTTTGTGGAATGAAACACTTCCACACAAGACAAGGCCTGTCAGAACCTCGAGGCCTGTCTGGGGTTACACCATCACCAATACCAGGAGACATTCTTACGGTTTTGAGTTGGTGTTACCCAAGCTAATGAAGCTTATGTTTGCTCCATTGTGCTGAATGGTCCATTTGTTCATGGATCATGATATTAATATTAAAAAAAATAAAAAAAAAGAAAAAAAAAAAAGTTGAAAAAATAGAAAAAAAAAAAAAAAAATTTTAAGGCTATCGTAGACATTGAAGTTATTCTATTCGTTTACTTTCTATGCATGCTTGTCATCCTCTTGTTTTCAAAAGATAGGCTTAGAGCGTAGTAGGGAGTTTACAGCTATCGTGTAAAGAGTTCCATAACTCTTCTGGACTTTCGAAACTGTACCAATGCCACGAGAGTTTTGTTTCAAAGCGTGATACCAGAGAAGAGCCAACTGCTCTCTGAATCACATCGTGAATTTAACCTTGTAGCTTTGCTGATCTTTTGTTTCCATGCCTCCTGACCTCTTCATCAAGCAACTCCCTGACCTTGTGACTACCGGCAATGGCTATGCCTAGCACGGACTCCAAATGATCCAATGGCATCTTATCTTCCAAGAGTAACATGGCCAACTTTTCACTCTTTCCAACAACACCGACAGTCAAATTGCTGACATCTCCCTCTTCCAATGTATTGAGGTCTAGAAGTGGGGTTTGGTCATGAAGGCCAACAGTAACGGCCGATACGTAGTCATAGATGGAAATACCAGCATCTATAAGAGCCAAAGTGATGGCGTTGGTAATGGTGGCCAACATGCCACCATCCTGTGCGAGAACTTGAACACTGATTTCTATAAGTGTTTTGGGGTATAGATGCGTTAGAACACTCTTCTCGAAGGTTCTTTCAAGCGTGGTCTTGAGCTCAATAAGGCGCTTTTCGTTCTTGCTTCTCTTCTTCCTCTCCAATGTCGAGAAACTGGCAACATTGATGTTGATATCTAGCGTGGCATTGTCTTGGTCTTGCTGGGCCCTCGTACGTGGCTCCATTGGACCTTTAACAATACACATGACTTTGGTGTTGCCGTGCTCGACGTATGATGATCCATCAGAGGAGTGTGGATGCGTATTTATCTGACACTCGAAACGGCGCAACTCATTCCACCTTCTTCCATCAATCCGAAGCCCTTCGGGAGAATATAATTCCATGCGAGACATTGATGCTAGTGTTGATTATTCTTAGGCTTGAGATTTCTCCAACTCATCTCAGTCGCTGATAGAACTGGCGTATCTCGCACGTGAGTACAATCACGTGTACGATTTTGCAACCATTCATTACGCCAAAGCGATGAATTCACCTATGAGCCAGCAATTAACAAGGAAAAAAATGGACGATGAGAAGAGAAGCTCGGTGAATGTGCTCTCGCCGAGGAACTCCAATTTGTATGCGAAAAAAAGCCACATACCTTGAGATGCAATCCAAAGAAGAAGCATGAGACTTCCCTTTCTTGCATTCAGCTTAGAAAGCAATTGGGAGGTGGCCAAATAGCTTGGTAGGAAGATAAGGAACCAGATGAAATACTGCGATGTCATGACTTTGTTGAAAGTGACAAATGTAAGGGTTTGGATGAAGAAACATGCCGTGAGATTTCTCCTTGCCAAAACGAGTGGAATAACCAACCCTGAAAGGATGATCTGAGGAGCAAAAGCTGCCTTTTCAATGCTCTGGAGAGCAATAGTGAGAAGGTTCTCCGAGTCGAGGTTTTGAGGCAAATAGTCTTGAGCAGACTTGAGGTAGAGTGCCAAGTTGTATAGTGAGAAGTTGTGTCTGTGATCCAACCGGGTCAAGTGATAAAGGTATGAGTGGTAGAGAAACTCATAGCCATAGAAGTCGTACATGAGGTATGTTGGCACGGCGAACGATGCCAATGTTGCAACAAGATACGTCAAGTTGGTGGTATTAACCCACCCGAGGAAGGGAACGTTCTGCCATGCTTTGATCAACAGAGGTTTCTTTGACGCGAGAAACAACATTATCGATGGCAAATAAATGATTGGGTATATCTTGAAGTGGATAGACAATCCTAGGAAAAGGGCAGACATGATATACTGGTCTCTGAACAAATTGGCAACGGCGAGCATAATAAAACAGGAAAGGACGCTTTCTGAAGACCCTCTCGTGCTAATTGTGATGACCATGGGATTGAGAAGCCAAATGGCCGAGAGGATCGTGGTTTTGTTTCTTTGGAAGAAGGTGTCTTTTGTGCTGGAACCTGGAGTCTCTTTCTTGAGAACCTCTGTGATAAGGGCACCTGTGATGATGTCACACAACATGAAAACAGCTTTGCCGTAATGGGCCCAATTTCCACCGAATGTCACTGGAAGAAGAATCCAAGCAAGCATTGGCGTATATCTATAAGTCTCTCGTTGGTAGGGCGACTTGTCATCTGCCACATACTTAGCAGCGTCTGAAAACACGACATAGTCAATGTCTGTGTACCTCACGGCCATGTACTTGTCTTGGAAGAGGCCAAACAAGAAAAATCCAATTCTCAAAAGAACACCCAAAATGAAGAGCTGCTCTGTGGTGATTTTCATGGTGAGTTTAGGTGGTGATACTTACACTTTCAAGTCGCGCTGCGATTAAGTATTGACTTACTACTTCATAATGGCGGACCCACAAGAAAAAGTGTACATAGAGTTCGACAACTACGACTGGGAGTCTTTCAAAGAATTCCAGGATGGCCTTTCTGAGATTCTCCAGGGCCACCTAGAACAGCTCAAGGAATCTGACCCCACAGTTGACAGAATCCCAGCTCCCCAGAAACAGCAGCTCATTGACCAGGCCAAGTCCTTCTTCTTTTGCTCGCACACTGGCAATATTTTGAACCTTGACGACTACTATGCCTGGAAGAGAAACAATGGCGGTAAAATCACCTATGTGGACGAGTCTGAGTCCCAACCTGAGTCTGCACCTGCCGAAGCGGCAGAAGCACCTTACTCAAACAATTACCAGCACGTTGTTGACCTCATCGTCTCAGGCAAGCCTGTTCCTGGAATCAAGCAAATCCCAGATACAGTTTTGCCGGAACAGAGCTCAAAGTCAGAGGCTCCCATCAGACGCAAGCCATGGGAAACTAACACTGAGGCGCTGGAAGCTACGGTGCTGGAAAACCTCGAGAAGTGAGTCTATAATGAATCTAAATAGGGGAATTGAAGACAGTTTAATGCAAGAACCTCATGACGGCCTCAAAGGCAGCGAGTGCTGCCGCATTGGCAGGGAAAGAACGCAAGATAGATGGGCCGAAACCCCTGGTGAAACCTGCGAGTCCTTTTTCACGGTAAATGTGTTTCACGGCGTCTGTGTAGCGTGGGTACTTCTTGTGCTCTTTCAAAGGACTGTCAGTCATGATGGTTTGCTTGACAACGTCAGCTGGATAGGCAAAAATCCAAAACACTGTTGCAGAGAGACCGCCAGACCAGAAGTTGATCGCTGCTGGCGACATCTTGGTGTTGTCATTGAACCAGTTGGTGATAAGCTCGTACGAGCCCCACCAGAAGATGAAGTTGGTTCTGAACACCATGGTACTGAAAAGACCAGTGTACCATGTCAATGGCGAGATCCTCCAGAGCTTCTTGGCCACATCGAGTGGACCGGTGTAAATTCTTGTTTTAGCATCATATTGGACCTGTAGTCTAGCCTTGAACTGCTCTATTGGTGCAGCTACAAACGAGACCGTCCAGCCACTCCCTAGACCAGCAATTATATGACCCGAAAGCGGTAACTTCTTTTCCTCAGGGTAGAGATTCTCTTTCACAAGTCTGCGATATAGGTGGAGTGATCCAAGCATCACAGAGTCCATAAGGACCCATCCGACCAAGGGAGGCGTGAATCCTTTGTAAAAACCCTTGATACCTTCGCTTTTGAACGTCTGCCAAACACAGTCCATAGGACCCTTGAACCTGCCCTCTGACGTTTGTAGTCTCACTTTGACCGTGTCGAATGGATGCCCGACGGCGTTTTTCGTTACGCCTGAAAACATACCGGCAATAAAGCCTAGGTATTTTGGAGGAGGCGGCTTCTCTTCATGTTCAGTCATGTTTGAAGAGGCAGGTTGTGGTTGACACTTTCACACTTACTCGGTGCATATCGGTGAAAAACTCGCCGGTACCGGCCTCGCGCTGCCGGTAGAGGCTGCAAAACGGAATTAGCGAGAGAGGATGAATATTCAATGGAGTTTTAAGCAGTTGGGAGTCGATTTTATTTCTTGAATTACAGCAGCTGTAAAAAGAAGGTTGAACACTTTTCTTTTTTCTTTTTTACTAGAAACTTGGGCGGCCAGGCGGAGGTCCTTACTACAATGAGTGAGGTACCTCGAGGCCCTAACAACTACATAATTATGAGGCATGCTTTTAACTTTTTTTGTATTTGCAGCTAGTTTCACGGTTCAACTCCCATATTGGGGTCAGTATAAAACAACGCTTGAGGTTATCTCAAACATAACAATTGCATCGCAACGAAGCTTCACCCTAGTTCACTCAAAAGCGAATTAAGGCCGCGTAAAGATCCTCCATCTCTTTAAAGAACCGATCTCGTAGAGGGAGAATTAGCCGGAAAAACTGTTCACAGAAACTGCAGTGGTCAAGAATTGCTCGGTTGAAGGGCCGGAAACCGGGTCGCTGAATGCTGTTTGATTTCCTTCTCAAGCTCTTGAAAGATGGGTGGAGCAAGGCCATCTTCTTGTGATACTCCTCGATCCTCGAGTCAATTGTGCTCAAGACTCGAAGATCGCCACATAGTATGATTCGGCGAGCAGCTATTTGATTGTGGATGGAGTACATTTGGAAAGTCAATGATTCTAGGGTGGCTAGTTGCGCCATTAGAGCTCTTCGTGTGGATGGAGAGCCCTTGAAGTCACCGTTGATTGTGAACTCCTTCATCAATCTTTGACGAAAAATGATGTGGTCCTCGAATTGCTCCTTCATCATCTTCAGGCAACGCATCATCGTCAGACTGTAATTAATGTAGGTTCTGGATATTTCGAGAAGCCTTTGGTTCACCTTGCCGTTTAGGGTATCAAGCTCGGACTTTAAATCGGCTACAAGAGCATCGATTCGGTTTCTTTGAGTCGTTTTGTTGCAACTCTCTGTTTGGGACATCTCCTGCTCGACATAAGACATTATTTGATCGATCTTGAGGAAGAGCTTTTTCCTTGGGGTTCCATAAAAGACAGCCAGCCTAATTCTTCTTGGACGTAAACCAGACAGCTTCTGCCGTAATATCGAGCTTGAGCTGAGCTTCTGCTGTTCCTCGACAAACTTTTCGAGGTTTTTGAAACTATCTGGCTCGGGTGGTAGGTTGTCGAATACCTTCAATTCCTCTTGAAGCCCGTCAAAAGGAGGTATGGAGCTTGGGGGTTGGTTCGAATAAGTTGGAATTACTGGCTTCATTCCACAGGACCTTTCGGTCAGGAAGCTCTTGCGAGTTTGGAATAACAGTTTCTCAAATTGTAGTGCCTCCTTGGTTGGACTTTTTGTTGGATCTTTTGGGGAAGTTTTTGGGCGAGGTGCTCGACCAGAATCCTGTTTGGCAAAGCTTCTGGGCTTCTTGGTGCTAGTTTTAAACCCTCTACAAGGCATGGGCGCATCTGCAAAGGCAAACATCTTGCGCTTAAGCTTGTCGGTGAGCAACTTGATTTCGGCTCTAGGGTGTCTGAAAAGCTCTTTGATATGGTACTTTAACCCATATTTGATATCCAATCGCTCTTCGTCCGCAAATGGTGGCATCAATTGAGTTGCATCAATGACAGCTCGACTACCTCTCTTCATGGAGGCCTTCAAGGAATGATCCCTTTTCAAGTTTTCTTGAAGACGGCCAATGATCTTGGCATGATCATAGCCTTTAATGTGTGGTTGGAGAAGATCTTTTGTGGTGTGGGAAATTCTGGCAGTTTGACTCTGAAGAGGCTGGTAAGCCTTGGTGTGATTCAAATTCGTCATGATAATAAAATTAGTGTACTGATATTCTGAGGGCGGAAAAGGAGGTGAATTAAATAATCGAAGCAGTCGGACGTCATTATTTTGATGTAGATGACGTATTTGATATCGTCATGCTTTGGTCAACCAAGGAAGGTAAGTATAGGGAAGTATACAGAAAACTTTCGTCACGTTCAACCCAAGAAGGAAAGTACATGATGACAGAAGAGGGAATCAGAAAGAAGTAAGCTACAGACAGAAACTAACTCGAAATTTTTATGTCTATCTTTGACTATTTCATGTATTATGTCTTTGCAAAATACTGTTCTACCGAGAATTGTGGAAGGAAGAGAAAAAAGAAGAGCAATAGAAGAATTGGACAAATGGTAGTTCAATACTCAAGCCGGCAGACCTGAAGCTATATTTTTCGAAATAATTTGTTGGACTACAGGAGTTACTATGTCCCTGTTGTCATAGACCTGCGATGCGATTAGAATTTCGCAGCCATTCATTCCACTCAGTACTAACCTCACAAACTTCCAGTAAGCTTCTTTGAAACACCAATTAGGAAAGCCTCGTTGATTCATTTTTGTGGAGGTTATCTCCCGTTTGTAAAACCCAAAATCCATCGAACTGATCGGCTCTAAAGGTAAAAACCAATGTCCCTACAGCCGTTACCACAGTGTAGTGTATAAAGTGTGCGAGCACTATAATCGTATTATCAACTGTACCTTAATCAGCATCTTCTTCGAGGGATATGAGTCAATCACCGGTGAAGAGAGAGCCAGGCGTCAAAAAGGAGAATCAGTCTCCCCAAATGCTGCCTGCTCCAAGGCCTGCTGCTGGAGGCGACTGGAATATGATTCCTTTGAAGGCTTGCACTCAGAATGATTTGCAAGACACAAGGAACCATATCATGAAGTTCCAGACGAAACAGGACGTTGACATCATGAAAAACTTCACAAAGCCTGTCAGACTACACAGAAAAGACCCCAGGAATATCCAGTTCCAGCTCACGCGAGAAGAGATTGATCGTCGAAAGAAAGAAGGCAAGGAACAAGGGGTGGACTTGTTACAAGACCCAGAGGAGATTGTCTTGGATGAAAACGGAGAACCAACTGCTACCAAGATGGACATGTCTCAGGTGGCCCCAGATGGCGGTGCCCGTAAACATCGCCGGAACATGTTTAAAAGAAAGACAAAGCAGGTTCACATGATGGACGAACAGAAAAGAAAGCTCCGCTATGAAGAATACTATCCCTGGGTCATCGAGGACTACGACGGAAAGAATGTTTTCGTGGGTAATTACGAAGGCGGTCTGACCGATAGTACTCATGTTCTTTTCGTCTTTGATAAAGATGGCTTCAAGATGGTTCCAGCTGAAAAGGTTTACAGATTCACGCCTAGAAACAAGTACGCAACCTTGACCTTAGAAGAGGCCGAAGCCAAAATGGAGAAGAACCAATCTGCTCCTCGTTGGCTCATGAAGCACATGGATGAGGGTGAAAGCTCCGATCGTAGATTCAAGCGCAATGGTGCCAGCAATCAGTTTGGGTCGCCAGTAAACCCATCTGCTAGAAGTGCCTCTGCGAATTCGCGTATGCGTACGGTCCAGGGTGGCTCATCCCTTAATGATCGTGATTCAGATCATGATGAGTTGGATTTCGACGAGGAATTCGCAGACGACGAAGAGGCTCCTATCATGGACGGTGCCGAGGAAGACAACAAGTTGTCCGAGAAGAAAATGAAGAAGGATATGTTGAAGGCAGCTCATTTGGGAGGCCAGCTGGATGTGGACGATAGCGACGATGAGATAAATGACCTCTTTGAGGTTGAAAAGTCAAGAAAGGTTGACAAGGAAGGTAAGAAGCTAAAGAAGGTGCTACATAAGACTGAGGGTGGTGTTTATGACAGTGACGACAATGAGATTCAAAACCCATATGTGTCTCAATCGGATTTGGAGAGCGAGGAAGAATCAGAGCCGGAAGTCACAGTCAAACAAGAACCTAACGACGGGTTGTCCGATCAAGCCATTAACAGGCCTCGTACAATGTATGTTACGAGCATCAACGATGGCTTTGTCGTGATTCGTGCCTCCAAGCAATTCTTGCAAGGATTCCAACCCGGTGAATGGAACCCTCACATTCGCAAACGTGCTCGTTCTGTTGAGTCCCATAGTGCCTCGAAGAAACAGCGCAGGGAAGACTCCCCCACTGCCAAGAGTGCTAGTGCCCTGCCAGTACCAGAGGCTCCTGGAGGAACCAACTTGGAGGACCCAGGTACTAACGGCGAGTTGGTAACCACCAGAGAGGTGTTAGACATTGTGAGGAAACAACCTTTGGCAACCAAGGAGCTCTTGTTGAAATTGAAACACAGAATAAGCATGCATAAAGACAACAAACTTCGGATCATCAGCATTGTCAAAACTAATCTCAAATTGGTGGATGGACAGCTTCGCCTTAAAGAAGAATAAGAGTGAGATAAATTTGCGCTCTTTGTATAGCATTTAATGATACACCCGACTATTTACCTAAGCGATCTCCACGATCTTATCGTCATCCTCATCACTTTCCACATCCATGTCGTCCTCTGCCTTTGCAGCCGCTTCGTCTCTCATCAAAAGCTGCACCAATCTGTCACAAAGATCAGCAATGGCCTCTGAATTGACTGCTTTGTGAAGCTCTCTAATCAATGGGTAGACAGCCTTCTCTCTGAGATGCTCTCTCAATTCCTTTGTGGTACACAATAGAAGCAACGACTCGAGATGTGTGCAAATAATGGACTCCTCAGGGTCTCTCTTCTTGTCTGGAGGCAAAAACTGAAGCTCTTCTGGGAGGTCGAAAATCTCATCCTCACTTATCTCCTCGGGACCAGCAATTGGTAACAAGAGGTATGGCAATAAGTTGATGTTCTCATCCTTCACCAAAGGCTCGTGCTTCTCGACATCGAAAAGAGAGTTCTTGATAGTGGAAGCAACACCCTCACGCCTGACCTTGGAGTCGTATTTTTCAGTGAAGACAAGAAGTTTGGAAATGGGCACAACGCCGTCGTAGGCCTGTTCAGTAACAAAGTAGTCTCTTCCTTTTCTAAAACGGGAAATATCAGCAAAGAAGTAGGCGAGATAGTCAAAGTCGGCATACTTGTTCAAGCTGCGGTCTGCACCTTTGACAAAGCAGTCCATCAAACAGTCCATGGCGTTGGCAGAAGCGAACACCTTCTTGGCTTCTTCACTTCTGGTAACCGTGATGTCGAATATCTTTGTAATGGAGTCGTTCTTGGCCAAGTTCGCGAGGAGAATACACATCAAGTCGGTAGCTGTATTCGAAAGTCTAGTGATTTCTGACACCAAGAAGCTGACGTAGTCGACGTCATCGACGATAAGCTTTCTCATTGCCTCGTCATCACAAAGGTTCGCCAAGATCGTGACTGACTGACTAACCGTGGTTTTACCCGAGTCTTTGGAAAGCTTCTTAAGGTCTGTGATAGCAGTGTAGTTATCATAGGCAAAGACCTTTTGCTGTGGTCCAGTGGAGTAGCCCACCAAGTTGTCCAAAGCAATCTGGACAACAGCTGGTTGAGGAGAATGTAAGAAGCCAACAAGCTCTTCCAATTCACTTGGCATGATATGTAATTACGATGCTGAGAAAGTAAAAGGTGGATATATATTACGGTGCGCTTCGATAGCGATGAGCATCGCACTATACACTAAAACCACACTACTGCGCAAGCTGATCAACAACTTGCAAGTAGTTGTAGTAGAAAGCAATAATCAGAAGATGTCCGTCGAAATTGGTCTTTTCGTCGACCGAGTGGATGTTCAGGTGTGGGTTTGGAAGACCGGGTGCGTATCTGAAGATGTTGCGGGTCAAGTCCCAGTACCACTTGGTGTCGGTGTTTCCAGTCATAAGAGATGGGGCGAAAACAAATTCCTTGGATTCACCAGCGAAAACGACATCCTCGTAGAAGTGACGAAGGGAACCGCCAAACAAGTTCCAGATTTCGTCTTGAGTAGGTGTCACAGGAGCTGGTTCCAAGCTCTGTCTAAGAGTGTAGTTGAAGTAGCCGTGCTCGGTTGGCTCGTAGACTGTCTGACCTTCAAAGATCAATCCCAACTCGTGCTTCTCGGCAATCAGTTTAATCTGTCCCAAGACCTTCTCAGACGTCGATTTGACCAGCTCTTCGACGGCAATTCTGTGGTTCACCAAGGCAGAAGCATGCTCAGGCAAAGCATTCGACTTAACACCGCCGGAGATGATGTCAATGGCCTGAGAGGTGGTCACAAGGAACTTCTGGGAGACTTGGTCCCTGAGGTACTTCAAAAGAGCCTCATTTGCCTTGGTATCGAAATGGGCTTTCAAAATGTTCTTACGCAAGTCATTGTCAATCAAAGGAGAGTGTTCTGCCAAACACTGCAATTGGTTCAAGACAGGGTTAGCGTTGGTGATGACACTCTCGAACTCAGCATCCTCAATGTCACTAAGAAGCTTAGCCAAAATTCCGATAGAAGTGTGCTTAGGTGGCACAGACGAGTGACCTCCTGGGGTGTACAATTCGATGAAGGAATCAACGTAACCTTTCTCGCCTGTGGCAGGCAAAATCACATTGAGACCCTCCATTTCTTGGAATCCCGATGAACCCTCATCAATAATTTGAAGCATCGAGTCAGGGCCGTACTTGCCCACCAAGTGCTCGAAGATCTTCTGAGCTCCAGAACCACCAGCTTCTTCGTCATATCCGAAGGCCAAAATGATCGTTCTTTCAGGCGAGAACTTTTCCTCAGAAAGCAAAAGCTCGACAGTTTCAAGCAAGCCAATGAGCAAGTCCTTGCAATCAGACACACCTCTTCCGTACAAGAACTTACCATCGTAGCCTCCAGTGAAGGGTGGGAAAGTCCATTGGTCCAAAGTCTCCTTCTGAACAGGCACGACATCGTAGTGGGCAGTCAAAAGCAATGGCTTCTTGTTTTCGTCCTTACCCTTCCAAGTGTAAACCAAGCCAAAATCGTTCACCTTATCAAGGCTCAATTGCTCGTGAACCTTTGGGAACGTCTTCTTCAAGTACTTCTGGAAGTCCTGGAAGTATTTCCAACTTGGCTCGATCTTCAACAACTCGTCAACGGAGTCGGCCTCCTCTGGACGAGTCATTTCATCATACATCTCAGTAGGGTACTTCACGGCACCGAGTAACTTCTCAATCGACTGATTGCGGAATTTGGCATCATGAAGAATACGGTCCACGGTATCGCTCTCGTAGACAAAGTCCGAGAATTTCACCTTTTCCACAATTGGACAGAGCGAGTCAGGATTCTTTCCATCGTCGCCAGAGAACCTTTGGAAGGTATCTCCGAGGTACCCTTGGGTGTTCAAAATTCCGCTCAATACGTAACAAGAAAGACCGACTAAAATGAGGCTCAATGACCACACAGCTTTGCAATTGCGCTTCTTTGGGGCCACATTGCCATTGCCATAAATTGGAAGCTCTTTCTCGGAACCCATTGCTTACGAGTAAGGAAAAAGAAAGTAACTTTGTCTTATCAATTGCCAGGAATTAGGTGCGGATTTCATACATTTGACAGGCTAGATACATTCGGTATAGACAGTACGCATAATCTAAAATTGAGCAAACCACTGGACCTGATCGGAGATGGTCTTGGTCATAGCATATTTGACCACTGGGTCCTTGATATCACCCCTAACAGCGTAGCCATGCACAACACCAGAGAACAAATCAAGCTGGTATCTAGCCTTGATCTTGGCCAAAGCCTCCTCGGTTTGGTGTCTCAACTCCACAGGGAAAATAGGGTCGGTCTCGGCAGCAGAAATGAGAAGAGGCTTCTTAATGGCCTCAACCTCCTCAATTGTTACGAAAGAGGGGTGAGCCACAGCTGCGGCAGTGGCATATCCGTCAGATGCAATCTGCTGGATAGCATACTTGGCACCGTAACAGTAACCAATGACACCCAAGAAGGTCTCGGAGCCAATCTGTTCACGCAATGGTTTCAAGAATCCTTCAATGATAGGCTTGGTGACCTCTGGAGAATGCTTCTGCAACCATGGACCAAGGTCACTGTAGGTGGCTGGAACAGGGTCGTTCTCCAAAATGTCAGGAATGTAAACCTTGTAGCCGCCTAACTTAGCCAATTGATCGGCAACCAAAAGAGTGTTGTTAAACTTGTGACCGTGAATGTCAGTCAAGATCACGATCACTCTCTTGGAGTTTTCAGATCCGGTCACGTATGTGTCCAAGCCAAAGACATTTTGGTGGCTACCCAGAGGTGTACCCTCGTGGAAGTTAGACTCGATACAGCAAGCACCTGGAGGATTGGAAGCCATTGTTTGAATGGGATTGATGAATTGGTGATGTAAGCGAAGAAAAAGAATCTAAGATTTATGGAGGAGTACTTATATAACTAGTCTGCGGGAATGTGCGCATGAACTCGGTGCTAAGATACACTCATCGCCGAGCTCAATGTGCGGTCCCTGCAAACTAGGACCGCTCAACGGTTTCTTGCAGCATGTCACATGTCTATGCATTCGGAGAAAGCATGTCAGCCTTCACGAGGGCATGAATCTGTTGGTTAGTTTTTTGTTTTCGTTGTCAATAGTCTGAAAAATACGTACATCTTGAATTGAAGCGTGGATGAATTGTCTGACTTCAAGTGCAAGCCACACTTTGATCATGCTAGAAGTATCTTCGTCTCTCATAATCTCCCTTCCTTCTTTCAGGGCTCCGAGCTTTCTGAGAACGGGCAAAGAGCTGCATAGTTAGTATGTTGGTCATTATATCATTAGGTGTTTTTTCATTGTGCCAAAAATGGCAAGGTGTTCTCCGTAGGGAACCCAAAAACAAAGGCGTATACGAACCTTGCAAATAAATCTAGTCCAGGGTCAAGTTGTCTTCCGATACCCTCCAAAAGTAGAATAGCCACTATGACGGTGATAAAGTCTCCCTCCATTCTGACGTGATGCGAGCGCACCATCCCAAGCACCTGGTCTAAGAGATCGCCAATGCTAATGTTGCCCAAAGCAAACGTTCTTTGTTTCATGCGGTCAACCAACTTCTCGACTTTCAAAGCAAAGATTTCCTTGTTGATGGCAGTTTCCGGTGTCCTTGAACGTTCCACCATCAACTCGCCGGCGAGGTAACCATCGAACTCGGACAATGCTTTGAACAAGTCAATAAAATTGACACGATCAGTGTGATTCAATTCGGTAATGAGACCAACGTCAAGGAAGCAGATCTCTGCATGGTATCCCAGGTCATAGAGTTCTTCAAGCCTCTTCACCCAGGCCTGTCTATCATCGCCCAATGCAAGAAGATCTTCTGTGATCCGATTGGTCTCTTCTTCGTTACTGGTTTTCACAATCTTATACTCCTTCTCGTGGCGGTACAACTTATTTTTGTAGAACCTGATAAGCATGTTACCTGGATGAAGATCGGCATGAACAAAATTGTCCAAGATAAGCATCTGTAAAAATGCATCGAGACCTTTGTCACTGATTTCTTTAGAAAGATTTTTTCCGAAATTCTCCTTGAGGTCAAGCATCTTGCTTAAAGGGATTGCGTCAATGTACTCTTCCACAAGAACATCCCTTGTGCTGAAATTCAAGAAAGGCTTTGGAAAGTGAATGTCCAAACGGTTCTTGAAGTTGTGTCTAAATTTTGCTAGATTGAGGGCTTCGATTCTCAAATCTAATTGTAATCTCATCAATATGGAAAACTGCTCCACTTCGTCAGGAAGAGAGAGCCACTCCATTGTGGGAATAGCGTTGATCACGGAAGCGAAGAAACTCATAATCTTTAAGTCACGGTTGATCTTCACTTCCACATTGGGGTGCAAGACTTTAATGGCAACTTCCTGCTTCTTCGTGATGAAGCTGCTTGGCTCCGTAACAATGACTTTATCGAGGAATTGCTGGTGCTCGTGAGCAGCTGGGTCAAGCGAAAGCTGGACGGTGGTATCATTTTCCTGCTTGGCACGCTGAATTGCCTTGTCTGACAATTTGGCGAGGTAGACTTGCGCAATTGCGCCAACCCCCAATGGCTTCTCTCGGAACTCTTCAAAGATTTCTTCAAATGGCATGTCAAAGCTCTTGCTCAATATCTTCTTGGTCTCAGATAACGAATGAGCCTTTGCGTTGGAGTGGAGGTTGGAGAGCTCCTCGCACATCTCCTTGGGAAAGATATCAGTTCTGGAAGCAGCCCACTGGCCCAATTTGATAAAAGAAGCGCCAGCAGCCTCAGAGGCCCATCTTAAGTATCTGAACCAAAGCTTGGCTCCGCTTCTGACATAAGTGCCTGTCTTTCTGTCTTTCTTTCCAAACCAGCAGATAGGTGATGCGAGAAGCACCGGCATAAATATCGATGTGAGCTCCACAAACCTTATGATGGTTTTCAACGGATCTATAATGTAGTCAATGACGACAAACTGTAGGCGGAAAAACACTCTAGCAATAAATGGTCCCTTCGATGTTCTCTCTCTTCTATAATCATCGAACAAGTCCTGCTCTTCTTTCTGAGAGGCAGCATAAAGACCGTTTTCGAAGGTGTCAGCTGTCTCAATGGGTTTTAGACCATGTATGCTTGTATCGACCGGATACACCTCGTTCAAAATAGGCGACTTCCATACGAGAACCGCCATTGAGGCTGACAATGCAAATGTAATGCTGTATTTGTTTCCCTGGGCTTGTTCATGGTGCCCCTGGTGTTGATGACTGTGGTTGCCATGAGAGTACTGTCTAATCAGTGGGCATGGCTTGATAAGGGAAGGTCTGATTGGAGAAGCAAATGGTGACCGGTGACACAACAGACTTCTCCCAATACCCAAGCCTCTCCATTTAAGAATGCATTGTCTCATCGCAATGAACGAACGATAGTTATTGGCTGAAGTAGGTTTATGTGCGTAGTTTATTGTAAATGTGCGAAGGTTGCTTAGCCGAGACTATACAGATTATATGGGCGGCAACAAAATCGCATAACATCTATTTATTATATTATGCATAGCTAGTCTGGGTCAATTATTTGGGCACTCAAATGATTTCTAATTATTGAAACCCATAGATACACTGTTGAGGTGCCTTTGGGATTTGTCTTTTCGCCTCTTCTAGCAACGATTCCATCGTGTGCGTTGAACAGGTCATGATACACAGCGATCTTTTCCCAAGAAAGCTTATTAAGGTTTTCGATGATTTGTTTCTGATCTTCCGAAATGGCTAGTTTGGTATCCTCCGTAAAGAGAGGGAATTGTGAATAGTCTGTGACGGAGAGTTTGGCTGCATGCGTCTTCATGATTGAATCGTTGATGGCAGCATCTATGTCAACAGGATTTTTTCTTTTCAAAAATGATGCAAGATAGGAGGTAGCTGGCTTCTTGTCCGAATCCGACAGATCCGACTCGACCAGAGAGATTTGTGTTTCCTCACTAAGGGACTGAAGACCCTCTTTTCCTACGTCCTCTTTTGAACCCTCTTGTTTGTAAAGCTCCGATTGCTTTGCATGGAGCCTGCTTTCTGCGTACAAAACGTTCTCCATACCATGCTCAGTAAAGGAGGATGTGTCGCCCTTGAAGGACTCGTGTTTTGCTAGTTCGTGACGCTCTTTTCTTCTTTCTTCTCCACGCTGTGCATTTTCGGCATTGACCTCACCATCACCAAACACAGAGCTTCGAACTTCCTTCCAGTGGCTCAAAATGTCGGGCCCACTCAGGAACTTGACTTTAACCAAGGTATACAAGGACACAACCAGCGACAAACAAAGAATGACAGGAATATAGAAGGGAATGAGTATGGAGGCAGCAACAATTATGACAGAATACCGGACAAGCTTATTGCGTCTCACAAATGAAGTCGCCTCTTGAATATTGTCTGGCGGTTTGCCCAGTGTCTCAACTCTGCATGATCTCTCCAAGTCGACGAACTTTGGCCTCACCATTACGCCTCCAATTTTGGAAGAAGGTAGGTCTTTCAAGTATTTGACCTTGAGTTTGTCCCAGTGATCGAATGGTGAATGTTCAGTGATGTAGCTTGTGTAAAATGCCACACTTCTATCGTTCTTGATGTTGGCCAATAGCAACCGCTTTTCAAAACACTCCAAACCTTTGAAGTAAATAGAGCTGGGTTTGCTCATCTCGACCAATAAGGGATCTCGGTCTGCTATGAAGAGTTGGAAGCCAGTAACACCCAAAATGAATTTCCCGACAACGTTTGCTACCTTATCGAAAACATGATCTCTGAAAAAGTGGACCCCTACATGGGGTGTAGCAAACGTACAGAAGACAACTGGTTTAACTGAATCGAAGAATCCCATCTCGTAAAGCTGGCCGATCACATTCCTCGAGATCAAGCCGCCCAAAGAGTAGCCAACTATACTGATCTTCGTAACATTGCAGCCTTCTTTTTGCTTCAAGATTTCCATCTCGTAAAGAATCTCCGCAATCACTTTCTCGGCGCATCTCGAAATACCGTCATAAGTTTTCCAGAAACGAAACGACAGTGGCTTCAAAGTGACAATTCTTTCTTTCGAAACGTCCTTTAGTAAGTGTTTGATTGCCTTTTCCACCGTCAGCATATGGGTGGGACTACCCCAGAGTCCATGTACAAGAACGAATAAATGAGCGTCATCCTCGGCCATACTTCCCTCAACCTGATCAGAAGACGATTTTTACAAAAAAAGCAGGATTTCACGAACCGGTCAGATTTTCTTGATTAAATACTTCTTGCGATAGGAGATTGTGCCTCAATGCGGCCCCGGTGCAGGTGATGGTCCCTTATCTTACTTCGTGATAACAGATCCTAGCATTGCCAATTGAAGACGAAATTCAAAAATTCAGTCATTTTAATCTTTGAAGTTTAATCTTCATTCAAGCACAGCTTTAAGACTTATGTTTCTACAAATGGGCCACTATCGGGCTATTACGTTCTCATTTTCACATGCTCATAACGCATTAAGATTCAAGAAAAACTCCTTGGCCGACTCAACGAACAATCAACTTCTCTCTAACATTTGATATCTTGTGTGCCATTTATATACCGAAAACAGTCGAGTACGTCATTTATATGTTTTCTTGCTCTGTGACCCCTGATCTGCTTTTGGCTGCAAAGTCCGTGTGCCGAGCTGCTGGTATTCATTAAAAACTTAACTTGGGGCTGATACATTGAATTTAACTCTTAGCTTCACATATGTTGAAGAAGGTTATATGAGAATTCTGATGGAGAAATTGCTTTTAGCACCACAATGTCACACATGGTCTCCCACTGTCTTCCTGCGCTTCAATATTCTCGAAACTGTTCATCTCTTCAAGTCATTTGGTACCTTCAAAAGGACTCTTTTTTTTTTTTTTTTCTGATTCCTTCTTTTTTTTGGTTCCGCTTCCTTGAAGGAACAAACTCACAAAACTGAAGTAAGCTGAAGCACGAGCTCACCGTATTTTTCAGCTGTCGCATGCTAAGAGTATCGGGATGGCCATCAGGGTTCACATCATTTACTTAAAGGTGAACATTATTATTGAACCATTCTTCTTCAATTAGTGGCCCGCTGACTGAATCCTTGGCCTAACGGTGTTTTAAACAGTCAAAACTTCTGTGCAAACTGATCGTTGGTGCCAATACTTGTTCCGACATCAACTCAAAGACTCAGGATCTACATGAGATATCACTTTTTTGATTCATTTTTATGTTTCTAGCATTCTAATTATTTATCTTCTTTTCGGTTTTTCATGTATTGGCTGAACCAGTGGTGTCCGCCATGTACAACAGAGATGTACGGGTGGTGGCGAGCACTAATATCAGTACTACTTTGGTGTCTATTAGATCTCGAAGTTTTAAACAACAAATGTCCACAATTGCCTCTGAATACAGTGCAGAGAAGGTTTCTGTACCTATTGAGCATAGATTTAACCCATACTCCGATAATGGAGGAACTGTCCTAGGGATTGCTGGCGAGGATTTTGCGGTATTGGCTGGAGACACTCGTATCGTCTCTGGCTACTCTATTGATTCTCGTTATGAACCAAAAATTTTTGACGTGGGCGATGATATTGTCATGACAGCCAATGGTTTTGCTGCTGACGGTTCCGCCTTGATTGACAGGTTCAAGACTCAGTACAAGTGGTACAAGTTCGACAACAACAACAAGAAATTGACAATTAAATCAGCCGCAAGATTCATTCAGCATCTATTATACGGAAAGAGATTCTTTCCATACTACGTGAGTACTCTTATTGCTGGATTGGATGAGGAAGGCAAAGGTGCCGTGTACTCATATGATCCAGTCGGTTCCTATGAAAGAGAGCAGTGCAGAGCTGGTGGCGCCGCTGCATCCTTGATAATGCCTTTTCTCGATAATCAGGTCAATTTCAAGAACCAGTATGTCCCTGGAACTGATGGCAAAGAGAAGAAGCCTTTGAGGTATTTGAGTTTAGAGGAGGTCTTAAAGTTGGTGAAGGATGCCTTCACTTCGGCAACTGAGAGACATATTTACGTTGGTGATGGCTTGGAAATTTTTATTGTGACAAAAGAGGGCGTCAGGAAAGAGTACTTCCCATTGAAGCGTGACTGATCAGGTCGGCCGCATTCAAGGATCACTTCATCTATAAAGAATCATATCAAATTTCAGACTGGCAACTCAAAGCTCTTTCCTTGCATGACTTTAGTGTAGTATATGTAGAAGAAGTCGGAATAAACAAGTGTTTGAACGACACCAGCAAGGAAGGCAATGTAGTCAAAATGCAGCTCCGTGAAGAACCTGTAAATCCAGTTAGGGATATATAATGCTCTGTAAAGCCCTAAAGCAAAGATATAATGCGTAGTGATGTTTTCAGCGGAACCAGTTCTTTGCAACATGAAGAGTTGCGGAAGAATTGCACCAGCTTCTATCCATAAGGAGAACGACCAAAGCACTTCTTTAAAGGTGTATCTGTGCGTGAAAATAAAGGATAAAATAGCAGCGGCTCCAATGATGTATCTGGCTGGGAAGGTGTCAATATTCTCCCGAATGGACTTGGCGTACTTCACTGACATAAGGTAGACAACATAACAGGACGAGGCAATGAAAAATATCTTCATGAGAGTGTTATACAAGGAAATGTAGGTGGTGAACAAATCCAAGTAACGGGTGACAAACACCAACACGTATAAGAGTTGAGTTTTCAAGGACAAACCATTCACTGACTTATTCTTCTCAATGGAGTATAACAAGATAAGTATACTTGCTAAATGCAGAAGGTCTGCAACGAACCGGAAAATATTCATCACAATTTGTGTCTATCCCAATAACGTATCGACAATTCAAAATCCTGTCGCCGTTTCTCAATGCTTACTTGTTGTTGTCGGCCTGCAGGAAGAGGCTGAAACCTATGGAGTCTAGAGGTCAAAACAGCTTACAAAAATTGTGGAATTATTATATGGTCAATGCAGTAGCGACATACTCGCGACTATCCACTATTGCGCCCTCAATTGTAGGTTATAGCTCTATGTGGCGAAGAAGTTCCTCATACTCCAGGTCCATATCTACACTTTCTCGGGTCAACTTGCCCACATTCATGCCTCGTTTGATCTGCTTGTGACCTTCATAGCTCCCGGAAGATACGTGAGCTTCGAGGTCCTCGAGAGATTTGAAAGAATGGAAATCTTGCCTCTCCTTAGTGTCTTTCAAGAAGTCGTTTAAGTCCTCCTCTTCGAGCTTATTGTTCGTTAAGGCGTTAGTTGAAAACGAATTAAACGTTTTGAGACCGCTCTCTGAGATCAAAATCAAGGACGGAAAGTTGCTTACTTGGTACCGCTCCAATATGTCACCACCGGTCTCATCTGCAAAGACGACAGTAAAGGTTATATTGGGATGCAGTTGGGCCACTTGCAGGTAGAAATGGTTGGGGTAGTAATAGTTCAGCCATTCAGGGCTCGATTTGGAGACAATTGCTATTAGAACGTTGTCTTGTTTGAGAAGCAATTGGTCAAGCTGATTTGCAGAGCTCAAGATCTCAAATGGCAATTCAATAGTAGCATCGTTTGGTGTCGCCGAGGAAAACTCCGCTATGAATTTCTGAAGATTAGGAAGCGTCCTTGTCTCCCGGAAGTGTGCAATCTTCTTTTGATGGGCATCGTATAGCTTGATAGTGGGGAAGCTGGTCACTCTGAATAGCTCCGCGAGCTGTTTATCTCTATGCCCATTGATTTTTGCGAACGTGAGGTCGTCATTGTGGTCATAAATTCCATTCAAGTAGACAAAGTCTGCGTCGAACCCATTACAGTATACGCAACCAGGCGTATAGAAATAAAGCAATGTGTAATGGGATTCCAATATCTCATTGATAGAGCTGACTTCTGCGATCTTAGAGCAGGCAAGGTGTATCCAGAGTAGCCATAGTATGAGTTCCCTCATGAGTTGAATTTATGAGAAATCAATCACCGAGTCATCACGCTTATAGCATTCGCGCGAAATCGGCTTTAAGCGTTCTTGTGTCAATTACAGGGTCCACTGTGATTCAAGCGAGATGTGTTTAAGCCTCCTAAATGACAGAGAAATTTGTTGGCGTTGGTTTTCCAAATCAGGCTTGTTCCCACATCTTGGTGCAGCTGCACGGCTGGCTAGTGCGATAAGTCGACACAATAGGAAATGGCTTGGTACCGTTGAGGTGGGGCCATTGAAGGCAGAACGGCGTATACCGGAGTTCCCAAATGGTGGTCATTTACAACCGCCCTCCCAAAGCTCATTTTGACCTCAACGCCAAGCTGAAGAGACCGTAATTGGTCTAATTACTTACATAATGACAGAGCCATTGCGCAATCGAGATGCGGCAAACAGAATATTTTCACTGGATCATCTCAGCAGATCACTGATCTCGATGGCTGATCCCAATCACGCATCCTGATTTCTGTGATAGTTCTTGGGGTGCATCAGACCTTCGTGCTGGCTTAGACAAATCTGGCGCACCAGCTCTTCTTTCCTGCACACGTTGTGCATATTTCCTATTGTTCTTCGCTAAGACAACCGT
The DNA here is from genome assembly GCF_002926085.2 of Candidozyma duobushaemuli. NCBI lineage: Eukaryota > Fungi > Ascomycota > Pichiomycetes > Serinales > Metschnikowiaceae > Candidozyma > Candidozyma duobushaemuli. The sequence continues at coordinate 1,371,656 of NW_020289897.1, forward strand.
CTCGCGTGCTGGCTGCGAAACTACTTCGAGCGCTTTGGCGATTTATCAAGCGATTTTGCTTGCACATATGCCAAATTGGAGTGACACCAGCTACTGAGCTTGCAGCAGTCATTGGCAAGCTGCCGTGGCTGAGGCCAATATATTTGGGGCTTTTGTCGTACTTTCATGCTCCTATTCTTCTTTTTTCTCGATACACAAAAAACAGTTCTGATGAAGTCTACTCAGTTAGCCACGCTTGCTTCACTTGCCTCGGTTGCTCTTGCAGACCTTCCTACCTTGACCTCGACCATCGTGTCTAGTTCATGTTCTTTGGGGCCTTCTACGTTTAAGTTCTCAAATGATACTACGCCTGTGACACATGTTACACCAGAAGCTGAATCAACATCCGAGCTTGAGTCCACACAGCTTCCCTCCTCCAGCTCCGAGGAGGTTATTTACGAAACCGATATTGTCACCAATGACAGCATCTTCACCACTGACAGGGTCGTTTGCAATGGTGGCTCTTGCTACACTACCACCGGTTTGGAAACCTGGGTCACCACCACCGACACCATCGATGGTATCTTGACGACTTACTTGACTCACGTCCCTGTGACATCCACTGAAGAGACTGAGGCTTCTGCAGCAGCCACAACCACTCAGGCTCCTGAGTCTGTCGTCACTGAGTCGGAGATTGGCACCACTGTCGTGACCATCACCTCCTGCTCTGACAACAAGTGCAAGCCTACTGCTGTTACCACCGGCTTGACTGTTGTGACTTCCACAATCAAGGGCGCTGAGACCATTTACACCACCTACTGCCCAATCAGCTCTGAGCTGTCTGTCAAGCCCAAAAAGACTATTCAGTCTACTACCGTCGCCACTGTCACAGTCTGTTCGGAAGATGTGTGTCACTCCTCGGCTGTTACTACCGGTGTGACCGAGTTGACCAAAACTATCCACGGCGTGGAGAGCATCTACACCACTTACTGCCCAATTGAGTCTTCCACCAGTGAGCAGCCTCCCACCAGTGAGCAGCCTTCGGAACCTGTGGAGGAGATCACCTCGTCTAAGACTGAGTACATCACCCTCAGCAAGTCCAAGGACTATGAAACCAGCTCTCCAACGCCTTCTGGAACAGTGAATGTCATCACCAACAACATTGTGACTCAATACTCTAAGAGCTCCTCTGTTGCTTCTGTGGTGCAGAGCACTACTCCTCTTGTTTCCACGTATGAAGGTGCTGCTGCCCAAGCTGCTCCTGCGGTTTTCGGCCTCATTCCAATCGTTCTCGCACTCATGTGAGATTTCCCTTCTTTTTTACCAGGTTCATCACGGAGCCTTTTCTTTCGTTAAGGATATATGTACAGTAGTCTGTTAAAGAAATACAATAATGAGCATCATATTTACCACACGCGAACCTCAGTAGCTAGGTGTACAGGTGCGCTACACTAAAACTCACCTACATTTCCATCGACAATTTAGCGTCACCATCTAGATGAATGCATACGATGTGATAATAGAGCCGACAACAGTGACTCACTGTGTTGGCTGCAATTTTATATCACCGACAAGGAAACATCTCATTGTGGCCAAAACGTCGGTTCTACAAGTGTTCCAAATCTTGAGTGAAACGTCTGATAAATCTAAAGAGAGCCACCAATTGAGCTTGGTGCTGCAATACCGTTTACAGGGCAAGGTGACTGACTTGAAGCCGATTCGTACTTTGGAATCGCTCAACCTTGACTATCTTTTAGTGTCTACCGAAAGTGCTAAATTCTCTTGCATAAAATGGGATGCATCAAAACATACCATTCAAACAGTTTCATTGCATTTCTATGAGCATTTGATGGAGGAAACCGCCTATCAGCTAAACAAAAGCTCTCAGCTCATCGTCGATCCAAATTCAAATGCCATGGCGTGCTTACGCCAAGCCAATGTGCTCATCTTTTTACCCTTCCACCAAGTTGAAGATGATGACGATGACGATGATGATGACACTGGCGATGATATTGTTGATGATAACGGAGCCGAAGTAAACAACGATCGTGAGAAGGAAGAACAACATGAACCAACTTCTCCAAACACCAGTAAGGATGAACGGGCTCCACTCGTTCCCCTGATTGACGCCCTCGGTCCTAGGGCCAGAAATATCTCCTTATTCGAAGAAAGTTTAGTGCTAGAGGTTAATTCATTGGATAGCAGCATTGGGGAAATTATTGATTTGCAATTCTTGGGTAATTATAGAAGGCCGACTATCGCAATTCTTTCCCAAACGAAGCGAACATGGACTGGTCTTCTACCGGTCCAAAAGGACAACGTTCAATTCACTGTTTTATCTCTCAATTTGCGAGCACAGTCAGCAACAACCGTTTTGAAGGTTGAGAATTTGCCTTATGACATGGACAGAATTTATCCTGTCCCGGGACCAATTCATGGAAGTTTGCTATCTGGAAGCAACGAAATTATTCATGTTGATGGTGGTGGTATTCTACGTCGAATTGCTTTGAATGAGTACCTTGCAGATATCACAAACACGCTGCGTGCCTTCACGGATCAACTGTCATTCAATCTTAAACTAGAAAATTGTGTATTTGTCAAGATTCCAAACGAGACAAAACTTCTCATGCTTCTAAAGAATGGCCAAAGCTATTGCGTAACATTCGATATGGATGGTAAGACCATTAAACGAATGGTGGTTGAGGCTTTTGAGTCTGAATCATTCCTGCAATGGCAACTTCAGCTCCCCGGCGAAATTGCTCTGTTAGATGATGATTTGCTTTTCTTTGCAAGCAATGCGTGCGATGCGGCATTGGTTAAGATTAGTTCGTCAGACATGTCGACGTCCGTTGAACTAAATGATAATGTCAAAAGTGCTAACGATGATGATGACGACGATTTTTATGATGACTTGGAGGACAGCAAAGCAACCAATGGATCGAAGAGTGGAAGGTTGGAGCTCAAACACTACGATTCACTTTCCAACAATGGTCCGATCTCCAATTTTACTCTCGGCAATTACAGCAGAGAGCGGTACGTCACCAATTTGCCGAACCCAGATTACAATCTGATATCCATTTTTTCTACTGGTGGTCTTAACGAATCTAGTCATGTGAACATTTTCACCCCTACTGTGCAACCTGAAATTAAAACGTCACTCACGTTTTCTCAGCTCAATCGTCTTTGGACGCTCAACAACAAGTATCTCATAACTTCTGACGATCCTAACAATAAGTCAGAAATTTTTGATATTACACAATCTTATGCTCGTTTACCAGCAAAGCAATTTATTCATGATGAGCTCACGGTGGCGATGCATGAATTGAATAATGGAAACTTCATACTTCAAGTGACTCCGAAGCATGTTATATTATTCAACAATAAGTTTAAAAGGATCGTTACATTGGATGAGCAACTACAAGAATTTTCAGATGCGGATATAATAACAAGTGTGTTTGATGATGGGTTTCTAATGCTATTCCTCTCCACAGGAGAGTTGTTGATTTTTACAATCAATACATATAGCAAATCTTTCACTCGGATTCCTTTACCGAAGTTATTGGATGACGTTCTTATTACTACGGGATACATTACCAATTCTAGGCTTCTCAATGCTGTGACTAAAGATCTTTCACTTCTCACCAATAGGGGTCAAAAGCGTCGCCGAGATGGAGAACAGACATTGAAGGAAGGAGGCAAGGATGATCCCAAGTCCAAAATTTTTCTCGTTGTTACTGGTGACAACAGAATTGTCGTCTTCAACAGATTCCATAATGAGAAGTGCTTTCAGTTAAACTCGGTTAACAAATTCAGTGATTTGGTTTCTCTTGGTTTTTTCGACATCAATGCAGGTGAGCCTGACCCAGTTATCAAGCAGGTGGTTCTCAATGATTTGGGTGATGAAACAAGCAAAGAAGAATACCTCACCATTTTGACAGTTGGTGGTGAAATAATATGTTACAAACTATTCTACGATGGAGAGAATTACAAATTCCTCAAGGATATGGAAACCCCTATCACGGGTGCACCACACAACGCATATCCCGAAGGTACCTCGATCGAAAGAAGATTGGTATTCTTCCCAAACATAAGTGGTTTCACTTGCATTCTAGTCACGGGAATTGTGCCGTATTTTATTGTCAAAGGTAGGAAGGCAAGTGTTAGGGTCTTCAAGTTCCTGAATATTCCGATTGTGTCGTTCGTCCCCTTTAGTGACGACAAACTTCAAAATGCCCTCATCTATCTCGACACAAAAAAGAATGCCAGAATTGTTGAGATTCCTAAAACGTTCAACTATGAGAATAGACTTCCAATGAGACGTGTCAATATTGGAGAAACCGTCAAGTCGATAGCCTACCACGAGGGATCGCACACCTTCGTCTTGGCCACTCTTAAGAATATCCCCTACAATTGCGTCGATTTTGAGGGAAATCCTATATTTGGCTTGAAACCTAACAAGCCACGAGAGGTATCCTATAAAGGACTGATAAAACTCTTGTCACCAAAGAATTGGAGCTTCATTGATTCTATCGAATTAGAAGAAAATGAAGTAGCTTTGCATCTCAAAACGATGCCTTTAGATGTTGGCAGCTCCGTGAAGCGTTACAAAAACAGAAAAGAATTTGTTCTCGTTGGTACCGGCAAATACACTACGGAGGATCTTGTGGCCAATGGAGCTTATAAACTTTTAGAAATCATTGATATCATTCCTGAGCCTGGTAGGCCGGAAACAAATCACAAATTCAAGGAGTTTACCCACGAAGATATCCGTGGTGCTGTTACTTCGTTATGTGATGTAACTGGCCGTTTTCTCATTGCACAGGGCCAAAAAATTATTGTCCGGGATATCAAGGATAACAGCGCTGTGCCCGTCGCTTTTCTCGATACTGCAGTGTATGTGACAGAGACGAAGTCATTTGGGAATTTTGTGCTCCTCGGAGATACGCTTAAAAGTGTTTGGCTAGCTGGTTTTGATGCTGAACCGTTCAGAATGCTCATGTTGAGTAAGGATGTTCATGGCCATGATGTTGCATGTGCAGATTTCATTGTGAAAGATGGTGACCTTCAAGTTGTGATTGCAGACAGTGGCGGTATATTGCACACTCTACAATACAACCCAGAAGATCCCGCGTCGTCCAATGGTCAAAGACTTCTTCACAAGGCTACGTTCAACACAAACTTCTCCGTATCTTGCATGAAAAGTATTCCAAAGTTCGAGCAGTTCAACCAGTCAGTGTCTAGTGAAAGGCAAGCCTTCCAAACTATTGCGTCAACTGCAGAGGGTGCATTTTTCACAGTATTCCCCGTCGACGAAGCGATCTACCGAAGACTCTACATTTTGCAACAACAATTGATAGACAAGGAGTTTCACCCTTGTGGATTGAACCCCAAACTGAACCGTCTAGGAAATCGAAGTGTAACTGATGGAACTTCGCGGCCACTTCTAGACTGTGAGTTGATTCGGCGCTACGCAAAATTGAACGATGATAGAAAGCAGACCTTGGTGCAAAAAATTGGCTCACATGCTGAGGTGGAGCTTTGGAAAGATTTGGTCGAGATGGAAAATGTTCTTAATATTCTATAGTAGTGCTGTATTAATACACGTGACAAAATCAAGCTCTTGAAATACCTCGCGCTACTGTATCGATATCATATCATAGATGGAACTTGACGATAAGAAAGATACCAAAGTGGCCTCGAGAAAGGCTAAGAGTGTTTCCTTCTCCGCTTCCGTTGGAGAGCCGACAGACGAGATAAATAACTCGCAGGAGGTCACGATTCCAGCAGTGAAAAATCTACTTTGGCCGAATCCAGCACACTATCTTCTCATCGTAAATGCATTGTTTTCAAGAGGATTAACACTGAATCCCCTTGGCGTCATGGGAGCAGGAATACCCATTCTAATCATCGCACAGGGTATATACGGATTTCTTTTGATGCATCTGAGCTCGAATGCTCATCAAGGAAGAACGATTAAAGAAAATGGGCCACTTGTTGTCATAACTGCTACGGTTGCATCCCTTCTACTTGCCAATGTTGTGTTTTGTATCGTCATTTTAATGGGTGCACCACTTTCTATGCTAGTTCTGGAGACCTACGTTCTTTCACTTCACCTTTCTTTGTTGGCTATTCAACCTGTCTTGGTACTTTTTAGGCTTGAGCACGATCAGTTGCGAAAGTTTTTCAGCATTGACAACATATACTCTCAGATATTGTCAAATTCCGTGCTCTGCTCCTCGTTCTTCACGTTAGTTGGTGCCTGGATAGGTGTGATCCCTATTCCTCTCGACTGGGACAGACCATGGCAGCAGTGGCCCTTAACAATACTTACAGGTGCTTATATTGGTGGATTCGTCGGTCACAATGTAGCATTTTTGAAACTGTTTCTTTGAGTTTTCATAAAGCAGGAAGCAGCACTGACGATTTAGGCTTCATTAGTGTTCGCCCATTCAGAACTACCGAGTCATTTATCTTTAAACAATGTATGTCACTTTTTTACATGTTTCCCGCAGTTCTATGAAGAAGCGGGTAAGGTTTTCGATTTTTTTTTTTAATTGGTCGTAATATTAATGCAAATTTGAAGTAACTTCATAATAAATCTACCAATGTTTTGCGCGTTAATACAAACTTAAGCATCTGTACAATCCAGTAAATCCTTTGCCCATAAATTAGTCTCTAAATTTCATTATCAATCTCAACAAAGAGTTTGGGCACTTGTGCGTCTGTGCATATTTGCCCGTATGAATCATACGGCCCTTATAGCTAGATTGAGTTCAACGCGTGCATCGCAACAAAGTCAAACATTTGATGCACGCGAATATACTGTGACATATGCGTAACACCCAACCACAACACTAAATTTGTTAGCAGTTCATCAAGACTTGTTTCAGAAATATGACGTCAATTTCAAGTCTACCGCAAATCATAGATCCCACAGATGACGATGCTTCAATCCATCCGTACAGTAATGTAGGCCCGGCACGGCCTTTGCATCGAAACACATACGATAAACGCATCTTAAGCATCCTACAAGCAGATTACTCCCGAGATAAAATGAAGAATTCGGAGCTTCTCAATCGCGCTTTTGATCAATACTTCGAGTATGACGTTGGCAGTACGAACATCCTAGAAACGGACATTTTAGATGATGGGTCAAATGAAAACCGGGTACTGACTCGCAGAGTCTCACAGAAAAGTAACAAGCTTCTGCTTGTAAATTCGGTGGGCTTGATCATCGGAATTGCTGTTGTCATACTATATTACTTCAATGGTCTGTTCCGATCCTATGAGCATATGCGGCAGATCAACGCCATCGAGGAGAAGTTTTCAAGGCTTGAGGCCCTCTCCCGTGAACTCGATGAGCTTGAGAAGTCGAATAGAGAGCTTGTTCAGGATTCTTCAAATTTTAAACACCCTGATCTCATGGTTGAAAGAGGCCGTCTTCAAGAAAACATCAGTAATGAACCACTGAACGATAATCCGGATGACGTCTTGCCACGAAACGATTATAAGCAAAAGGAAAAAACTCTTACATCTTTGAGTATGGAGGGCGATGCTCTCGATGACTTCGTCTTACGCACCATCTCTCGATATATCACCAAGTTTGTTCCAGTGTTCATGAAAGACCATAAAATTAGATACACCACAGAGTTCCATGATTTTATTCGCAATATTACTAAGGAAGAATTAGCCAATTATCAACAGCTCGAAACCCATAAAAAAGAATTCAACTTCGAGGGTCAAACGGGCGCCGCAGTTTTTGGAGAACAGGATATACGCAACTTCATACGGCAAGAGCTCGAACAACAAAGGCCACAAAAAAAGGCAGATTTATGTAACGATCAAATTGAGGTGAGTGACTTCAGCACAGAATTGCTAAATGATGGTTCCAAGCAACCTCGTGATAGCCACAAACAACCAAATTTCGCGAGCTATGAGCAAGGTGCTAGGGTATTGGGATTCCTCACAACTCAACATGGGAAGCAGAAAGGCTTTCCTCTTTTACGTGCAATTTTCTTGGGCTGGTACGATTATCTTACCTCTCAGGGACTTAATTCACCTGACCGCTTGCGGTTCAATGCAAACAATGCTTTGTCACGACAAGCACCCTATTGGCAGTGCAAGTCAAATCTGTGTTCGATAGGAATTCGCTTGACAACTAACGTTGCGTTGAGAGAAATCGTCTTGTCTGTTCCCTATTCCGGCAGACCTGCTAATCTTGACACGCCGAGAACAGTGTCAATTTTCATCAAACCAAGACATCAAACACACGCAAATCTTTTACGATCCCTTCTTGCCAATGATCTGCCCTCCAAGGCAAAAAGTTCGGAAATTACCCCGTTTTTGAAAAAGTTCGTCAAGGTCATGGAAGCTGAACTAAATCCTAGGGTTGAGCTCAACACCATCGTTTTGCCGTCGAACCTAACGAATCTCAATATTCCCCTGAGGGATCTATACATCGAGCTTGAGTCTGTGGATGAGCCTACTGGAGTCTTTGAGATTATAGCAAACGGCCATGTGTTACCTGAGGAGTCCTCAAAATCGATTCCTTGGTCACTTCTGAGACTTGCTGAGGAGCAATCTTTCTCAGCTACTGAGCTTGGTGACGACCTTTCTACTTAAAATATATGATTCACGATTCATTTGTCTATGCCAATTTATTATGTAAAACTATGAGATGGGCCCTAAGCTGGTCACATGGACTTACTCGTCGTCTTCGTCATCGTCACCGCCCTCAAGGAACTTTGTCTTGACGTCTTTCCACAACTTGCCCTTGTTGTGGTTTTCGTACCATCTAGTCACAGCGGAGTCGAAGAAAGCTTGGAAAGCAAAAGCTCCTCCGAAAATAGTTGCAACGTAGAGCGAGTTTCTTTTGATCAATGCTGACAACTTCTGAGTTAGTAAATGGACACATATGATTGAAAACCTTCAAGCAGTCTTCAGCTTCTCTGATTTTAAAGCGGGATTTTAGTCCTGGTAAAGTTGCTTTGTGTCGCTCCTGAACAAACATACCATTTTATGTTAGTGAGTACCCTACCGCTCTGAATTTTTTGGATAAGATGTATGTATAATGCGAAACGTGATTGGGCCAATGAATATAAATCAATCAGGTATATAAAACTCTATTTCCTCTGGTAAGCTTTCGAAAGACAGCGAGCGCGCAATGAAACACATCTGCCTACAATAAATCAATTCAAGCTCGTACCTTGCAAACTTTCTGTGGTTGATTCAACTTTGTCAGCAACGGAGGCATCCTTCAGACTACCTGGGTATCTGCTGCCTTTATTTTTGACTTTCTTGACCTTCTTCTCTTTCACCTCAACGGGGTATCCGTCTGCAGCAGCCTTCTGGAACTCAACATTAGAGTCATATTCTTCTCTAATGGGCTTGAGCAATTCGTTTATCTTGTCACTGACACCTGTCTTCAAATCGACAGGAGAAAGCTCGCCGCTGATGAAAGCATTCTTCAATGAATTCAAACTGTCGTATTGGATGGGACCACCGTATTTTTCAGGTCTATCGACGAAGAACTCAAAAGATCCAGTAACTCCGGTTTTGAGCTCGTGAATTGGCTGAATCACATTTTGAACAAAAGCGATTAAACCATTGTCTACGTCACCAGGGGCACAGAATGCAGCGCCTATCTTTTTCTTTACCACTTTTGGCTCTTCGATGATATCAATCTTGGAGTTTGGATCTGACGCGCTCATCTTACCACCTTGCCCTAGACCAGGCACCATAGGGTTCATCAAGTGCGCTCTCTTTTTGTAGCCTATGCCGCTCAAGTTCTCCTCTGCAAGCACGAAAATCTTCCTCTGATCGACTCCTCCAAATTGAGCATCAACATCGAGGTAATGCTCATCGAGAGCTTGCATCAAGGGGTAAATGAGTCCTGAAAGAAGAGGGTTGGCGACCTGTTTTACGACGTCTGCACCGGCTCTCTTAGCATCATTTTGAGAAACCTTATTGGACAACTTGAAAATGTCCATCGTGTAGTCTCCATTAAGTTGGTAAGATGACCCGACGACAAACTTCAACTTGTCAATTGGGACGTTGATTGACTTCAAGATGGCCTTTATCACCATCTCGTAGTACTTGGCACGGTGTTGAACAACTTCCAATGGTGCCTTCATGTTGTCCAAATAAGCATGCAAATCCGCAACCAAAACAGTCACTTCACATCCAGCTTTTAAAAAGTGACCCAACTTAACCATAGGAACGAAATACCCACAATGGGGTTTACCTGTTGGAGCCGTTCCCCAGTACACTTTGAGTGGTCTCTTTTCCTTTTCTAAAACATCTTTAATGATCTGAGGGTTCAAAACTTCTTGCAATCCTCTTGTGATCAATTCAAATTGCTCTTCGGAGTTCATTGAGGTTGTTGGATACAATGTACAATAAGCGTATCACTTTTTTTTTCAGTCGGTCAATCCGGTCAATTAGACACCCGTACACCACATGGGTAGTAAGCTGCAAATTGATAAATGCCTTTTTCTTCCTCGAATGGCAGCAAAAAAAAAACCAAGCAACTCGAGTACAGATAATTCTTCTCCACTTGAATAACACGCCAGGCATATACACGAAAAATTGAATCTGATTTTTTTGTATCGGGAAGGGTCTCATGACTGACCACGCTGTTCAGTCAGATCAAAATTATTCACGCTTCAAATAATTATGATGGACGTCACAGTCACAGTCACAGTCACAATGTAGAAAATTGTTGTTGGCAGAAGGGCCAACCTCGTTGGAAAGCTCTCGTAATTGTTCTTATAACACCGGGCTTAAAAGTTCTTTCTATAGTGTAGGTTCCTCTCGAGTTGGTTTGCACCCTTAATTCTTATGAGCTTGGAATATGCGGGAATTTGATTTTGCAATCAAAGCTGCTGGTTTTGATCTGCAAATTGAAATTTCGTTTCATAAATGAAGTCGCTCTGCCGATTAGGGCATATCGAAGGTTCTGATTTCCACCCCCCTTTTTTTTATTATTTTTTTTTTTTTTTCCTCTTTTGTAAATTTCATTTCTGACGAGTCACTTAACCTTGTGCCATCGAAATGTATACCAAATTTTGACTTGTATGGGATATGAAATGTGAAGCTTTCTACTCTGTCATGCAACTTTTGTTGGTGTGCCTGATTTCCTATACTTTGCATGCGATCCCATGAACCTATCTGAACGTTACCGCACTACCGATCTATCTCACTCAAATCCTCCACTCTTTATCTCGCACTGTGATGGATGATCTAAAGAGGTTTCTTGTTGAGCTATCGCCGCACTTTTGCTACAAGGATAATAGACAAGTAAAGGTCAATGTATATAAAGCCTTCTATTGGGCTATAACTGGTGAGGGCAAATACTTTAGCGAGCTCTTCACTGGGAGTGTCGAGGATCACGCCGAAATTTTGGGTGGCTTCAAATGGAACCCAACAGAACATCTATCGAAAAAGCCGTTCTTTGTGAATACTGGAATTGGAGAATACAGCCATCCGAAACAGCAGATCTGTGGCTACACTTTCAAAGAAGGTGATGCCATTTACAGATGCGCAGAATGTGGTTATGATGACACATGTGTCATCTGTGGCCACTGCTTCAATAAGGAAGATCATGTTAACCACAATGTTTCCCTATATTACGCCGGATCCGGCAACGAGGGCATGTGTGATTGTGGTGACGACACCGCATTCAAGAGTCAACTTGATTGTGCGTGTCAAGGAACTTTGGATGTTGAGACAAACTTCAGAGAATACATCCATGACGCGCTTCATATTGCATTCGATTATGTGCTCGACGTCACGAACTTTTCCATCTCCTCTCTTCCATTTGTGCATGACAATCTCGAAAACCGTGGTCAACGAGTGTTTGATACGCGTCAATTATCCGACTTCGGTGCGTTACCGTTCCATAAGTATGGATCAGTGGATGAGAATACATATGACTCCTGGTATCTCGTCCTATGGAATGATGAAAACCACAACTACGATGAAGCTCAAACTGCTATTCGAGCAGCAACAGGGCTTTCTATCTCAGCTGCGGAGAAAATTGCACGGCTCATCAATGCATCGGGCAGAGCAGTGCTAAAGGAAGAGACCGAACCTAGGGCTTTGTTAAGCTCACAAAAGCTGGCAGAGGCAGACGGATTGGTCTGCACAATCATGTCACGGCGTGACTATGTTCGTGAAATGATTGTTGGAGCAATCTTAAACTGGGTTTGTGACATCATCACATTCTCTTCCAATAGTGCCTTCCGTGAAGAATGCAAAAAGCAGCTCGGCATATTGCTACTCAAGCCTAACTATGAGTTCTCCAAATCTTTGTCTTCAGAGATGTTCCCGAGTTCAATCACACAGTTGGCGGATCAATGTTTCAGATGTGGTCTTGTGGTCGATGGAGTGCTTGACGATATGTCTCCACTTTCGATTGTAAAATCTGATTTTTCTTTAGATCAACTGATAGATCGATTCGTCACACCAGAAAAAGCTAATAGGAGACATGATTCTCGTCTACAGTATCTCTTATACTTTGAGATTCGATTCCCACTCCGAACTAGAAAGCTTTGTCGAAAGATTTTTCTCGCGTTAATTGGAGGCGAACAAGCTTCAAAGGCTCAATTTGCGGACCAATATATTGAGGCGTACTCTCAGCTTTTGATAATATCAGCCCTATCAGATAGGGAAGAGGCATTATCTTGCATGGATCATATTAGGGTTCAATTACTCACTTGCCCAAGAACCAATGCGAGAGTTCTTGAGAAAAAAAGTTTAGGAAGGCTTTTGGGACCCGTTTGCTGGTTGATTGAACACTTTGCCAGTCTTAAGAATTCCACAAATGGCCTTTTAAACATAAAGGAGATTGTCTACGATGTGAGGAGCAAAAGAGAAAAGTCATCAATTGAAAAAGCAATTGGCTCGTCCATCAATGATATAACTTACATATTCGCCAAGAATGATTCTTCAGACATTTTATCTTGCATTTCGAGCGACGATTCATTCTATTGGCTTCTCACATTGATGAAGTTTTACCAAGGATCACTACCTATCACGAGGAAGGTTGGCGAACACGTCTCACAGGAACTGTTGAAAGATGTGCTTATCTTTCTACAAAGATCCGTTCCGATATATTTCATCACCAAATGCGCTACACTCGCAGATCCTTCAGTCGGAGTGTCAGATGTGCTCAAGAGGTTTTTCGCACTTTATAACAAACACATGGGAAGCACTTCCCTCAAACCCAAGTCAAAAGTCAGTGTGAACCCAATTTCATTGATAAACCCAATCAATGCGTTTGCTTCCCGTTTGATTCAAGCTACTCCGGTTAGCGACTTAGCGGAAATTATCAGCTCTCATGATCTAGCTTTATTGCACTTGGCTGATATTTCCTTGAAAAGCATTGTTTTGAATTCACAAGTCAAAATTGGTCTTTGGATTAGGAATGGCTCCTCTGTCTCTCGTCAGGCGTCATATTACAGCGAATATTCTTTAAAAGAGTTATCCTACTTCAGGGACATGCAATATATTCAAGCTGCTGGTGTTTACTCGTTGGGTGAAATGGCCTACTCCCGGGACTTGCATATATTACAAACTGCATTGGTTTTTGGGAATTCACGAGATGTTCTTGAGATGATCATTGACCTCTGGGAGTTTGAGGACTGGTATAGTGGGGAAGTTGGCTCTGAGCTAACTGTATACGAAGATCGATTTGGTTACGCATGTGAGCAGCTCATCAAGGTATTATATCACATCTTTACCGACCGATCGCTATTTCAAACACAGCAGCTGGAGAAAGGTCCAGATATGTTCATCCGAAGAATTTGTTATTCTCTCTGTGATAAACCAAAATCTTTTAGTGATTTGATCACAGAGTTTGACGGAGATGATATAGATGTTGGTGTCTTCGAAAGCCATTTGCAAAAGTGTGCACTTTTGCAAAGTCCGTCAGGAATAACTGACTCTGGTGTTTACAGACTCAGGCCTGAATATTATGAGCAACTAGACCCTTTAAGCTCGTGCGTTGATCTGAGTAGGTTTGAGTCTGTTGCTGAGTCTTTAATCAAAAACCTATCTAAGTCGAGAAAGATCAAGGAAAACGAAGTTGTCCTAGAACCCAAGTTTGTTCGAGCTAGCTGTGAACGAGTTAATGAGAAACTTCTGAGCTTTTTCACGACTAGGGAATTTGCAAAACTCATGTATAAGCTCATGCGAGAATCGATAGACTCAGGTCAGGAGATTTACATTCAACAGTTGTTACACTTTCTACACGCAATCCTTGTGGATGTGCAGTCTAGTGAAACGATGAAGAAGCATCTTGATACTTACATCGACATACCCATATGCGATCTACTCCTTACCATTGCGGAGTCATCTATGTCTAGTGCTGTGACAGTGAAAGCAGATTACTTGCTAACAAAGCTCATAGATATGGATGATCGGGTTACAAAAAGTCTTCTCGATTGTTTTGGAGAAAGTCATATTCAACACTACAAGAAGCGAAAGTTAGGCGAGTTTCATCTGTCAGATAAGCGCAAAAGTACAGCTGAGAGACGCAAGTCAAAAATTATGAAAAAGCTAGCAAAACAACAACAGTCCTTTCTGGCGAAGAATGAGGTTAGTGAAACCGTGAATTCTCATGAAAACCCTAACATAAGACATTGTGTTGTTTGTGGAGAGCCCGAATCATCCAAGGAATTATTTGGAATTTTACTCTGTCTTACCAATAACTCGACGTTTTGGAAAGTTCCGCCGTTCGAAGACGAGTTCACACGACTTGCTTTTGCAGGTTATGATGCTAACTTGCCGAGGGAAGAAGGCAGCATCTACTCCGCGGGATATCCCTATAAGAAAATGAGAGAAAAGGGTCTCTTTAAACAGATCTCAGCAATGATGGCTTCCTCTTGTGGGCATGGTATTCACCATGCTTGTTTCACTCGTCAACAGCTCCGCATGCCACTATTTCCTTGCCTGTTATGCCATAATGTGCATCATTTCTTTCTTCCTAGTTTTATTATGCCTGTCAAACTAACACATGGTGAAACCCTTCTGCAAGGGGGCGTCCTCGAAAATCTGTCACGGCTGGGTGAACAAAACTGTGCTCTTTTGGCTAAAAGGCTTTTGAGTGAAGACTACTGGGTTGAAGATGCCAAACCCTTGAAGAAAATGATACCTGTCCTTTTCCAGAGCCTAGACAAGTTTTTCACAGAGGCGCACTCTCGTTCTCATGACAATCTTCTCAGCTTGTCTCGCTTAATTGCAGACACAATACGGGGAAATGAGATAGCTTCGAGGGTTGATGGGAATTGCTCACTTCGCAATTTCCTTAATCAGACCTCCTCTCAATTTCGGTGCACTGTTATCTCCCTTCTACAACATCACGCAATCATGGCATCTCAGCATCTGGACAAACCCGCTGAGCCTCACGATATTGCAGAATCCTCAATTTTCACTGAAGTCATTATGAAATATCTTAATGGCTACGGACCTGCCCTAGACTATATTCAAAAAGGTTACGTGAAGCTAATTGTTGTTCTGAGTTTCGAGTTGATGAACATTCTAAAATCCAATTGTTTTAACTTTGCCAAAAATCAAGCTTTCTACAAGAGTTACGATGATCACATTGAAGCTGATTTCCGATCCTACTTTGGAAGCCTCTTTGAAAGCTTCGAAGATGGAATCGATACGATACACGTCGAGCGAGAGAAACTCATAGCATTTTTCCTCGACTCATTGACACAAATCGCATCTGTCTACTTGCGGCAGTGCTCAATTTTCTGGGATCTTCTTACTGCTATCCAGTCCGAGAACGGTTACGAAAGGAGTGTGGAGATAAGGAAGTTAAATGTGGATTTAGACAAAGCTGAAGAAGAATCTGTCTATGAGGTCTTGTGTTCATTTTTTGATCTCCCTACAATCACGACTCTCATAAAGGATTTAAATTCATCAAGTACTAAATGGCAATTTGCAGCTCAGTTTGCACAAAATTATACCTTGGCAAAATATCGTGAGGACAAAAGTGAAGGGCGAACATTGATGGAATATCCGGGAAGAATTTCCTTGATTGAAATCCCTAGTGATTACAACGCATGCATCGTTGACCCCATATTTAAGACAAGGAAGGCTCAAGCAGATTCAATTTGCTTGTCATGTGGAAAATATCTTAACTCAAGGCAAATCCTATCACACTACCAAGAATGCTCGTGTATGTCGCTATATTTCACTCCGAGCAAAAACACTTTAAAGATGGTTATAAAGATTGACATCACCCACCTCAACGCCGAAATTCCTGCCCCTTACCTCACAGTACATGGTGAAATCAAACGCCGCGGTGTCCAAGGGAAGGCGTCTCTCAGTATCATGAGGTATACACATATCAACAAACTTTGGTTGAATTGCGGTCTATATGGATTTGTCACTCGACTTTTTTTCGATGGTCATCCACCACCATTTTTAAGACCAGATTTACCTACATTTGATGAAATCTTCGAGGGCGATGAGGACGAGTTTTTGGAAGACTTCATGATCCCAAGTGATTGATGATTTACAAGGTCTCCCATCCACCAGCATCAATGACGCCATCGAGTCTCCTGACGATATAATTGGGAATGTTGTGCTGAAGCCATAACGATCTGACAAACTCGTCATACCGCTCTTGCAGTAGATACACAGCTTTAGTCTTTTTATTATCGCCGGCCACTTCAAAATGCAGATCGATGTAGGGAATTGCATGAAATGATCCCCCATTTTTGTTGAGTAACAAAATCGAGCGGTCTTTTGGTAAAAGGAAAATCCCGACACTATTTTGGCACTTTTTTGTATAATGTGTAGTGCATTGGCCATCCCGACTTCCTAGAGTGGTTCGTTGTAAATCACATACATCACCGCAAAACATGCATACCGCCGGATTCTCAATAGTTAAATGAGGAAAATCAAACTTTTCCAGATAGTAGTATTGTGTGAAAAAATCATCCAATCTCAATGGCAAGCGCAAAAGCAGGATAACTCCAGGATACTCTAAACTCGTCCGTCTTTCAATGATTGTGTTTGAATCCCTCTCATGATGGAGATGGGCTAAGAAGGATCGGAATCGTCTCGCTTCAAGAGTTGATTCCGAGCTATAATGGCAGAAGCTTCTCAAAGACTCGCTTAGAGTCGGAAGTTTTAGCGTTGCACATAATTTGTCTGCCTCGAATATCGAGCTCTCGATTTCCTCGTTAGGCCCACTATCGAAGTGACAGTTCACAAATGCAAAGATTGTAGCTTGACGCAAAAATGGCGTAACACTCTTGAGCAACATCGAGTAAAGAACATACCCTAATATCTCTGATGAAATCGCGCTACTTAACCTTCTAAGCGAGCCAGGATCAAGCAAAGCTTTAAACAAATGTAGCACAGCGCGGGCGTCATCTGGAGCTATCATCTCTGAGAATGGGATGTCCAAAATTGAAATCATATCATTATTTAAGAGACATTTCTCCTCGATTTTTGTGGTAAGGATATTCAAAGTTTGTATCACATGGCCAATAAAGCACGCCCGTAGGATTTCGTGAAAGGAATAGCCAGCGCCTGGCATTGGAAAGACATTGACAAGAATCTCCAAGAAATCATGCTGAAGTATTGACTTATTAAAATTCTCGGCCGATAGTGTTAGCAAGTTCGCAAGAATCTTGACATGAGTGTCCGGTTTCTGATGAGAATTCTTCACCCAATTTGATGTTTTCATCATGAGACTAGTAATCCTGAACTCGTTTAAAGCTCTTAAATTAATTAAAGCATTGTTGCTTATCTGATGATAGACCAATCCAGAAGTGTCACAAATTCCTCGCAAGCTGATTTCTGTGGCCTTAATAGTATTGACAAGAATATTGGAAGAATCCGCCTTGAATATCTGCGGAAATGTCAAAAGTGACAATATTTGGAACATATTGGAGAGAAGAATGCGGAATTGTTGCTGCCCAGTGGATGTAAGTGAGTCCGAATCTTGGCCTATAATATCCCTCGCAACATTGGTGAGAATAGCATACTCTTGCAAGTCGTTGGAGGCTGCTTTGCAGAATGTGTGGAACCAATTCTTGTCATGCAATTTATTTCTCAGCAAATCATCAAACGCATTCAAGTTCGACGGCGGGGGGAGTAGAAAGTCTTTCAATGATCGATTGTTAGCAGTCCATAAGATTGGGACAAACATGTTATTGAGCGCTTTGCAAAGTGGGCATAAAAATTCTCGGTGCTCAATATTATCGGGAGTGTTTCTAGTAATATGGTTTGATCTCGAACGGTTACTCGCCAAAAATTGAATATAGCAGTTAAAATGCATTCCATGACCGCAGGTCAGAGAAACCAATTTGCTGCTAACATTTCCATCATTTTTGAAGCCCGGGCCAATGACAGAGCCTTCTTCCACATTTTTCATGAAATCTTTGAAAGCCTGTGTCATCGCTTCGGGGTAAGTATGCTTCTCATCTCGATCTAAGTTAGCATTGCCCGAGAACGCTTTCATTAACCAATAGTCGTCTTCAAATGGAATTTCTCTGAACTCAGATGATCTCGATACATGCACAATCAAGCCGAATGGTCCAGCATCCTTGGCTGTATCTTGACAAAGAATGCAATGAGACGTTGGAAACTTCCAGCCATCCTCATTAGCGTCCTCCATCTCAGTGTCACTGCAATCATTAGCTAAATCGTTCTGCTGAAGAAACAGTGCTTGTTGTTTTTTGAACTTCGCCATAAGCTTTTCTTGTCTGCGGGTTGCTAATCGCTTTTTTCGTTCCGAGTCGTTCTCCACCATATTGTTACAGGGGGCATGTAGGAGCTGCAACTCAAAATTGGGTATTTGTCTTTCCATTTGCAAATAAAAATTATCGACGCTCGTGTGTAAACATCTGAAAATCGCTCTGACTTTAGCATGATGTTCTTTCACATCATCTTGAAGAAGGAGAGTGTACAATGTTGATGCCAAAGACAACAGCAGCCCAATTTCTGTCCCCACGGCTCTCTGACAGAAGGATTTGTCAGCCCTCAGCTCGTTCCACTGCTCTGATGCACAAGTATGCACCAAGTGGAGCAACGTGTCGAGTAAGGCGTCTAGCTTCCGAGATCCTTCCAACAAAACGTATCGTAGACAAGTTACAAGAAATTTGACAAAATGTTGTGACGAAGTAAACCTGCCAAGTGAGTGGTATATACCTGCTCTGCCAGGGCTTGCGTGCGCAGGCTCGATTACCACATCGATCAACGGTTGCTGTGAACTTCTCGTTACTCTTTCTTTCATGAGTTTGAGTACCTCGTCTCTCTTGTTCAGGGAATAATTATGGTAGTACGGATTTACCCGTTTGTAATACTCGTCTTTCAAAACAAAAGTACCAGATTCTTTCCCGGAAGTTGGTTTTCGGAACAGAGCCACTTTTTCAAGAGTAGAATCAAAAAATCTCTCCGACACGATATGCTCGGGGATTTGTGAACACAACTTGGTGTAATTCATTGAACCAAGACACAATTGATGTATTATCTCATCCTCGATTTTCACCCTCGTTATCTCATCTACCGTGAGACTTCTCATGAAAAGTCCTTCTGTGAGTATGTGGAGAAAGAAACTTAAACACTCATCAAGGATATATGGCAAGGTCGATGAATCGTACGGACACCCCCGTTCAGGTGAGAAGTCGTCTTTTAATAGCCACAATCTCAAAATTGTCTCGACTGCCTTATCAACATCGTGACATATCAAATAAATTTGTGTTAAGAACACATCTCGCAAGTACCCTTGTTCTCTAAGACCAGTGCTTTTGTAAAGCTGAAGCTGGTTTTTGACACTAAAACCATTTCGCACCCAAAAACCTGTCTTCACTTGTGCAGCTAACACTATTGATTGAACCGGATAGTGAAATAAGCATGTGAGACTATTTTCGAAGGCCTCGACGGAATCATTATTCGTAGCGTTTATCGAGGCATCATGGATTAGGCGTATCAATTCGTCACTGTCTTTAAATGATGCATATTCAATAAGCCATGATAGGAACAGATGCAAAGGATGGAGAAAACTGACCACTGGATTGTTTGCGTCTCCTTGCTTGCCTCTAAGTGATTTCGAGAAGATGCCATAGTCAACCTCATTATGGTCTGCCCTTAAAGAGTGCAGATTTTCTAGCTGAAGAATGACTTTAACAACGTGTCTGATGGCGCTCTGAAATATTTCTTCCTTGCGGTTTTGGGCCTCTCCAATTTTTAGGCATTGCGTAACATATTCTGCTAATTGGTATATTATCGGGATAGCATGGAAATATGCAGTGTAGTCTGAGCTCTCATACTCGACGTGACTATCAATTTCTCGCTTCATTGTTGGCTTACCTTGGAATAAGGCCAATATATCACAAGTCATGGGGACCATAGAATCAGTGAGCGAAACATCACTATTTTGACCTCTTGAGACGATGTATCCAATGTCGAAAAATAACTGACCCCATCTTCTATTCTTCAAACTGTTTAGTGATATATCAGTGTTTGCACTGAGAGAAGCTGAATGTGTGCGGCCGCTTTTCAAAAACAGAAGTACGGTGCCAAAAATTCTCTCAACATCACCATGCGATAAAAGAGCATTCGAATTCGATGGTGATACAAACAACTGACAAGATAAAGTACACATGACATTGTTCTCGGGATCACCATCTAGATTGAGGAACATCTCGGCAATGAAGGGATAAATGTCACAATATTGGTAACAAATCATCCCCTTCCATTTCAAATTGGTGATGAGCGTAGTTGCATACATGGTGTGTAGAGCCAACCTAAAAGCTTTCCAAAATCGGATGTCGAGATATGCTAAGTATTGCAATCTTGAACCTATGTGGCCATCTCCCCGTGTATCGAAGACACTATATCCGCATTCGTGGCAGAGAGGCTCTATGTGTTCCCAAGGAAGCGAGTGCATGGTATCAGCTTCCTTCATGGACGGGATGTTGAGGTTGGAGTCAAGTTGGGCCAGACCTCGTTCATATTCATCCGGTAACAGAGTGAGGCGTACTCCACGCTCCCATTTCTTGCAAAATGCTCCGCAAAATAAGTTCCTCAAGGGCTCATTTGCTTTTAATAGGTCACAGGAGGATAGGCTTTCGAGCCATTGGATGATTTCAAAGCAAACCTCCTCCCTAAACTCATCGCGTGCATTTCTAATACAGGAGGATAAACCAGTAGCACTAAGAAGCCTTTGACGCTCGAACAACAAGTCAGGCTCTCTTGACCTCACAACTGTAGCTCTCCCGTGATCTTGAATACGCTTGGCAACCATTTCTGCAAATTCCGGAACTTTTTTGCTCGCTAGGTGGATTCTTTGCACCGCATCTCGAAAGTGTCTGACTTGATCGTTGTAGGCTATGAGCGAGAATTTCTGTGAAAGCTCATCGATTTTGTCGCTATCAGAATATCCATATTTTAGCGGATCGAGGTCATGACCTTGTGAATAATGCTTCGCG
The DNA here is from genome assembly GCF_002926085.2 of Candidozyma duobushaemuli. Lineage (NCBI taxonomy): Eukaryota > Fungi > Ascomycota > Pichiomycetes > Serinales > Metschnikowiaceae > Candidozyma > Candidozyma duobushaemuli. The sequence goes on from NW_020289897.1 coordinate 1,393,090, forward strand.
TCTGGTTCTTGAGGTGAGTTGAACTGTTGATCGCTCTGACACATTACATCGATGACATAATCCAATACTGCCCCAACGGTATCAGTAAGTGTTTTTTGAAATTCTAGACTGGGTGTCATGCTTTTTAATTTCTCAAAGGACTCGTTTGTTTCATGATAGACGCAACGAAAATCATTTACCCATGCTTCGGGATCACCACAATCACAAACACCGCCGTTTTCCCTTACGCAAATAGAAACGCTAGTGTTGTGCCCTTCGTGGCTCTCCGCTTGAAAGCAATTTGCACACATGGCACACGTATCATTGAAACCACATGTAAGACATTTGTAGATTGGCTCGCCTCTGCGGAAAACACGAGCACATGGCAGAGCTGTATGATATGCGTGATGATTTCTTCCCTCGATTGTTGACAGTTGTTTGGCAACGTGAGCTGTGTACTTGATGAGCAGCCACTGAACCACACTATCTAATTGATTGTGAACGTCGTCCCCCGAAAGATCAAATATCTCAGGGAAAAAGAGATTCAAGTAATTTCCCCCACATGACACGGTCTTGAATAGTTGCTTTCGAAGTTCGATTTTGATTTCATCAGTTAACGAGAAGTTCAGCCTGGCAGGGAGATCAAAAAGAAACCGTCGCAAAGCTGTGATCGAAGTCTCATGCATGTTATTCACCGTGTTGTTACGGTCTATAATGTCAAATGTTTGTGACTTCTAGATGGTTGCAAAAATAAAAAAATGGAGCTTCTTCAACCGGTGGCCAATTTAAATCACCTCCTCTAATGTTGATCAGACGCATGCAATTGTGTCACGTGATTTGCCTTGATGTATCTCAGATCTATTCGCTATTAATCCTAATGGTTATCTCTTATTGACATGAACGCGATCACTCATTCTGCATCAAATGAGCATCTGAATAAAGAAAAGCTACAAAGATACCAAGATATAACAACTCTTGCCTTGGGGGTGGGGTGTGGCATACTTTGCTTGGAAACCACGATTGGATTTCTTTTCTACACTGTTGGAACATTGATGGCGAACAGCGTCTTTTATATATTGTGTTGTGAAGGTCATCCGCATAAATTCTTCACATCCCCGATAAAGCAAATATTTTTTGATGCCATTTTTAATAATTTGCCTGGTTTTGTCATGATGTGGTGCTTTACATTTGCATTGGTTCAATAATTGATCTGGTACGAGGAGGTTGGACTCAATAATCCCTGCTTCCACCATATCAGATGTTCCTTGTCATCTTTTTGAAGTCTATCTCGATAGTTAGAGTTCGTCACCATATTTTTATTAAGAAGAATTATATTAGAGGTGTCCATACAACGCTGCTAGAGCTTATCAAGGAGCAAGTGGTTCGAGCTCGCTGAAAGCAACTGAGCTTGTAAACTTTCGTTTCGATTTGCGTTTGCATATGCATTTTTTGTATACCTGAGAATGGCTTATGTAGCTCAAGAAGGGGTTGGGAATAGAATATAATTGCAGCTCAAGTTCCAAACAGTACCTCGGGATTCGGCATGTAAATCTGGTGCCCTCTCCAATTCGCGTGCGTGTCTTATACCGGTCTTGCTCGGCGCTCTGTCCGTTACGTAGCCTCAAACGAATTAACTTCCCTGTTGATCAACACCAACATGGAAAGAATTGATATTTCAACGAACTCTAGCTCTATAAAGCAAGCCTATGAGAAAGTCGTTCGTGGTGACGGTGGTGCCACATACAGCGTCTTCTCTGTGGACAAAAATGGCACGCTTGAAGTATCGAATGTGAGCACAGGTCCGTTGGAGGACTTTGTTGAGGAATTTTCGGACGGAATTGTACAATTTGGTTTGGCTAAAGTAACAGTTCCTGGCTCCGATGTTAGCAAAAATTTGTTACTTGGCTGGTGTCCCGACAACGCCCCCGCTAAGTCCAGATTGTCTTACGCCGCAAACTTTGCTGATGTTTCTAAGGTATTGAGTGGATACCACGTTCAAATAACGGCACGCGACCATGATGACTTGGATGTGGAGGAGTTTGTCAGCAGAGTGGCGGCAGCAGCTGGTGCTAGGTATACTGCCCATTCAGCCCCTTCGTCAGGATCTGGCAAGTCTACTACATCAAAAGCAGCAGGAGAATCAGTTCCAGGCAGCAAGATCAGCTCGAGGCCAGTAAATCCCAAACCAGTCGCAAAGCCTACATTTCCGAGCCCTTCGAAGCCCTCATCCAAACAGCTCTCCAAAAGCACTGTGGACGAGGACGATGGATGGGCCGGAGAACAAGAACTTGAAGAACGCGATTTGGAAAAGCAGCCTTTAGAAGATGTCCCCTCGGCGTACAAGCCTACAAAGGTGAACATTGCAGAATTGAGAAAACAGAAGTCTGATACTGTGTCATCAAAGAAGTCAGAATTAAGTTCTGAAATTGTGAGTTCATCCGAGAAACCATCGGATGGTAGACTCACAGCTTTACCCAAACCTAAGGTTGGTAGTTCTGTTGCCTCGCGTTATACTGCTGCGACCAAAAATGCTTCTGGTGCCACTTTCGGAGCAAAACCCCTTAACAAATCGAAGCCAAACGATAAGGTCGTAGGAGGATTATCGAGAGACTTCGGGTCATCTGGTGGTAAAACTCCAGCTCAATTGTGGGCTGAGAAAAAAGGAATGTACAAAGATGTGAAGGCTGAAGAGAACGATTTACCTAAAACAGAGAACGAAAACTATGCCAGTGATGATGCAGGTGCTGAGGGCGCTGAGGAAGTTGACGAAGTTGACGAAGATGAAGGTATCGAAAGTGACACCAAGCAGAGCAACGACCATGATTTGACTGGCCTGAAAGATGATGACGATAAGATTGAATCGAGAATTGAGAAGCTTGGAATCTCTGATGAAGCAAAGCCACAGGATGGCCCTGTTGCAACGCCAAATAAGCTGCAAACTTCGAGCTCTACATCTGAAACCAAGAATGCTAATTCAGCTAAGGCAGACTATGACTATGACAAGGATGAGGATAATGAGCTCGAATTTGAAGAAGATGACATAATCGTGGACATTGAATTTGTTGATGAAGAGTGGTGGTCTGGGAAGAACAAGCGGACTGGGGAGCTGGGATTATTCCCTGCCTCCTATGTAACCTTGTCTGAAGATTCTGCTGGTGAAAAAGCTGATGCAGTCCTGGAGGGTCAAACTGTCGTTGCAGATGAATCGAAAACTGCTGTAGCTGAGTTCGCCTACGAAAAGGATGAGGATAACGAAATTGCCTTCGACGAGGGAGACTTGATCGTTGATATCGAATTCGTAGATGATAGCTGGTGGTCAGGCAAAAACTCCTCCACAGGGGAGATTGGCTTGTTTCCTTCAAACTATGTGAAATTGAACTAGCTTAGAGCTCATTGAGGATTATCAAATTTTTCACTGATAAGATACAAGCTGTTAGTAGTCTCTCATAAGTATGGGCTTAGCATCATATCTGCTTGGCCACTTCTTAATACAATTTTTTCTATTGTCGGAAAGTTCCTCACAAATCTCACCATCGGGATTTCCCTGCTTCCCAGTAGGTCGCTATCGTCCAAGTAGACTCCCCTTATGCGATGCAAAACAGGGGCTAAACCTTCAATTATATCATGAGCCATTGTGAGCATCAGAAGAAATTGATGGGACTCCCCTACCCGGGCTGCTTGAGGGTCTGGACATTTTGCCAAGGAGGCTTCAAAATAAAGCAGCGCTTCGTATTGAAGTTTGGGTTGACCATCATTAGTTTCAGTCACCACCGAACTGTACAAACTCTTCAAGTCACATAGAAGCTCTCCAATACTCTCAACTTCATTGAAAAACATAAATACGACCTCATTTCTGAATACAGGGGGTCGATAATCTTTGCTTCAAGTTTCATTCTCCTCAAAAGCGAGATCCATTCTTTGAATGTATATATGTGTGGTCTAGTAGCCATAATGAAGTTGTCATTGTTGGTGCTTTCGATCATTTGGTTGAGGTTCAATTGCGTTTGGCATCTCGTGCCATTCGAGACGATCAATGTCTCAGCTTCCATGTATTGGCTTGCTTCACCGCAGATATAAGAAGGCATAGAGTCTTGTCGAAGTGGGTGCCAGAGGAATTACTATCTGATTTCCAGTAAAAATAGCAGAAGCAGCTTAATGTTTCATCCAACTAACCTGAAAAGTATTGTAAGTCCTTTGTGACCAGTTCGTGGTGAACAGCTCATTGTGGGGAATCCTACACAATAGCTGGGACGCAGGTTTTCGACGCTGAAAGTTCCTCGAGTTCACGGAGCTTGAAGCCGCTGCCCGCACCCAGCGACTAGTACGGGGAAAACTGACTCTCATAAATTTTAGCTTTTAATACTACTTAAAGCTGCAAATAACCGAACTCCGCCATCTATTACCATTTATTATATCTTACACCAACATGCAAAGAACACACCCTCAAAAGCTCTACGTCAAGCTCATGATCGTTCTATCTCAAGCATTGTGGTCGACTTCTTCATCATTATGCAGTTGATCTCCATCTTCACCTTGGACATTCAGGCTGGTATTTTCAGCGTTATAACTTGGGGGCTTCGACGGTATTAGGCTATCCATAGTTATGCGCTCGTCTTCAGATGGTTCATCGCCATAGGCATTGTAACTAAACTTATCATGATTAACAGTGTCGACCTCTGGACCACCCTCAACGTGCCAAAAATCAGGGGGAAAATCGCTCTCCCTCTCATTCAAGTCGTTCTCGTCATCTATTTCTGACCGCTCCAAGAGAATATCGGCATTGAACTTCTTGTATGCTGGTGGAGCTGGACCGTTGCCCTCCAAAGGAGCAAATCCCCATTTTTTAACGTTGCCCTCAATGAAAACGTAGCCCAACTGACCAATGTTAACATGCACAGAGCAAAGATTATTAGCACCTATTATCGGATAAATTTGTCCATCCTGTGGAATCTTGAAGTTTTTGATGTGCCCTCCTAGTTTCAGTTCGCTTACCTTTTTCCCGTTACGTGTGAAGAAAACTGTGCCAGACCGTACACGGTAGCCAACTCCAACAACATCTCCCTCGATTAATTTTGGAAATTGCGGCTCTCCACTGGGAACAAATGGTTGATTGTGTCTCCTGTAACCATTACTATCATAGCTTACAGAGTGGGCATGTCTTCCAGGCAAGCGGAACCATGGGTACGGCTTGACACCGAGACCTATAGATATTAGCGTATCCTCTGGATGTGGTAAGGAGTAAATTTTACTCTCGAAATAGTAAACTTCATTAGTCGTTGGCATAGGTAGATTGGTTTGTGTGGAACATTCGAAGTGTTTAAAAAAGTTGAGCTCAAAACGATTCACAATGAGTAGATCGTTGTTCGTTAACATGTAATCTTTGACAAACTCCCAAGCACGAATACCCTTTTCTTGAACACTTAGGTTTTGACTAAGCAAGAGATCACCTCTAAAGTATGGGTTGGTTGTAAGATACTCTCTTGATTGGAAATAAAGCTCTTGCTCCTCCAGATTCAACTCTAAATAGGCCTGGTTTTCTTCTTCACGACTGAAACTTTCCTCATTCAAATGGCCCACGCGACGGAACACGATTATTGTAGCTATCAAAAGTGCCAGAAGTAGGACTATTGAGAGCGCAACGATTCCGATAATGAAGAGAACAGTGCCCCTATTGCTCGTCCCTGACAAAGCATGTAACATTTTGTCATCAGAGTCTGGTGGTGATAACGGTGTGCAATCGACTTCTGTTATTGCAAGAAGACTCATTAATAGACCCAAGGATACGCTCATGAAGTATGTATGTGAGTGAGGATGGCGTATCTCGACCCCATGGTTTTTACTGACGTCTACCATGTGCAGTCAACGCACTGCACAGTTGCGGAAATATCCTCCTGAGTCTGATTAGCGTACTACGACTTGGATCAAGATGAGAGTGAGAGGCCATGATAAAAGATTCTTTTTGCCTCGATTAGCCTACAGTAGGTTGACTTCCGGTTACCGAAAGACAACTGCTAGTGATAGTTGACTCACAAATGCATGAGAGTTCCAAATGTTACATTTTGTAGTTTGACAAAGTAGATCAACTATTAGTTATACTTTTAAAACTCACAAGACAACGGGTATTTGAGGTTGTAGCTTGCATCCCAAACACCCCAATATTTCTCCACGTCACTGGTACCGGAGCTGTCTGGCTTCCACGCCTCGTCGAAGGCCTCAAAAACACAAACATTCACACCCCAAGCTCTAATGGCACAGATTGCCTCCTTCCAGAAATCCTTAGCATTTTCAACACTTGGTTCACTTGCCTCAAAATGAGTACCTTTGGTGGGCCAGCCAGTCTCGCCCACCCAAAAGTTGCTGAGATCAGTGGAGCCCTTTGCGGTCTGGATAGTTTGCAAAGCTTGCATGATGTCGTCGACGAAAGAATAAGATGCATTCTCCTTCGTTTGGCCTTGCCAGTAAGAGAAGGCATTGGCGAATACGAAATCAGCTGCTTTAATTGCAGGGAGGGCTGCACCATCAACCAAAACGTTCCAGGAGTCAGCTGTTCCAACTTGCACGTCACCATAGGATTCGCCATTTTTGTCTTTAATCTCAGAAAGTAACTGCTTGACTTCATCAATGGCGTTGGCAAGGTCTGACGCAGACATGTCATCTCTGTACAAAGCCTCTGAGCCTACCGTGAAGACTTTAATAGTCAGTTTGGAGATTTTGGGCAAAAAGTCCTTCAAAGCCTGCTTTTCCTCGTCAAAGTGTGCTTGGTCAGTGGGCCAGATTCCAAACATAACCTGAAACCCAGCATCTTCCGCAGCTGGTCCCAAATTTTGCAATGTGTTGCAATCAGAGACAGCGTAAGTTCTCACAACCTTCGACTGCCCAGACAAAACATCGAAGTCACTTTTGTACTCTTCAGCCGACTTACAATTACCAGCATTGTCTTTAACACCCAAGCTGAATGCCAACTAGCTAGTTAGTCATTGTTCACTATTGTTACCATCAAAAAAGATCCTTATACATACGTCGCCAAGACTTGCCACTGATGACACCAACGCAGATACAGCCACCAAGTATTTGAATTGCATCTTCATCAACTCTATAGTAAGAAAAAAACAAGGGAGGAGGAGCGGAAAAGGTGGTTTTAAAAGCAAAACAAATGCGAAAATTTATTTTTAGGAACGCTCACGTGTTAATAGTTTGGGTCTAGATGTTTGTGATCCCACACACCAAAGATTTGGAATGGACTTCATTATCACTCTGCATTAAGTCTTTTCAATCTCTCATCCGCTTGTTGCAATATACTTCAAGCTTTCAGTTTTTCAAAGTTGTCAACTAAAGTTGTCAACTGGTAATACAATGGTACTATCGTACCGTCCATCAGTGGATTTATTACCGCGACAATGGTACGACGATTCCACCAAGCAGCGAGCAAATTAAGTTGGATTCGTTTAGAAGGCCTTATTCAAGAAATCATGTATCGAACAATTTAGCCAACGCTATAAATGCTGCATCCTCAATTCTGACGCCTCTTGGCACAACCAATTCGCAGTCAATGACATCCATTATGCTCGAGATGTTGTCGTCAGAAGCCGCGCAAGCTTCAAAGTCAAACCATTTGCCGACGAGCAAAAGTGTGGTCCCAGCACTTTTTTTATTATATTTGGGTATAGCCTTTGTCGGACTTTTCAGAAAATAATCATCGGCTTCAACAAAAGCAGTCTCCGTATAGCCACCAGGCACACCCAGTTCAGTGTAGACAGCCGAGATGGAGTTAGCGTACCTAACGGAATAACCAAAGGCACTATTACAACCGGCTGCCCCGTAAGCAACCTGAGGGCTCACAACGGTTCCACTAGTAAGGTCCACTGTCACTCTGGCGTTTACAGGAACTTCCTGGCCTTTCAATTCGAATGGCCTCTCTCGTCCAATGTTCACAAACTTAGTCACTTGCAATTTTCTTTTTGACCCCATCTTTTTGGATTTCTTCGCCAACTTTGGAGTTTTTTTGGGGATGGTCAAGCCTTCCTTAAAATTCTTGGAAGCGTCTGTTGGATTCGTGATAAACGTACGAATGCTAGGAAGCTTTACCGCATGCTTCAAGCTCAATCGTTCGGATGATTTAAATAAGCTGCGAACCAAATATGGCGGTGTCACGAAGTACTGTAATAAAGTGGCTAAAAGCACAGCGTCATGGCCTTTCTCGGGCATGATACCTTGGCTAACATTATTCTCTGGTTGATTGAAAACAATCTTTTTGGAGCTTTCAGGGGGACCAGGTATCGTGGCTTCTGCTGCAGCATTGATTTGATTAGAAAGTGGGATATCCAAAACAACTATCTCATTAACGTTGTATATGGCTGATAATCTTGCAATCTGATATGCAACAGTAGTAGCATGCGCTAAATTGCAAGCATTAGAGGGTCGAATAGCTGATGAAGGTACGCATAAGGACACACTCATGGCTTGATCTAAAAATTTAGACTCTCTCGAATTAATATCTGATATCTCATCTCCCATTTGGCCTATATGTACTACTCAATGGAGTAGTGCAGGATGTTGATGTTTCTCGCCTGGTGCAATCAAATCAATTGCGTTTTACAGCCTTGACGCCCTCTGGAAAGAGAGTTCCTGCCCCGGCTTGAAGAGTACTTTACCTCAATTAGATATGACTAGGCACCACACAAGGTCTTTGTCTTAGAGTTTGGTCATCGCTGCACAGACATGAGCCGAATCCTATTTGGAGTGCTTCAGGTCGCCATTGCCCGTGGTCTCAATTCCGCGCCTGGTTGATGAATACCGGTTCTGTTGGTCTTCTGTTAAAGCACAATTTTCAAGATGTGTCGGAGAAAGTTTCTCTTAATATCTCTTCTCTTGATTGTCTGAACATCAAACTACTAACGTCATGAGCATACCATCCTTGATCCCTTCTGTTCAGCATTCGCGATGTCTGTTTTATGGAAATGAATTATGATAAATGATAATGTGTTATATATTGACAATGACTTATTCTTTCTATTTCAACAATGCTGGTGAATGACAATCATTCCGCGTCCTTACTTTCTAACTCTGCAATCTCTTCTTTTGCTCTTTGTATGTTCTTTTCGGTTTGCTCGCCCTGTTTCTCCTCCAATGCCTGCAAAGTTTCCTTCAAGGTATTCACTGTTGTGGAAACATCATCCTGTTTCACTGGCAATTGGATGGAGAGGTTGGACAAAGATACGATGACATCGGGATCGACCGTGAAATTCTTTTGTTTAGAAGACTTCTTCTTTTGCTTCTTTCCACCAGAGCCCTGAAAGAAAGGTTGCTGCTCTTTCTTCAATACCTCCACACCCTCTGGCATTTCAATCTTTCTGCCCGATGACTCTGAAGTAAATTCCAGCTTTGTAGCTTCAGCCACCGCATTTTTTTGCGGCTTTTTGTAGCTTGAGTCAAAGTACAGCAACAAACCGTGAATCTCATTGATTTCTTCGGTGAAAGCGGGAACAGAAGCCTCCTCTAATCTCCTCTTCGCCTCCTCCTTGAGTTGCAATTTCTTTTCTTCCTCTTGCATCGCCTTATGCTCGGCGTCTCTCTTCCTCTGCTCTTCCGCCAACTGTTCCTTGAACTTTGCAAATTCTGCATTGAAGTCAGCTCTTAACTTCTTGATTTGATCGTACTTGAGATTTCTAGACTTTCTCAATTCGTTACGTTTGCTGATCAATTTGTTTCGCTGCTCATAGGTCGAGTTGTTGGAACTGTTTATCTCATCTAATTCTCTTTGGATAGACTCGAAACGCGCCTGGACCTCCTTATTCCCGATACTGCTCAACTGGTCCTTGAGCTCAGCAATCTTCGTCTTGTCTTTGTCGATCGCGGACTGTTGAGATTCTACCTCACCAAAATCTTTTCTCAACTTACGCAATGACGTTAAGTCACGAATGAGCTTCCTCTCCTCGGCCAATCTCAATTCGCCAGAGCCAATCAACTCATCCAAGTACTTAATTCTTGAATCGATCTCGGAAGCCGATTTGAAGTTCGTCTTGGAAGTCAACTTTTGAATCTCGGCAATCTTCTTCTTCACTTGCATGTCAACATTTTTGATCTGAGTTTGTATGGCAGAACGTTCGGCTTTGAATGATCCTTGCTCGGAAATCACATCCTTCAATTCGGCTTGCAATTGCTTCTTTCTCTCAACATTTCTCGCATCAAATTTGATTCGATCGATCTGCGCAGTAAGTTCATTGCTAGCCGCCTCTAGCTCCTTGATCTCAATCATCAAAGAATCTACTTCTTTTTTCATCCCAGAATCATCCGGGCGCTTGACGAACTTCTTGGGGCGCATGACAGTTGACATCTTGACGTGGAAGGAAAAAACCGTCGACCAAATTTTCGCAGTATTAACAGCACACCGCGAAGTACGCGACATTAGAGCCAACTGTATACAGGCGCTTGGCTAAGCTTTTGGGGAATAGAGTCGATTGCAGAGTAAGCTTATCTTTTGCCGATCGATTCGTTGTGTCGTTATTTGAATATCGCTTGTTAGAAAAATTTCAAATTTTTATAAGCAATGGCTGCTTCGGAAAAAAAAATTTTTGTTTGCAAGTTTGCAAAAAAACTAAAAAGGCTGCGGATCATTAACAAACGATTTGTCCTGAAGTACAGCGGTTGAGAAGTTTTTTAAAAAAAAACAAAAATCTTAAAAATATGTTATAGCAACTAACATAGCTCTACGATACAAAACAGGCAACAATTGGCCCTTGAAATAGCAGGCTAGGACCTAGTGGCGACACAGGGGGACTTAGTTCACAGGTGTGCTCAAGCGGTGCTAGTCTGGAAGCTGATAAGATGGTTGTTTTCTCTAAATAGATTTAAATAGAGTTTTCCATTGATCAAATGACTTCAACAAAAAACAAAGTTGCAGGCGACAAATTATTAAACTGTAATTAAACTGTCCTCCTATAAAAAAGACCATATGTTTAACGTGTGCATAGTGATGGAGCATTGTTAAAACTGCAGCCCACTCGACGGGTCGCGCTGTGAAATCAGTTATTTTTTTTTTTTTTTTTTTTTTTTTTCTCTCTCTCTCTCTCTCTACTATCCCGCTTTAGCCTTAGTCACGTTCAATAATGTCTTACGACGACTTGGTGAAATCTTTAGATAAGCTGGCTATTTTGCAAAAATGGCTGGAGGTAACGCCCTTAAATAGAATATCAGGAATTCCTACCTCTTCAGGAGGACTGTCGACTTCAGAGGATGTATTCGACGGGCACGACGAGGAGCAGGTCAGGCTAATGGAGGAACTATGTATTGTTCTTGACTACAACGATAAACCAGTTGGAGCTGGAACAAAAAAGTTGTGTCATTTGATGGAGAACATTGATGCAGGCTTATTACACAGAGCCTTCTCCGTTTTCCTTTTTAACGAGAAGAATGAGCTTCTCTTGCAACAACGAGCAGACGAGAAGATCACTTTCCCGAATATGTGGACAAATACCTGTTGCTCACATCCACTTTGCGTTCCCTCGGAACTCGGGATACTGCTGCAGAGTGGGAGTGGAAACAAAGATGACTTGAACACGGCCATTGCTGGCGCCAAAATTGCAGCACAAAGAAAACTTTTCCATGAACTTGGTATACCAGCACAAGAATGCCCAATCTCAAATTTTGAGTATTTGACAAGAATACACTACAAATCTGCGAGTGGTGTCGGCTCCAAATGGGGTGAACACGAGATCGATTATATCTTTATCATGAAATGCTCCTCCAATGTAACAGTTGATCCTAATTATAATGAAGTGAAGGATCACAAGTTTGTGAGTGCATCTGCACTTCAGGAAATGTTCAAAGACTCAAGTCTTGTTTTTACGCCGTGGTTCAGGTTAATCTGCGAGACATTCCTTTTCGGGTGGTGGGAGAATCTTTCAAATCTTTCAAAGTTCCAAGATGACGAGATTCACCGTTTATTATAGTGTCGTAACTAGTTGTCGTTTCGGAGTCAATGCTTTGGTTGAAGTCAAGCGAGAAGTCAGACCTGCATAAAAAATCAGAACACTACTTATATAAGGATTGTAACTTATTCTCAACTTTGCTCAATGAACACTAGAACAGTTTTTGGGAATGTTCGTCGACTTTACGCTACTTCTGAAATGGCCGTCAAGTCACGGAGACGAAGAACTCATTTTTCCGATTCGTTGAACAAGGGCCCGTCATTCGATGACTTCGTCTCTGGAAAAGCATCAGAGATGCTAGTTGATCCATTGGAAGCAGCGAGGACAGATACAGAACAGAAATTGCCCAAGTGGCTTAAAGTTCCTATTCCGAAGGGGAACTCTTTTCAGAGTGTCAAAAAGGATGTGAGGGAATTAAAACTAGCCACAGTTTGCGAGGAGGCGAAATGTCCCAACATAGGTGAGTGCTGGGGCGGTAAAAAGTCTGAGGCAACCGCCACGATAATGTTGCTAGGTGATACGTGCACGAGGGGTTGCAGATTTTGTTCTGTGAAGACAAATAGAAACCCATCAAAGCCGGACCCCAATGAGCCGGAGAATACTGCCGAGGCCATAAGCCGCTGGGGACTTGGTTATGTCGTACTCACAACTGTCGATAGAGATGACCTTATAGATGGTGGAGCGCAGCATCTTGCTGAGACAGTTAGGCGGATCAAGCAAAAAGCGCCTCACATTCTAGTTGAAGTGTTGGGGGGTGATTTCAGGGGAGATCTCAACAGTTGCGATATTTTGGCGGCCTCTGGGTTGGATGTTTACGCACATAATTTGGAAACGGTGGAAGCTCTTACACCGCATGTTAGAGATAGAAGAGCCACCTATAGGCAATCTCTCTCCATTCTAAGAAGAGCGAAGGAAACCAACCCTTCATTGGTGACAAAAACTTCATTGATGTTGGGGTTCGGAGAAACCGATGAGATGATCGTCCAAACGTTAAAGGATTTGCGTGCTGTCGGTTGTGATGTTGTAACGTTCGGTCAGTATATGCGTCCTACCAGAAGGCATATGAAGGTGGTAGAGTACGTGCGGCCAGAAAAGTTTGATTATTGGAAAGAGACAGCTTTGAAAATGGGCTTCTTGTATGTTGCAAGTGGTCCTTTGGTCAGATCATCGTACAAGGCAGGCGAGGCGTACATTGAAAACGTTCTTCGCAATCGCAAGCATAACGTTGGTGAAAGCCCCCGGTCTCTTTAATAGCATAAATAAAATTTCAGATGTTTTAGTGTTGTAATCGGTTTCATCTTCACACTGGAGGGATTGCCAGACGTGTATATAACAGCGAGCCTTCAGTCAACATTCTTTGAGATCAAGCTCAACTGTTTGTAAGTCCAGGCACTGTCTTGCTTTATTTTGTGCTTTCCCGGTTATTAGCTTGTACTACAGCTTTAGCACACTCTTCAAATACGGCTCTTGATATATCTGAAATCCTAACGCGACCCAATTCAAGCAGATCAGAGGAGTCAGATAGAAGGCACGGTTTCCAATCATGCCACGAAGTGAAAATGACGACGAGCTTGACGAATCTTTTATTACTCAGTTCGAAACAACGTTAAGTATCAGACCATCAAATGAAATTATAGAAGCTGATGACATAACGATAGATCAAAGCACTATTCTCAATGGGTCGGCCCTAAACACCATTACACGTGTTGAGGGATTGCAACCTATTCTGGAACTGCGAAGAGAGCTGACGAATCTGAAGGGCTTTCAAATCCTCGATAGTCATGGACCACAGGGACATTTCAAGCTCGAAGGAGAACAAAGACGGGAATATGAAGAAGTTATGGGAAAAGACAGAGAAAACCACGATGAGCTAATCGAGCTCCTAGAACCTTCTTCACTTATTGATATTGAGCTCGTCAAATTCAAAAGGACTCTCGCAGAGTTCATGAATGCGAATCCACAAATCGAGAAACAGAGTCCCCGATTCAATCTGACAATCGATAAAACATTAGTTCTTCTATCACCATATTCATCTGAGCATTCTTTCGGAAGAACATGGATGCTGAAATCTTACTTGTCCACCATTTTTGAGAGACCTCAAAGACTACTTGCTTCTTGTATTGGTGTCGCAGCCGCTCTTTCGATGTATCCGTATTTTTTTGCTATCAAAAGTTGCGGGAAAAGAAGCTCTTTGTTTTCTAAACATGTAACCAACGTGCATGGAAAAAGCTGGCCAAAACTTTTGTATGGGCTATGCCTCCGTTCACATGAAAAGTTAAAGAATGAGGAGCTTGAAATCCCCTCGGACTGGAATCCGGGCGACATCTACTTAACTCCCAAAACTATCATAGCACTTGAGGGTGTCATTGGAACCATCGAACATGCTGTGGACTCCCTTTTTGGAAAGGGTCCTGACATATGCAACCACAAGTTGGCTTTTGTTGTTCTTCGTCCTCCTGGTCACCATTCTCACGCGTGTCTTCCAGGCGGCTTTTGTGTTTTGAACAATGCACAAATAGGCGTGGAGTACGCTTCTCAGACTTATGGTGTAACACACTGTGCCATCTTGGACATAGATCTTCACCATGGTGATGGAACGCAAGACATCTGCTGGGAGCGAAGCGGCTATTGTGGTGACTTCGGTAAGTTAAATGAAGACGATGAGGAACAGGAAAGTACAGTCAGTGATACATCGCAGTCCTCATATCCAAAAGTCGGTTACTTTTCTTTGCACGACATCAAGTCTTATCCAACAGAGCTTGGATTCGCTACAAAAGAAAACATCAAAAATGCATCAGTATGCGTGATGGATCATAATGTCAATATCTGGAATGTTCATCTCCAGGAATGGAATACGGAGGATGAATTTTACAAACATTACCAAACAAAATATGTTGCTATATTGAATCGGGCAAACCAGTTCCTAAATCAAGCTAAACGCCAGCACGAGCAGGAGAACGCCAATTACCTCACCGAGCTTACCAGATACAACAAATACCTTGCTAAGCCTCATCTTTTCAAAGGCGCTGTTGCTAAACCCTCCATACCGCAGCCCTTTAAGCCATTGATAATTATATCAGCTGGACTCGACGCGTCTGAGTATGAAAATCCACAAATGCAAAGACACGGAGTCAACGTTCCTACTTCATTTTACGCTAAATTCACTAAAGATGTCGTGAAGCTTGCACAAATACATACCGATGGAAAGGTTATTTCGTTTTTAGAAGGCGGGTATTCAGATAGTGCACTTGCTTCTGGAATCTTCTCGCACCTAATTGGACTCACAAATAACCAGAGAGATACCACCGATGATCCAGTCCTATGGAATAATTCATGGGGGACAGAACATGTCATAAAAGAATTGACCAAAGGTTGCAAAAAGCTGTGGATCCCATATAAGAATCCTAAGACCGAGGTAACAATTTGGGCGAATGAAGTGATCAAGCTTGGAAGGCTGTTGATGCCACAGTCCATATTACCTGCAAATCACTCTTACTTACAAAGTTCAAAAATCCCTGAAAGCCAACAAGAACCACAAAGCAAAATGCTTCGTGAAATTTATGACGAGAATGCACAAACTAATGTCGCAACTTCGATTCTGGTCGCCGAACAGGGTCGCCGGATTTTGAGAAACTCGAGACATATGAAGCGGAAGGAAGTATGATTTTTGTGGTCAGCCATAATGACAATTTATAATCTAGATTTGAAACTCTCATGTCAAACACCTTCAATATCAATTGGTCACCTCTAATTCGTGGGGTAAACAAGTAATAAATACGCGCGCATGTTCAAGAAATGTAGGAAGCCACTTGCAAGCTTTATCAAATTCGCAGATGAGTCAAGACCATCTAATAGAAATGCGGGACCGAGGATTGAGGGAGATTCCCCTTCTCATCCAGCCTTTGATCGAACATCGTTGAGCGATAGTGCATTTATTGAGCTACTACTTTTTGAGATAAAAGAACTACGAGCTGAATGTGAGCAGAAGGATAAGAAATTGAGTGAATTCAAGCAACTACAATCAGAGATTCGTATTAAATCAGCATCAACGCAGTCTTTTGATGAAATCCCACAAAGGTCTGCTCGCCGAAGGGTATACAAAGAAGATTCTCGACACGTCGACCAAGAGAACCCTGAGAATCGCCCCGAAGAGATCCCCAAGACAGAGCCTCACCCCGAGATAGTTGCCCATAGTGTTCCTCTTTCAGAGAACTTCAAGTCCGGGCTTTCGTTAGCAATAAGACGAAGTAATTCGCCTGAGGAGGACTTGAAGGCTACTGGTGATGGAGCGACCGAGGGCAGAGGAGAAAATGATGTAGAGTCGCCGAAGCAAACAACGGAGGTAGAGAATGAAGATGATGCAAAACTGGATGATCATGAGTTACGAACAACAAAGCATGATAATTCAAAGGATTCGAACCTGAAGGAAAGTTTGAATCAAGAACTGGGTCATCTTGCAAACCATCTGAGAGTTAGTTCATACAGCACGAGAATCAAACTCCCGCATACTATGAGGAACTCCGAAGCATCCTTACCTTCGCGTGTACAACTGAAGGCAATTGCCAGTTCTCCCCCTCATGGTGACAGCGAAGCTACTACAACTCAGCCCGACAAAAGAGAGAAAAGCTCTAAAAGAGAAATTTCGTCCAGCTCAACCACTCCATTGCTTGCTCAATCTGGATCTTGCGAGACGCAAGTAATGATGCTGCCAAAGACACCTGTTGATTCATTGAATGAGCCACAAAGTCTCAAACAATCACCAACTTCTCAAGGCTCTAGCTTCCAGGTTCTCACATCACCTGATACTCATGATGATGTTATTCTTTTCATTAAGCCAGAAGATTTCCAAACAGTAAAAATCGAGGTCATTAGCACACTCAGTTTCAACCCTAAAAAGTCAGAGGACTTCAGTTGCACCCTTTCAATCAATGATCGCGAAACAGCAAAGGGGATGTGGAAAGTGAGGAAGTCTTACAGTCAAATTTTATCTTTCGATAATGAAATAAGACCAGTGTTGGAAGCCTTCGGCCTTCCACCTTTACCTGAACGAAGCCTTTTTTCATCTACAGTTCCAGCTAAAGTAGATTCACGAAAACAGAGTCTTCAACATTACTTCAACTCGATATTTCTAATTCCCCATATCCCCAAACTAATTTTGAACCGCATCTGTCGCTACATCTCGTTAGACTTCGTCAACCCCCTCGATGATTTCAAAAGTGGCGCTAAATTGGAGGGTTACTTAATAAGAAGATATAAAGGATTGGGTACTACATGGAAGACAAGATGGTGCCAGGTCGATGGACCATCTTTAGAGATTTATGAGTTTCCAGGCGGTCCAATGATAGAGCAGGTTCGACTTAATGGGTCGCAGATCGGTCGTCAGTCATCTGACAATGTTGCTGAAGAGAAAGGTTATCGGCATGCGTTTCTTATACTCGAGTATCCGAGAAACAAAATCTCGAGCTCCACACAGAAACATTTTTTCTGCGCTGAACTGGACAAGGAGCGAGACGATTGGGTCAATGCAATGGTAGAGTACACCGAGAATGACCCAATGATCACTCAAATGAATCTTGATGGCCACGAACAAAGGAACACTACAAGAGTCGTTGATCTGTTTAACTCCCCAAAAGCCGCTAACTTGTCAAAGGAGGAAGAATCCAAAGAATTGAAGGACGTCAAAAAACTTCGTAAACGAAGTTTGTTCCCTTTTCGATATAAAGGTCAGCAATTAGAAACGGAGGACGAAAGTACGGGCTCCACCCTTGAGGAGGGTGGCAATAATATGAGCCTCGAGGCCCATTTAGCGGTAATGAATTTAACGCCTGGTCAATTCAAGCCCGTATTTGGTAGAGAGCTTGCTGAGGCGCTTGACTTATCATCCAGGACATTTGACGGCCGCCTTATTCCTACAGTGTGTGGTCGATGTCTCGATTATTTATCAAAAACAGGCGCTATCTATGAAGAAGGAATATTTCGATTGAGCGGATCAGCGTCGACGATCAGGACGCTCAAGGACCAATTTAACAAGGATCACGATGTTGATCTATTCGAACATCAGCTTAATCCTGACATTCACACAGTCGCAGGTCTTTTTAAAACGTACTTGAGAGAGTTGCCTGACAATATCTTCGGTAACGCAGCATATTCTCATTTGCAACTGATGTTCACATCAGGCAACGAGGCTCAACCTAGATCCCAAATCGCGTGGAAGATGCAGCGGTTCATAAATGATAAATCCAATGTGACTCAAGGGAACTTCGATTTCTGTTTCACTGTGTTCAGGCTTCTAAGTACCGTGGTCGCCAGGAGGAAGACAAATTTGATGAGCCTCAGGAATATTTGCATTGTGTTTGTTCCTACATTACGAATCTCACTAGAAGTCTTGAGCCTTTGCATCACTGACTTTGACTGTATATTTTTAGATGGCAGGCCATTGGACGATGATAAGAGAGAAACATTGGACTTACAAATTCCGTCCTTTTAATGATCCAAACGATCTTGATATATACTAATATGCACATAAGTTTGACCATTCAAAGCGCATTCGCCTGTGAAATCCCGGTATCCATCGAGCTAGACGATGAAGTTCACCATTCACTCTCCCCGTTGCTCTTTGAAAAACGTAATCCCTGCCATCAATATTTGCAACACCTTCTTTCAAATTACATTTCCACTTGTTTTTAACTCTTTGCACCTTATCGTACAAGCAAAGCATTATCTGTCCTTCCTGCTCCATGTCCTCGTCATCTGACTTCTCGGAATCAAGCTCGTCATCTAGATCTGAATTGATATCGTCAGAATCGTTGAAAATTCCATCATCATCATCATCCTCGCCAATACCAACAACACCACTTTGGCGATGAAGTTCACCAAGACCATCATTCGGTCCATCAGATTGACGCTTTGCTAACGCTTTATACCATTTGAGATTTTTCTGATCAGCCTCTATGGTGAACTCGATAGGACCATCAGATTGATTGACTTTGGGAAGAATCAAACCGTTTTCTTCAGTGTACTCCTGCTTCACGGTCGGTAACTCTATTCCCATGGAATATCCTGAATTTGAATGACTAGATAGGTCATTTGTAGGATTACCATCCGTAGGATCATATTGCGGGATAGGCATCTCGAGCTCTTGGTTCACATGAAGAGATTCTTCTTTCACGGGGTGGGAGATCAAGCTCGCATGGATATTGCCATCTAGGTCGTCCAAGTCATTCCAAGAGAAGTTTCCAACACGAGATTGACTTAACTTCTCGCACCAGAGCTTTTTTAAATCTTGAAGTGTACCTTCATCAATCCCGCTATCCTCAAAATCTTGGCGAGAATCTGTGATCACCTCCTCAATAACAGCCTCGTAAAGCTTGCAAGCCTCAAAGTTTGACATGATATTCCTAAGTGCTGAATGTGAGTTCGTATAGTAGTATCTCTTTACATGCAGACTCTGAGGGTTGCTTGAGGCTTCTTAATCCTGCATTTCGGTGTAAAATGTGGACTCGTTTCGACCCTTCTACGAAAACACCCTATTTCGACCAAATGACCAAATTGGATTAATACTCGAGTGATAGAAATAAGTGCCAAAGATTTTGTGTTTGTATTGAGGTGCTCGATATGGGCATGAAATATGATAAGTTCCTTCTCCTAATGTAGTTTAGGTTCTACTCATAAGCAAGAGTGTTAGGACGTGCAGCGTGCATTATATGTAAAGTAGTAGCTAATTCCCTGAAGAACCCTTTCTACTAGGGAATGAAGGCATATTGAAATACTTCCAGTCAGAAATTAACGGGGTTTTAACTTAGGATTATTTTCACAACTGGTAAATCACCGTATTAAGAAAATAGCGTAATCTAGGGAAAGCTGGAAACGCATTCCCTTGCACCGGCTAAACCCGGTCGCCTGTCCTGACAAAGAGTTTTAGATAAAACCTCAGATTGTAGGCCAATTCCAACAGTTTCGTAGCCACAAGAGGGTCAAAGCAATATAAGGCTGAGAGGCAACCTGCATTAATTACGTCTGCGTAAAACAAAATCTAATATAAAAGCTAAACATGTTGACAGGGTAATACAAAAGGTCATCGTGTTCGACGACTTGATTATCTAAGACAGTTTCTTAATGAGTATCGAGTACCATCAAATTAGTCTTATTCATCAGAAAGCGTACAAGACAGCCCTTTTCAAGTTTGATGGAACTTGATAGGTACCATTGGAGCCTTGCAACGAATTGGTCGAGTTCAATGAGGTAGAAGAGGTAAAAATTTCCGTGGTGGTTACATCAACGTATGAAGTGATGGTCGTGGTGGTTCCACTTAAAGTGAATTCAGCCTCAACAGGGTGCGCCGAAACGTGAGTCGTGGTTCCAGTCACGACAGCGTCTTCCGACTTCGAGGGTTCCTTCTCAGTGACCGTCACAGTGACAGTGGACGCGGCACATGCCTCCAGAGCGCTTGATGACTCTGGTTCAGTGATTGTCACGAACTGTGTGATCGTAGAAGTCGTTGTTGGGGTCGAGGTAATCGTGCTTGTCTTTGTTGCAATTGGAGACTCGACGGCAGAACCATGGTCTTCGATAGTCGTGTACTCGACGATGGTGGAAGTAACGGTGGTCGGCTCAGTCAGGCTGATAGCTTCAGTCAGGCTGATAGCTTCAGTCAGGCTGATAGCTTCAGTCAGGCTGATAGCTTCAGCCAGGCTGATTGCTTTGGCGACGTCATCTGAGGCAGTAGCAGGGACTGTCAGAGTAGTCGAGGGCAAGGTGATAGTTATGAATTTATCAACCGTCACAGTGGTGTCATAATCCCCAGACTGAGGAGAGTAAGCTTCAGTGTTGTTGTCGTAACGCTTGAAAGGAACGGCACTTGCAACTGCGGCAACAGCAATGACTTTAACGAATGGAAAGATCATTTTAATCTTGGAAGAAAGGAACGGACGCGACTAGTATACGCAATGAGGTTGATATAAAATTTTGAGGTTAGAGGGTGCCGGGGTTAATTATATATTGTTCGCGATACAGCGTGTTTGAGCGGACGATGCAGCCCATCCCTTCGCCAATGTTTTTGTAAAACACGAAAAGCGACGCATAGATGTAAACATAGAAACTGCACACACTATATGCATATGTTGCTCAAGTCGACCTCTGTAAGGGCAAACACATACTGACAATCTTCGTTTATAAAATACAAGGGCATTTAATTGATGAAACTGTTGCTTGAGGTTTTCTTCAATCTCTCATAGAATAGAGGTCCTAAAACCTTTTAGATTCTGTATATAGGCCCGACTCTGGATGTCCTGTATTTATCATTTTCGCTCATTTAAATCTACGTGGCTCTTGAATAGCGCTTGTTGCTACGATGTTGAAAATACCAGATAATAACATAGGTGAAGCCTTGCAGAAAGTTAAAGTGACTTATCAAGAGATTCTCGACAGAAGTGTCCCCTATGTTAAAGAGAGGTGGATCACATTCGGTGTCCTCTTGACATTATTTGTCTTTAGGATTATCCTTAGTCAAGGATGGTATATCATATGTTATGCACTTGGAATCTATCTTCTCAACTTGTTCTTGGCTTTCCTCACACCAAAATTTGATCCATCCCTTGAACAGGAGCTGTTCTCGTCCAATTTAGAAGAAGGGACCGACGAAGTGGAAGAGGAGTTCAAACCTTTCATCCGCCGCCTTCCAGAATTTAAATTCTGGCTCAAAGCTGTGAGGGCAACTGTCTTGTCTTTGTTGACGTCTTTTTTCACTATTTTTGATATTCCAGTCTTCTGGCCTATCCTCGTGATGTATTTCATCATTTTGTTCTGCCTCACGATGCGAAAACAGATCCAACACATGGTCAAATACAGGTACCTACCTTTTGATCTTGGCAAGACGAGATATGGCCGTCAGTCCCGCTAATAGCAGGGGGCATCCAAGCTACCAAACATAAAAGACCGCATCAATTCAAGCTCTATTGGCAGGCATTCAAGTACCACTTTGGAAGCAGTGGCAAGCTTCAACTTCCACAATGTAAATATTAAGGGTGTTGGCCGCATTTAATAGAACATACAATGTACATCGAACTTTAATAGGATTGAAATTCTCGAAATCCCAACAGGAACTAGATGTAAACCAAACTTATACCATGCCCCAACACCGAGTATATTGAACCAAACTATGCGATGCTCTCAACACCTCTTGAGTATACAAAACCAATCCAGATCAAGTCACCCTACTAAACTCCCAATTGTTCTACTGTTTACCATTAGGGAAAGAAAAGTTCAACATTCGAGAACCAAACCGATCTTACCTAAGTAAGGGAGGGCCCACTGTAAAAACCGATTTAAGAATATATTTTTTATAACAGTGCCGCACAGGACCCCCGAAATCTTCCACTTATATTTTCATTAACCTTCTCCTCAGCGCTTGTTTACTTCGGTTCCGCCAAGGATGAAAAGAAAGTTTCAAACAAAATTCACCAAGTACAACATAAATCAAGCGTCATTCTCTTAAAACGAAATAGCTCCTCTGTAAAACATCACAAAGTACCGACTTGGCTATGGAAATTACAATCGGTTACACTTATATAATAGTGGATACTTAGATTGCCAAGCGCTGCTACTGATGGATCGCGTTGGCAAAGATGACTATTAAAATGGCTGAGGCAATGTTGATGACTATGTCTTCCTAAATCGATCTACTCATTAAGGAAAAAACTGTAACCAAATGTTTTCTCTGATACGTGCTGTATTGTGCTAAAAACATTACAGCAAATACAGTCGAAAATTGACGTCTCACGAAATATTGTGATTCTTCGATATCGCGCTTGATGACGATACAATTAGAATTAAGAAAGCAACACACCATAATCCATCCATCTCGTGCACCTTCAAACATGCTTGTTCAATAGAAGAAAAAACCATGATTGTATTCATTACGGCAAACACAATCCGAATCTCAGATACCGAACAGAATTAACTGGTAATAGGGCACGCATCAGAAACACAGTGATTTCGCAGATGGCTGTCCGAAACATGGACAAACTGCCCCGTGCTCGGTTTTCGTACTTTTTGCTTTTAGGCCTATTTCTATCCCTACTCCAAAGAGGGTAAATTTATACTTACTTCGTCCTGATCCCTTCGAACTTTTCCTACAAGTTTTGGAAACCTACTATTCTAAAGAATACACCAATAGCTAAAATGTCTTCAAATCACATACATGGCAACTGTCCTGTGGTGAAATATATCTTTCTCTTCTACTTTGCTCAATGACTTCACATCTATTTCTATCCGCAGCATGTTCTTCGGACTTTCATACAAACAAATGATTTGATGATTGTTGATCTCCCTTTATTAGAAACTTTTGGCGCCATCGTCATTGAGCTTCTGACTTTTAGAATTCAGTATAAGGCAGAGAATGAATTTTTCATTCTGATTATCAATGGTAAATTCGTCATTTCTACTAGAAACGTTGACATCGTTTACGGTTACCTTACTAAGGATACTGCTCCCGTTCGAGAGTTGTCGATCAGAGAGATTGTGTGAGCGTGTGTGTCTGTGTGTTTTTTGTTTTCCTTTTTGAAATCTTTCAGACACTGCGTAACGGGATTCAATATTCCTGATTCGGGAGATGAATAAGGCAATGCGCCAAGTTCTACCTATGGGTCGATGGTCCGTACAAGGCGCACCACTAACAAATCCCTTTTAGATGACCCAGGCCTGAAGTTCAGGATAAAGTCTTTCGCGCTATTTTCGGTAATAGAAGACATTCGGGTGCTTGATTAGTGGGTTATGTTTCATGAGCGATATAGTTTCGGTTTCTAGTGGAGAGATTTCCCTAATACATTCTATAAAAAAAAGAAAAAAAAAAAAAAAACGAAAAGGAAAAGTAGTTTTCGTTTCGTATCTTTTCCTCTCATAAAATTTTTAAAGTCGCCTAGTTAGTAGATTTGAAGGAATTTATTGCTACTTTCCTGTTATTAGCAGTAGAAGATTAGGAGATTGTTGGAAAGATTAAATGGTATGAAATGTGGTCTTCGTAAGTCTGGCTATGCCAGTTGGACGCTGTGAAGTCTAAACAAAATTTGTATTTATGGGGTCAATATAAACATCTATTCAGAATCGTCATCATCACGATATCCATGTTTTCTGATATCGGCAAGCCTTTTTCTTGCGGCTTGAAGTGCGTTTTCAAGTTTCAAAATTTGGACTTGTTGTTCCATTTCCAAGGTCTTTCCTTCATAAGGAGTTAATTGGCTTAGATCAATATTTGATTGATCCTCGTTGCTTTGGGAGAGAAGCGCTTGCACTTTATTGACCAATGATTTGCAGGCTGAATTCACCTTTGTAGATGATGATTCGAGTCGGTCTTGTGTCTTTGACATGGTGTTAGCCTTGACTCGAGACGCGGCTACAAGTTGAGCAGTCGAAGCAGCGACTTCATTGCAGGCGACAATCAATTCCTCGTGAGAGTTTTTTGCCCTCAACACTCCATCAGCTGTCTCGATCAAGATATTCGTTGCCCCTGCGATGGCTTTGGCCGCGCTAACAAGTCCTTCCGTCCATCTGTTATTTTTCTTGTAATACTCCCGTACTGTTTGAGTGCCCTTGTTTCTAGCGACAATCTCACGTTGAGAGTCGATCGACGCCTTGATGAGTACTGTGACAGCCTGTGTAACGCTCATAGCAGCTGCCACAATTGCCTGATGTACCTGCAAATCACTGCCCTCTATTTTTTGCAGTTGAAGTTTGCCGAGGAATTCCATCGCTGCATTTATCTGTCTCGCAGCCTCCTCCATCTCTTCATCGACCACATCTTCAATGTTTCCTCTCTTAAGAGATAAGGAATGACGTGGTTGGATGCCTTCGATAGCAACAGATAATTCTTTCAAAGAATGTTGAAATTGAACGTTGTAATCGATCACTAGATCAATTTTCTCGTCCTCGTCATCGAGGGCGTCCAATGAATCAGATGTGAGGCTTAGGAAAAGGTCTTCGGCTTTTGCGAGAAGATTTTCCATAAGTTGAATGACAACTTGCTCGTCCTCAGTTGGGATGTTTTTCGAAATGCCCTTTATGTTAAGCATCAAATCGTTGAGAGATGATGCCAACTCAGAACTGGTGAGGATAACGCTTGAAAATGTCAGGCTATCATCATCCTCATCGGTTAGTTGAGGACCCTCAGCAAGGAAATTGTTGAACACCAGAGCAAAGTCCGTGGCAGTGTCGGAGCAAAGGTCCAAAACTGAAAGAAGATAGTTTGGTGTAGCATTGACATTTCCCGTTTGCATTGGTGACCCAAGATCATACCTGGTATCTTGAACCCTGCGCACATTATTGGCTAAGATTATGTTCAATAGAGCCCACAACTGTTTAACACTTGGACCCTGAGAGCTGATTGACAACTCTTTCAAAGCACT
Source organism: Candidozyma duobushaemuli (assembly GCF_002926085.2). Lineage (NCBI taxonomy): Eukaryota > Fungi > Ascomycota > Pichiomycetes > Serinales > Metschnikowiaceae > Candidozyma > Candidozyma duobushaemuli. Next base: position 1,418,393 of record NW_020289897.1, read on the forward strand.
GTCTAACGATTCTTGAGCGATTTCCAAGTCGATTTCCTTTTCCTTCAACTTTTCTCTGAGTGCTGATTGGCTGCCTAAGTCAATCAACTGACCTTCCTTCTCTTTAAGAAGCTTGTTCAAGGCGGCTAAATCCCCTTCATATTGGTCTTTGATTGATTGCAACTTCTTCGTCGAAGTTTCATCACTATCCGCATACCGAGATGAGATTTCGCGCAGTTGAGTTTTCAATTTGTCAATCTCCTGATCTTTGGTGATTCGTAATCTGTCAAGATCTAATCTTGCACGATCTCTTTCTCTTATGAGGTCCGCAAGCTCGAGGTTCTTTTGTTTCAATTCCTTCTCAAACTTCTCCTTTTTCACGATGGACTCCTGTGCACTGTTGATTTTTTGCTGAATCTTTTTGAATTTCGAAAGTAAGTTCAAGTGCTCCGAACGCAATTGCGAATAAAGCTTTGCCAAAGCTTCGTATTTTTTCGCCCAATTGGTTACTTGTTCCTCAATGTTACTGATCTGTTCATCTTTGGAAGCAAGTTGTTCAGATGCTGTTTGATTGATGCTTTGAAGTTCGGTCTCCAACGCTTTTACCCTCGAGTCATACTGCTGAAGTAAAGCTTGGTCATTGTCAAACTGATTCTTGAACATGACAAGATCATTTTCTAGCTCGGACACTCTGGAATTTTGGGCATTCGTTTGCTGAAGTCTTAACATTTGCTGCTCTCTTAGATTATTCTCTTCTTGAGCGAGTTTTTGACGTTCGAATTCTTGCTGACGACGGAGCTGCTCTTGAATTTGATTCTGTCTCTGAAGCTCTAATTCCTGTTGTTCTCTCTGTAATTGTTCTTGCTGGAACTTTTGCTCCTCGAGGAGACTTGATTGGTTGAACTCCTCTGCCGAAGGAGGGACCACTGGCGCATCATAAACGGAGGTTTGCTGAGATGACAACACTGGCTCTTCGGCGACCCTTGAGGTGGATGATTTGCCATCCTCGGATTGCATCAAGTTGGGTGGAGAACCCGGAATTTTTGGTATAGTTATCAAGCTTGTCAAAAACTTGATAGCTTGGCAATCAGCATAGAATTCGCGAAGATAAAAGTGTTGAGAATTGAACCTCTCAAATAGAGCAGTCAAAAGCTCATCGGACCCCAATTGTTGATACATTGCTCTTAACATTGATGTCAAGAACTTGTAGATGCCGTAAGACTCAGAAATAAGTGGAACGAGCGCAGACACTTTGCACAAATTATTCGGAGTTTGCTGCACAGTAGAAAATATGAGTTTTTGGAGATCATTGATTAGATCCTGGAGATCCATCAATTGTAAAATTGACTCATAGCCCTCGTTCGGGTCATTCACGCTTCGCAATGAGATGTACTCCTCGTACTCGAAAATTCCATTGAAGCCTTGGTTATTTCGGTGGAAATCAAGCTTCCGCATCAAAAATCGATCATAATGATTAATCAACCGACCATAACTTGATGAACTGGAGAAGACAGTTGATAAGGAGTATAAGAAGTCCTTATTCCTATAAGCATCCTTGAGGGTATTTGGATGACCCTCCTGTAACACCTTGTGAATCATAATTAAGGCTTTAAACAATTGCACTTCACTACTTTGCAATGGCTGAATCTTAACAGCATTCCAAAAAGCACGAGAGTTTTTATGATCCCAGGTGTACACGATACAAGCTCGAACATGTTTTCTTTTGGGAGGAACCTCCTCCGAATTGCAGGCTTTCTTGACACTGATCTGTAAATCCACCTCAGCCCTGCTCATTTTCTTAAGGTGAAGTAGTAATGAAACTCGATTGCGTTTCGCTGGCACTCCGCGAGATTCATGGTCCTGTATAATATCGAACCGAGCCTTCGGAAATTCGGTACTACTGATAAGGTAAAACAATTAACTTCACTCTCTTACCCATTTAAACCATTTCAGTGCGTTGCAAATAAAGCTTTTGACTAATCAACATTATTTCAGTGTATGTCCTCCTAACCATGAAAGGGAGACTGGCCTAAGTGGATCATGGCATTGGCTGTCGTTTGGTGAGTAGGTTGTACTGCAAGGTACTTTTAGCATTCAAGCATATGTGCTCTGTTGGGTCTGGCTAAATGGCTCAGCTTGTACTTTCCAAAGATTATGACTAGTGTTATTTCGCCCTAATGTAGATTGACTGGTATAACGCGCGAGGCCAAAAAAAATTGTGAAGCTCCAAAGTCCGTCGACCTGAAAAAAAAAAAAAAAGTCCGTAAGACAACCGTGCAAGACATTTTACAGTCCAGATGTCTTCAAATACTAGCAAAGTTATTTATCCGTAAGTATATGAAAAGAGGCAAGATTGAAATCATCTAACAACAGTTTTTGGTATGGTGGAGCTGCAAGCATGGCTGCATGCCTTGTTACACATCCCTTGGACTTGGCCAAGGTAAGATTGCAAACTGCATCGAAAAGAGGCCAGTCTCTTATTTCGATGGCAGTTTCGATTGTCAAGAACGAAGGTGTCTTGAAGCTCTACTCTGGTTTAACTGCATCTTTACTCAGGCAAGCCACATATTCTACGGTGAGATTCGGTGTATACGAGTATCTAAAAGAGGAATATCAAAGCCGATATAAACACATGCCCACTACGGCAGCCTTGTTGCCAATGTCAATGATATCAGGTGCTTTGGGGGGCTAGTCGGAAATCCATCTGATGTTGTTAACATCAGGATGCAGAACGACTCTACTCTTCCTGTCAGCCAAAGGCGGAATTACAGAAATGCATTCGACGGTATTATCAGGATAGGAAGGCATGAGGGTATTTTGTCTCTCTTCCGAGGCTTAACCCCAAATCTAGTAAGAGGTGTTCTTATGACAGCATCCCAGGTGGTTACTTATGATATTGCAAAAGGGCTATTGGTAGATGTTTTCTCGTTGGATGGTCTGAAAAAGTCGACACATTTTAGTGCCTCATTGATGGCAGGCTTGGTGGCAACAACGGTGTGTTCTCCTGCCGATGTGGTCAAAACTAGAATCATGAATGCAAAAGGATCCAATGGTGGAGCGTTGAGCATTTTGATGGAGGCAGTACGGACGGAAGGTCCTGGATTCATGTTTAGAGGCTGGCTTCCCTCCTTCATCAGGCTAGGCCCGCACACGATTTGCACCTTCTTGGTTTTAGAGCAGCTTCGAAAGTTTCGAGTAGGCATGAACTCCTAGTTACATTCTTCTTGATCTATGTAAATATAATAGACTTATAGAGATAAGACATCGTTGAAAATGTTCTACTGATTTTGTCAGTAATCTTTCAAATCTATTCAATACTTGGTTAAACCTTGATGTTGTCCAACTCTTTCTTCTCAAATGCTTCCTTTTCAGCTTCCAAAAGATAAGGAATCAAGTATGGGGTGTCATCCTCGGGCTTAATAGCCTTGTTTGGGGGAAGCAACTGGTGTGACAAAGCACATTGATGAGCAGTGATGATTCTAAAGTTCCTGGCGTAACTTTCGTCTTCAGGAAGTCTAGAGATCGCCTTTTGGGCTATTGGGTTCTCTTCGGCGATTAAGTCATTGAATCTGTTTATTAGTATTCGTTATCAAATCGAGAAAATAGTACACTTACCTCAAGCCCATTTCTCTGTAACCAGCATATGCCACGAATGTTTTAGCAAGTGGAGTCACTACCTTGGCCAACGTTGGCCTTGACAAAATCCAATCAGACGCCTTGACAATGGAAGTTATGGAAGCCATGGTCACTTATCGAAGAGGTTTTAGATATGAGTGGAAGATTTCGCGTGATGAAAAAGTTAGTCCTCCATTGGCCGCAGTATTTTGTATGGACTGCATATATTCTGACTTTCCTACTGCAACGAAGCAACAACTATCGAAAATCTTTATTACATTTGGTTACGTGAGAGTCTAACTAATAATCATATTCAGTTGACGGCTTTCCGTATCGCGAGGAACAACCCACATTATGAAGTATATTGAAGATTCCACTCAGTTTGACCCCTCGTAAACTGCTTGGTCCTTGCATAGTATCATACCCATATAACCGCAAGAGTTTATGCCAATGACATCGTCAAACTTGCCTTGAGATCTTGGAATCATCATCATATACTGCGATGTCAAGCAGAAGTTGTAGCTAATGGTCTCGATCTGATTTTTTTGTAGTGTGGTCAATGTTCTTTGAAGAAGAGATGCAAACAACATAGCCAAAACCTCAGCATCCACTCCGGGCCGCTCCGGAAGAGGGACTATAAAATGAGCATATGGTAAGCTGGGGTCCTGTAAGGGTTCACGGTTTTGATCCGGGATGAAAAACTCTGTACCTCTCGCTACTTCAAGATTAAAATCCACATTGCCTTCAGGAAGCGTCAAGAACTGAACATGTTTATGTGGTTGGGAAGCGCCACTATTAGGTCCGCAATTGTAAAAAGCAAACCAACGTGATTCTTTGTCCTGTGTCTTCAAAGCGTCAACGATCTGATACGTTGCCAAGAGCTCTGAGGGTGTCAATGGGGTGTTTTGTGACTTAAATTCTTTGGTCACCATCATAAAATGGTTTCGGGAGACGGGAAACTTATTCAACAATAGCCTAAATTCGTCTGAATCTCCGAAAGAGTTAATGATGGTTAATTCTGGTTCAGGTTTAGCAAAAGGATTTTTTTGAACTGTGCCCGATTCAGGTCGGTGCTGAAGGTTGGGTAATACCGTAATTTGGAATTCATATTTGGAAGATTCACTGGTTTCCAGAATTCTCTCATGTTGTGCGCCGTCACCCTGGAAGATCAAAGAGCCGTCAATTTCAGCAGCTTTGAATTTTCCCTCAACAGAATTCCAAAGTTCACTCAAGCTCATGGTTCCCAATGGTCTGGAGCATTCAACAAGAGTATGGTACATTGGGTGGTAAGTTTGGACTGCATGTAGTGTCGAACTGGCGGCGGAAACTCAGCGACAGCGTTCTGTACTGATTATTTCATAGCCCTCGTTGCTCAATTTCCACCATTAGAATCTCTGTCTGTCTTCGGTTGCTCTTTGTGGTTTTCCATCTACTTTGCTTCACCTGCACTGCAAGTACTGAAACACCCATATTCTTCATAAGTCTCTTCCAAAGTCTACCTTATAACTATTCTTCTATCGGACATTCCAGCAGGTTTAGTCTCCACTGGCCTCCTAGTTATTCTGTCCACTAAATTTTCTAGTCCTGTGGTGCTCTGTATAATATTATATTTGCCAATGGGGCATTGACTGCGAGAGTTCTGAATTAAATCTAAAAATTTGAATAATTAAGAATCTCTTGGGTACAAAAATTCGTCTCTTTCTTTTAATGCTTGCAACAATCGAAAATTACTTGAGGAATGAAGTTTTTAAAATTCATTGATTGTGGTGAAGTCATGAATGCAAGATTGTGTCTGATTTAACTCAATTCGCAACACCCCTACGACTTTCTGCAAATTTATTTGAGTTGAACTTTTATAGTGTTCAACTACAGTCACTAGCATAGCGAATGCCTTTTGCTGAAATCAATCCAGCGGTCGCCACATTTGATCAAATTCTCGAAATTTTAGTGTTAGAACATTTTTGCCTCAAAATTGTAAATACGCGGTTTACCACGACTTCAAATTTCAAATCTCAGATACTACGGCTTTCGAGATTAAATATAAATTAGAAAATAGTAACCTCTGAACGTATTTTTGTAGTGTCCTCAATTAGATACAAGGTATGATCCTACTTACTGGTGACACACATTTCTTCACGTCGACATACACGCTCACTGTCTTTCAGATGGCAGACTAGTACCTATTGGCGACACAGGGGATATTATTAGTGGTAAAGCGGTGCTAGTATGGAACCTGATAAGGCAATTCTTCTCTAAATAGATCTCACTGGGCTACCATCTAATCAGATGAGGTGAACAAAACAATCAAATAAAACAGTTTGCTCGGATGGTGCTGTTCTAAACGCTGGCAAGATGGTTCTAATTTAGTCAAAGTCAAGTTAGGCTTCTCACTAATCAGATAAATAAAGAGGAACATAAAAAAGATGAAATTGACCATCACGAATGGGCTTATTTTCGGCCTCGTGTCGGCTGCTCATTTGAGGATGAAATTGGAAATGGGCTAGGCATTATTGCAAATACCGAGTATAATTATGATGTCTATGTTCTACTTAGATGGTTCTGAATTGATGCTACCAGCTTATTCTTTTGATTCAGACACAAACTTATGGAGAATGCAGGTTGTTTTAAGAACAAGCACGCTTTGTTTGGACCAAAGTCTCCACTTAAGAACGTAATCCAAAAGGCCTCCAGCTTCCTTGCGAAGCCCATGGTGATCAATCTTTTGCAGAGCAAAAATTCAGAGCTAGCCAACACACACAAGCTGTTCGAAGCTATGAACGTCAGTTGAAAAAATTGAATTATCATCTGACAGGCCAAGGCGGTACCCGAAAATTATTTCAGGTGTGAAATAATCGAAGAAGTTATTCCTGATTTTTCATTCGCGGATCTTGTTGTACAGAGGTTCAAAGTCACTTTGGCCAGATCCTTCGTCTTCACCTGCGGGTTCTAGCGACTTTGGAATCAGATTGGCGTCAACCCTTTTACATTCTGCCTGTAGACTTCTAGTTTTGTCCAGCATGATGTTGATCGTGTCAACCGAGTTGGTATAATCTAGCTGCCTCCCTGAAAGAGATGCATCTCCCGCCAAATTGCTTTTCGCCTGGCATTTCTGAGAAGTTGACCGACCAATGCCAAAAGACTTTCTCAAGTCGTAGTTGGATTCTTTCTCCTCGGCACAACATTCTGACGTTTGACGGATGACATTCGAAGCATCCTTAGATTTTGCCTCATGGTCATAACTATGTGCCTGCAACTCCTTACGGCTTTTGTCGGCATTAGTCAAACAGTTTCTGGGACCATTGTTCAATGAGGTGCTTTTATCGAATGTTCGAAAAGAGTCAAAAAAAACATTCTCCGTTCCCAGGGTATTTGACAATCTCACATAAGATTCCGAAGTGTTTTTACGATATTGACTGACCCGTGACACAGAATCGAGGTCTATAATCGCATCTGGAACATTGCCCTCTCCCAAAGTTGTCTCCTCGGTCAAGAAAAAGCGAGGCGTATAACTCGTGTCTTCGCGTACGTGCTTCCAGCGGGATTTGAGGGACGGTTCTGTGTTTGAGGTTGCATTCTTTGGTAATGATGAATCAGGTGCAACGGGAGTTGAACGTTCGTTCCGAATTTGAAGCTTGGAGGGGAAGGAATAGCTCTCTTTAGAGGGGCAATTGCAAAAATCTTCCGCCTGAACTAACTCTTGTTCACGGTAATTTAGGTCGTTGTTCAACTCGAAATTCGCTTCGACATTGGAGGAAGTATGCAATTGTAGACTCCGAAATTCGGTGGAATTGCCCAGGTTAGCAACTTCAATAAATGGCGGGGATGCCACAAAACTTGTCGCATCAAACGATCCCGAAATGGCCGCCGACCTTCGATGACGATGCCACAGACGCTTCTCCGAGTTCATAGGATCACGTCGCCGCAGTTGGTGCTAATTTCCCAAAACACAATCTATAAGACTCATGAGGCCCTTGCAACAAGATGCAGCTATGTCAAACGAGTGGACGCTACCAGGTAGCAAATTATTATTGAATGGTCAGTCTGGCTCAGCAGGGTGACGTATGAAAGTTCAACAGGGTTTGTTGAACAAAAAAAAGTGTTGAAGACGTTTTTAATACCACCTAGACTCGCGAAGATTCTGCTACGCAGATTCCTGTATTCTGACGTAATCCTCCATTTCTCCTACTCAAGAAACACTGGTCTTACAGAAATATATTCTATAAAAGGCTTTTGAAGCAATGTCAGAGACAGATCGCGGATTATTTGTGCTTTTTGGCAATCCGCCTAAGTGCTCTCTGTTCATTTTTCATGACACCATCCACCATTTTATATTTGCCCTTCACTCCCTTGGGCCTGCCACTAAGACCACGATTATGACCCTTTGCGACCACAAGTGTCGGCTTAGGCCTAGTTGCCTCCTTCTTGGAAAGCTTTCTCATCATGCGCTGAATTTCATCGGCCTTATCACGTTCACTTTTGTCAGCATCTTCGTTAATAAGGTCACTCTTCTTTTTGATTTTCTCAAGCCTCTTGATGGCACGCATTTTCTTCCGACCCTGAGCTTCTAAAATCTTTTTGATTGGTCGTGAGTTAAGTTGCTTCTGCTTTTCTTTGATCGCTGCTGCTGCTTCTTTAGTAATGGGTTTGATGATCTTCGAATGCCTCTTCTCATCCTCGATGAACCAGTCCGGAAGAGAATCTTTGTCTCTAAATGAGTAGCGATGAATTCCTTCGTTAACAAGATCATGCTTGTTCTTCTGACCAAGCGCTACTTGATGCGCCAATGTCATGGCCTCAGCAGTATCTAACTCGACGGTGGACGCATGCTTCTCTTTCATATCGAAATCTTCCGCACGCTCCTTGTTGTCGGTAAATTGCCCCTTGACAAGTTCGAAATCGATCTTTTCAGAAGACTCTGGATTGGTCTCGATCACATTCAGAGTTCCGGGTACGGTAGTTTGAAGCGAGGAAAGAAGAGTGCTGTCGTCAATTTTGCCAATAAGAGGATTGACCGCATAAAAAGCATGCGCTTCTTTAGACAAAGAAGCCGACTGAGAGTTACGCATCTCCATCATTTTCGAAATAGCTTCATCATCCTCATCATCAGAATCACTATTACTCTCCATCACCAACTGGTCATTCTCTGAATCATCACTATCCACTTCACTGGTTATACCATCCCACTTCTCCTCATCTAAATCGCCTCGATTAAGCTTGGCCCGATAATTGGCATTCCTTTCCAACTTTCTTTGCTTAAACTGATTGTGTAAAGCATTGAGTTGAGCTTCAAGATCATCATTCTCCTTCTCCGAGTCCAGAGACACAGCTTCCTCGTCATCCAGCAAGGTATCCACATTACGACCTTTGTCTGACAATATCATTGTCTTCTTTCCATCAGCTATGGATTCCATTTCACCAGTATTCTTGACCGCTTTCAAGTTAAATAAAGACTGAGACGCATTATTGGCAGCATCTATACCAATCGACATATCGGTGAGCATGTTCATTTGAAGACGCTTGAGTTCTCGCTGTTTAACTTCATTAGCTGATTTTTTCTCCCGTTTTCTTCTTTGACGCTGCTTTTCTGTGAGCGAAGCCAACTCCTGACTAATCTGCTCTTCCTCTGTCAAAACAGGCTTCTCTTCCGAGTCGCTTTCAGGAGCATTATCGAGTTGAAGCGCTTTCCTCGCGTTTTTTCTAAACTTGAGAATTCGTTTAAATTCTTTTTTACCCAACACTTTAAGATCACTCACGCATTCCTCGAGTTCTGACGACCAAAGCTTTAGCTTGCACAACATTCTCCATTCCGAATTTTTTGTTGGGATTGTTAATTTGTTTAATTCTCCCAATTTGTTGATGGGTTCGCCATCTCTGATGAACTCAAGGATATCCATTTCCTTAAATAAAATGTTGTTTCCCTCTTCATACCCCTCCCTTTTCCTTGTTCGCTTCTCAGGGTTGAAAACTTTAGCCTCATTATTGTCTTTTGGTTTGCCAATTTCTTCAAAAACGTCGGTGAGGTCAAGCAATCTATTGTCTAACTTTTTGGGTGCTTTGAAACCTTTGCAAACAACGAAGATCTCAGCGGAAACATTTCTTGAGGCTGGTGGCTTCGTGGCTTCAACTTTATCAAAGAGCTGCTGGAATACCCACATCAAATTATTGTAGTCCTTTGACCGAAAAACCTTTGTGACAAAAGTTCCGCCTTGAATAAGATGCTCGACAGCTAGCTTGAGGGCTTTTAAGACAAGCTGAGATTGCGTGAACGCATCTTGAACCCATCCCAAACCCACGTTGGGAGCTCCGTCATGTAGAAATGTATCCACTTTCCACGTCTTGAGATGTCCTCGAAGCTTTGAGCGGCAATCTTCAGTGGTTATATCGGATTGAAATAGAATGCATTTAGGAAGAGGTTTCATCGGAACGATATCCACACCGACAATCAATGAGTTCATTGGACAAAGGTTGGAGGCTACCTGACACCACGATCCAGGAGCAGCACACAAGTCTACCACAACTTTGGACTTTTCCAAGAAATGACCATATTTCTCATTAATTTGTATAAGCTTGAAGGAAGATCTAGCTCTGTAACCCTTTTCCTTTGCCAAATAGTAGTAGCGATCTAAACGACCTTTACTGTTCTTCTTTTGAGTTTTTCCCATAGCAGCTTTGAGGTACGATAGATGGCATCAGGCGCAAAAAAAAGAGATGCCTGTAGTATCACGTGTATGATATGCAGTACTAGAGAACCCATTCAAAGACCTGCTGCTTGTCTTTCTCAATGTCGATTATATTATCGTCAATAGAGCTTAAATTAACTTCGTGGCACAAAACGCATTGCTTTAAAAAAATCTGATCAAGCTCCTCTCTGTCGAATGGTGTAGATTGCTGACGAAATTTTTGAAACATCTCCTTGAATCGATACTCGCCTCGTTGTTTGAGGTGATAACGTGCGACGCAATCTTTATGATAGCAATGCTGACAGTTAGCGAAAACAACGATGTTTTTCTCCAAAAGTAGCTTCGAACAAAGAGCACAGGCTTCACCGGCCTCTACCAAAACCCCAATCTGTCCATTGCGTTTCTCATCACGAAATGTAGTAATTTGCTCTCTTAATTTTGACGAAATGAGAGCCAGCTCCTTCATCTCACTAGTCAATAATGCAATGGAGTCATTATGGCTATCGAGTGAGTCCACGATCTCCTCCTTTAATTGCGAGATCTCAACTCGCTCTGGCAAAAGCGCAATTAAATCTTTCACATTCAATGGAGACTTGAAATGTGATGTCTCCTTTGCATACTCGATGAGATAACGAATGCGATCTTCGAATCTGGGAAAACCATTTTTAAGATGCCTCTCAAAATAAGTACTCTGTAGCGACATGAAATCACCCGCAGAGTGTTTCATGACAAATTGAGCAAAAACAAGCCATAGGCGCTTTCTCATGTTTTGATCATTGTCTGATAGGTGGCTCAATGACATCTGCAACTCGCTAGTCGTTTGTCTCTTATATTCAGCACTTTCCGTCAAGTTTCTTTCAAATTTTCGCAAAATATACTCCGCTGATCGGACATCCTTGTGCTTTAATGCAAATTTCAAGGATGTCTCGTAGAGCTGCATATCCTCTATCATGATAACAACCGCGGGCCACAACTTCCCATGTTGTATGGCTAGTCGAAGTATGAGTTGCTTGTCGTAAGTAGCTTCAGATTTGCTATCGCGAAGATGATTTAGGGCTTTAAGCAAAGCTTTAGTTGCTCGCTGTTGATCGTCATCAGGATACCTCACTATGAGAGCGAGGTATGCGTTTATCGCAGTTTCACAATTGCTATCATAAATCACACCTGCGAGAAAATTGAGAGCATGGTTCTCCGGTAGTGGTAAATGATCATGTTTACGGACGTAATCAAGGATCGCAGGAAGAAGTCGCTGGATCTGAAGTCCCGACGTCTTAGCCCAGGTATCAACCGTCACTTTCGGGCAGATCTGTAACAACAATGGCGCCGTTGTATACAAAAGTTCTCTACCTGAGCTCCCCTCGCTATCTATCGCTTTCTTCAATGTCGCTATAGCACTTGTCCAATTTCCGTTCTCTAGATGGAAGGTGAGAATATACTCAAATTCCCCCCGAATGACCGCATAATGCATTCTGACTGAATCAAGATCCGCCTTCAAAAGAATCTCGATGACCAGCTCCGGGTCGAGAAAACCTTGATTTATGTCCAAGAATTGCTTCAACTCTTCGATCAAATCCGACGTAGCGTGGCGAGGATCTTCTCTTGCCAATATCAGATTTGCCTGATCATTAGAAGCTGCTATCTCCTGTGAATATAAAAGCAAAGTCCAAGTCGCTATGATGACGGCTTTCAATTTCGAACGCTCCTTCTTAGCAAGTGAAAGCTTTTCCCGAAGATATGCGATCAATAGTTCGTAATGCCAAGTTCGGGACTCCAAATGATTGTGGGCTTTGCTGAGCAAAAGACAGACTTTTTCAAAGGGTTCCATCGAACAAGCCAAATTTCGAACGCCACGAAGCTGTAACTCAGACAACACTTTGCGATTTTCTTCTTGTGAGATATCCATTCCGAAGCCACCTTTTTGAAGTAAATTATACCCTTTTTTAACTTTAACAAAATTTTTGTAAGTCTCCAAGTTATTATTTGATGGCTCTTCGTCAAGTAGTGCTAGCGCCTCGTCAAAGCGCCCCATGATGTAATAGCCATACCATATTGATGAATGCTCATTAGTCACAACAATCTCGTAGATTGAGGAATCAGTATAAACCCATACCGTCTCATTTACAGGATCAGATATTACACCATTGATACCATGCAAATTTGGGTTCAATTCTATAGGTGGATGCATCAAAAGCTTGTCTTGTATCACAATTCGATCAGTCTCGTAGATCAAAATGTAATGGTGTCGAGTAGTAGTAAATGAAAGTAGTTCTGTGATGTCCATGTCATTCCATTTTGAGTTTGGAGCGAGCAATGCCTCTTGGTCATTGCTTACAAAAGCAGAGGTGTCTGTAAGAACATGAAACTCGTTCAATTTAACAGCAGATCTATAGTCGCCCAATGTATGCTTCAGTATTAGAGGTTGAGACGCAAATACTTCGACCAACAGCTTCTGTGAGAACTCTGCGGTTTCGTAAATGGCCACCTCGCTTTTTGAAACAACATAAACACGACTTTCACTCGTGCTGACACATACACAAACGACTTCACTTTTGCATCTTAGTATTTGTTTCACTAATTTGTCATCACGCTTATTTTCGCTTGTGTGAGGCTTGATGTTAACAACAAAGATACAATCATTGGTCGTCGTGGTCACTAGCTCGACCACCCCAGAATTCGTGAGGTCTTCTCGAAAAGTTATATTTCGTATTTTGAGGCCATTGAGTTTAGGAAGTGCCTTGAAGGATGTGTAGCTCTCATGAAGATAAAAATGAAGCGAGTGATTGACCTGAATTATGAGATGTGTCGCACGCAGATTAGCCCATAGTCCAGAAACTGTGTCTTGGGGGACTGTCTAGGTAACCGCAATGATAGCACTTTCGATGGCTCGTCTAAAGAAAACCTTCGGACGACATCCCCACAAATCACGAAAGCAGTGTTGTTGGTAATTAGGAAATGGCTTAATTTAGATTCAATGTCAAACAGGAATCTAACCTCATTAAGAGAAAAATTAGGCTTTTGCAACTTTGCATCGTGCATCATTTTCGAGGATAAAGTGAAAGTAAGATGAAGATTCATGCTACTGCGGGCGTCTACAAACTGCAGGAGTATCATGGTAACGACAGAATCTCATCATCTACATAGTACGTCAAACGAAGCACCGATGTTTCTCTCCAGCGATGCTTAAAGAGAAAAATTGAATCACAAGTCGTGAGTCGTGGTATTGTCTCAAGTTTCTGCCCCTTCAGGAATGCAAGCACGATTAGAGCTTTACTGACAGACAGAACAGCCGTGCTTAGGCTATGAGCTATTCTCAACTTCTTTTTCCAAAGTTTAGTCATTTAGTCTAGTGTTGATTGAGCATCAGATAATAGCATAGCTTCAGTGAAGCTATATCAAGGGTTTGTCTCCGAGGACCAATACTGCACCATTTGCTTTTTCTGAGCCGGAGAGCGCAGCAAAGAAGACATGACTGTTTTTCGACTAAAACTTGAAGAGCACTTCTCTTAACAGCTATACTATAGTAAAAATCTGGTTTCTAAAGAGAAATTGGTCAATTGAGTTTGCAAGGATCGATAAGCAACACGTACCTAGTGTTACCAGGCATCAATTTAGTTGTGAGCCACAACCAAAGTCGTGTATCTACCAAGTAAACACCCCTACTGTTAATGCGCTGTTATCAACGTACACTTAAATCTTTCCATTGTTTGATCCCATTTTGCAGAAGATGAACGTGTTGAAATTACAAAAGAGATTTCCACAATTGGAACAGAGTGAGATCTTTTCGGTCATCGAAGAGTTTCGCAGTATTGATTTAGAAGAGAGGGGCTGGGCTGAGAAGAAAGATGTCATCAATGCAATTGCTCTGAAAGGTGAATCCTCCTATGATCACGTTCGTGAGACACTTAAATCTGTTGATGTTGATGCTTCTGGCCATGTTGAGTTGGACGACTACGTCGAGTTGATTGCGAAATTGAAGGAAGAGAACACGACGCCTTCTAAGGGACAATTTTCGATTGGATCGTCTCAGATTCCATCTCAAGATTCGGCTGCTTCGCCAAATCGGAAAGCTGGAGCTGGGCATAAGACCTATATCAGTGGCAAGACATCTGGTACAACGCACACCATCAATGACGAAGAGCGCACCGAGTTCACTCGCCATATCAATTCAGTGCTTTCAGGTGACTCTCATGTCGGGGATCGGTTGCCATTTGACACAGAAACCTTTCAAATTTTTGATGAATGTCGTGATGGTTTAGTATTATCGAAGCTCATCAATGATTCTGTGCCTGACACAATTGACACCCGTGTTCTCAATTTGCCAACCCAAAAGAAGAAGACACTCAATAACTTTCAAATGTCTGAGAACGCAAACATTGTAATCAATTCTGCAAAAGCAATTGGTTGTGTGGTTGTCAATGTTCATTCAGAAGATATCATTGACGGTAAAGAGCATCTTATCTTGGGATTGATTTGGCAAATTATCCGTAGAGGGTTGTTATCGAAGGTTGACATCAAGTATCACCCTGAACTTTACAGACTCTTGGAGGAGGACGAGTCCTTGGAACAATTTTTGAGATTACCACCGGAGCAGATTTTATTGCGTTGGTTCAATTATCATTTGAAGAATGCGGGCTCCCAAAGACGTGTCAACAATTTTTCAAAAGACATAAGCGATGGCGAAAATTACACCGTGCTTTTGAACCAATTACAACCGGATTCATGTGATTTGTCTCCTTTGAAAGTCAATGACCTTCATGAGAGAGCTGAAAGAATTTTGGAAAGTGCAGAAAGAATAGGTGTAAGGAAGTATTTGACTCCTAGTGCGCTTGTTAATGGTAATCCCAAGTTGAATCTTGCGTTTGTTGCACATTTGTTCAACACGTATCCAGGCTTAGATCCTATTGAAGAAAGTGAAGCTCCAGAAATCGAAGAGTTCGACGCAGAGGGAGAGAGAGAGGCAAGAGTCTTTACTCTATGGCTTAATTCGTTGGATGTGGATCCACCAATTGTGTCCCTTTTCGAAGATTTGAAAGATGGCTTGGTTCTTTTGCAAGCATTCGACAAGGTGTTACCCGGAAGTGTTTCATTTAAGCACATTAACAAGAAGCCAGGAAATGGTAGTGAACTCTCTCGTTTCAAAGCCTTGGAAAACACCAACTACGGTGTCGAGATAGGTAAGGCTAACAACTTTTCTTTGGTGGGTATAGAGGGATCGGACATCGTTGATGGTAATAAGTTGTTGACGCTTGGACTAGTATGGCAGTTGATGAGACGCAACATAGTCAACACCTTGTCCAGCCTTGGAAACGGCAAAAATGTCAGCGACTCCGACATTTTGAAATGGGCCAATTCTCAGGTATCCAAGGGTGGGAAGAGCGCTCCCATTCGGTCCTTTAAGGATTCTTCGTTGTCGAACGGTGTATATTTGTTGGACGTGCTCAATGGTATCAAGCCTGGCTACGTTGATTACGACTTAGTATATCAGGGAGCCAATATCAGCGAAGACGAGAAGTACGCAAACGCAAGGTTGGCCATTTCTATTGCTAGAAAACTCGGGGCCTTGATTTGGCTAGTACCTGAAGACATAAACGAAGTCAGAAGCCGTTTGGTATTATCCTTTGTTGGAAGCTTGATGAATGTCGCGGATCAGAAATAATGAAATCCGTACACCACACGCAGTTAACCAATAGAATAAAACAAATTTGCAACGGAGAAGTTAGAGCATATACGTAATAGTCTTGCACCATGCTGAAACATATAATGCCGTTCACCGAGGCTAACACAAAGCGTGTTGCTTCATTATTTAGACAGGCTTTGAGGACGGCGTTCGATTCATCGCTCAAATTTGATGCATACAGAAGAGAGACAATCAAGATTAGACAACAGTTCGAAGCTGGAAGACATGTTTCAGATGTTAACGAATTGGAGACGTTGATCGAGAAAACCAGGGCCAAGCTCCAAGAGTGGAAACACCCTGACCCTTACATTCCTCCTTGCAGACCTGGCGGTACGAAGTATGAGAGAAACTTGCCTTCACCAAAGGGGGCTGTTATCCCAGGCGATTGGTAGATCGTACCATTTGGCATCTTGTCGGTCGCAGGTTAATTTCAGAAACTCAATAACTGAGGCAAATGCCGCAGTCAGATTTATCAACACTACTTTTCAAGCTGAGTATACACAATAAAAAGAAGGGTCTTGACATTGCGGTTGTAGCTGCACCAGATGATAATTTATCTTCACATTCTCTGGCTTTTAGTTTGGTGGCCAATCAGTTAAACAAAGCAACTTGCAGACCGAAGAAACAAACACACTTTTCTGGTAGGGTGGGTCTTACCCACGGGACCGTGTGGCAAAATGCTACCATTGGCTTCGAATGAAGTTGTGATGAGACTGCTCCTTTTATCTAGGAACTGCTTCATTCAATCGCTATCTATTGTTGATAAGAAGTGCCTTCAAATGTAGTATCCTTGCTCGATTTTGCGAATAACGTTGACAGTAAACTTGGTCAGGAACAGAAGAGCTGACACGATTTTTGATTGAGGATGGGCAAAGTCGGTTTTTGATTCTTATAAATTAAGGTTTTCAAATAAAGAAGGAAATTAGGACTATACCATGGAAGCTATCATTAAGGCAAGTCACGTGATTCTGAATTACCATCACTAAGGATAATGCGATGCTCATCACCATAAAATAACCTGCTTTGAAAACAAAATATGCCTAGATCTAGACGCTCGAAGTTGGTTACACTATCCAAAACCGATAAGAAGGGTAAGGAAAATAAGCTTCGCATTTTTGACTCCATTAGAGAGGCGTTAGACGAATACCGATACGTGTATGCTTTGCATTTAGGTGATCTCAGAAATAATTTTCTTCAGGACATAAGAGGCGACTGGGCTGGTTCGAAAATTATTGTGGGCAAGAGAAAAGTATTCCAAAAGGCTTTGGGCGAATCTGTCCAAGATGCCTACAAGGAAAATTCTAATAAGGTCAGCGAGATAATCGCAGCCCCAGAAGGTATCACCGCATGTTTATTCACTAATGAAGCACCAGAAACGGTCGAAGCATACTTCGAAGCTTTTGTCAAGTTTGACTATGCAAAAGCCAACAATGAGGCCCCCATAGACTTCACGATCCCTGAGGGAATTGTTTACTCCAGAGGTGGCCAGATACCGTTAGAGGAGGATGTTCCAATGTCCCACTCTTTGGAGGTAACATTGAGAACGAAGTATAAGTTGCCCACTAAGATCAAGAGCGGCAAAATATTCATGGAAAATCCTTATGAAGTTTGTGCTAAAGGCGATAAATTGGATGTGACGAAAGCATTGATTCTTAAGCAATTTGGTGTTGCCGCTACAGAATTCAAGGCGCACTTGCTCGGGAACCTTGACATTGAAAATGGCCAATTTAAGAAGTACTAATTGATTAAATTCTGTCAAAATGTCCATAAACGATCATCAGATTTTAATTCACGTGTATTGTAGGAGTAGACCCAAGCTTCATTCTCTGCATTGAACAAAAAATAATGTGGCACTCTCTTGACCGACGTTTCTCAAACTATAGATGTTTGAATTGGGAACAATGAAGGAACAGCCCGTTAAAACAACGAAACGATCTTGATTGAGCTCCACTTCGATGCGCCCTTGCGTCACATGAAATATGCACGTCATATCGTTGGAGCTTCTAAGGCTTTTGTAACCGTTTTCTGGCAAGTTGATGAGTCCAGAGGAAATTGACCCTTTTGATGACCTGAATAGTGGAGCTGCCAGAAAGTATTCTGTCTTGTCATTGTCGCCTGTGTCCCTGAAGGACACCCCAGTAGCTGTCCATGCAACTTCCTGCTTAGCACTTGTATCGTCATCAAGGAAAACTTCTACTTCCTTCACACCCTCATTGAACCACAAGGGATCTAGACTTTCGTCCTTTTTAACGGTTTCACCCTTTTTCTGTGATTTTCGTGTCATCTTTCGCTTCTTTGGTTTTGGGTCTGTGTCCTTAACATGTATAATTTCGGTAATTTCTTGTAGAGGAATTTTCTTCAAGTCGTTGATAAGTGTATTATCTTTCTCTGAGATGAAGCCTTCATCTGCACGAGTGTAAACTATTCGTTCGTTTCTCCAGAAGTCTAGTGGCTTCACTCGAGTTCGTTTAGAGCGTCGTAAACTCGTCGACTCGGGAGGAGGTGAAGGTAGCAGAGAATGAGTTCCAGCAACCTCTTCAAATAGTTCATCTTGCGTATTATCAAAATCATCATCGTCAGATATTTGATTATCATTGTCCCACTCAAATTGGTCATCCTTTGATACATTTGATGTGAGCTTTGAATGATCCCTAGAACCGAATTTGACAGGACTTCCTTCTAGGGATGATGCCTGAGGTGAATCAGACTTGTGCGGGCGTTCCAGAGGAGCCATATCCTCGCTTACTGCGTCAACTTCGTATGTTGAGGATTTTGTTGGTGGCCTTAGTTCAAGCGTCTTGAGCTGTTTCGGGCTGGTGGCATTTCCGACAGCCATCTCTTTCGTAAATTCCTTCATCTTAAAAGACTTCTGGCTCAAATCATCATTTGATGAACCCTTTTCAAGATCCTCGAAAGTGATGTCTTGGAAGTCGTCTGCATGTGCATCAAGCATGTTGTCTCCATCACTACCAAAAGATGTTACCTTAACAGGATCATGATGACTGCTGAATGTGAATCGCGGGGATTCTTTAGGGATTGGATCAGATCTTTGGCTCCGGCTCCCTCGATCGGTTGATGAATCTTTATAATCGTTTGATGGTCGGGTATCCTTGAGTGCTGTTGGTATACTTTCCCGTATGCTGCTTCCCTCAGCAAAAAACTCATCTATGTCCTCCATGTCATACTTGTCTCTTATAAGTCCCTCACGGACTCTGAATCCCGTTTTACGAGCCTCTTTCCCAATTTTTATTAGATCCATCGGCTTGACTGTTCGATTATTTGAGTAAACACAACATCTACAACGAGCGCGAAGTCGCGAGGCGCACCTTTGTAGCACCAAAACAAAGTTTCGCGATAAGAGTGCTCTTATCTTG
Source organism: Candidozyma duobushaemuli (assembly GCF_002926085.2). NCBI lineage: Eukaryota > Fungi > Ascomycota > Pichiomycetes > Serinales > Metschnikowiaceae > Candidozyma > Candidozyma duobushaemuli. The sequence goes on from NW_020289897.1 coordinate 1,437,718, forward strand.
ACAACATATGAGACACTAAACATCAAGTTGCGCTATACTTGAGCATTCTGTCCTTTGGCGTTGAGTTAGCTCGTATACAATTGCCTTACCGTCAGAAAATGTGACACAGAGGAGAAATCTAGGGATTTGAATCAGGACGGAGATGTCTCTGGAAGTAACACCTAAGATCGTTCTCGAAAGATTTAGCTGATTTGCAGGGCCGGGAAGCATGAACTCTTGTCTCATAGCATGATTTCCATTGTAATGGCAGAGTCGCATAATTGTTAGCAAACCAGCTTGCGTAGCCAATACAAGTACCAGTAGCTCAGGAATTAGGTGCGAAATTGAAATTCTGTCAGACCAGCCCATATCATTTTGACATTTATGCTCTTCGAAATCAAAGAGGGCCCCGCTGTTTGCTTGGCATAAAAGTGAATCACCTCTCAATAAAGCGACTTCTTTTGGCGTGGAGACGACGATGTGCACATTCAGAAACAACATTTGGACATTCTCCACTAGTTCTGAATGTAAAATTTGCTTTACTTTGTGGGAGTCATCCTCTTCCACAGTGACTTGATCCACTTCATCTAAGGAAGCTAAACCACCTATCCAATATAATGATGGGACGTGGAACTTTTGAATTTTAGAAGCCAATGAAACCTCCCCTTTTTTTTGATTAAGGATTCGTGATTCAACTTCTAAGTTTGTCTCAAGTATCTGCTCATCTCGATAGTGGGCTCCTGTCAAAGCCCTAAACGAGTTTACCGGTAAAAAGTATCTATCGGCAATTGGTTTAGCAGTCCAACAATCGTTGTAGAGCTTCGCATTCAGAAGCTTCTCACATCTTGCGTTTTGAAAGTTCTTGGGATCAAAACGAAAAACAGCTGTAAAAACATCCCCTGAAATACACGCGATGCAGACATACACCTCATGAACATCGTCACCGATGTGGTAGTCCAATATCGAAACCTCAGGAATGTTATGATTCATGGGAAAGCTTTCAATGGCTTTGAATGAATCCTCCTCCGAGCTGTAGTAAAATAACTTGACGAGGTGGTCATTGCACGAGCCGATCGCGACATAATGATAAGATCCCTGACTGTCACCACAGGTAGCAAAATCAACACACCAACACGACGAACCGAGTCGAAGCTCGTAATCGGGTACCACCCTTACGCCGTAGTAGGTTGATCGTGGTCGCTGGTTGATTTCAAATTGACGTATTCTATCATATAACAGGTTGCACCTCCAGATCAAGATCCTGCCGTCATCTGTACACGCTGCAAGAACTGAATGATCCATCCAAGATGAATCATACTTCAAGTAGTTAATAGTATGTGGATTAATGTGCGAAACGGCTGCTCTCAAGTCGTTTGGTGAAGTCGATAGCGGCCGACTATCGAAACGAAATAAGGGAGTTTCTGGCTGATCAGTTGAAGTTGCATCATGAAGTAGGGCAGTATAAAATAGGAGACTTGATTCACAGGCCACAACGAGCAAAGGTTCAACTAAGTCATTATCGTCCATAAACACCAGCAAGTTGTTTTTAAATGGTAGAGAATCACGAAGGCCGTCAAGTTGTTGGACCGAAAGTAGCCTTAGATCGAGCAGGTCATTGTATAGCTCGGCAGGATTGTGACGTACGAAGAGTCCTGTATTTTCTGTTTCCAAGCATGATTCATCCACCTCGTAGAAAGAACGACCATTGTACAAATATTCCGAGACCTGGTCAACTCCGATACTCTGAGCATCAGCAAGCCAAGTTTGATTAGTTCGATCATTGTGGTGCCTGGTTTCGGTGATGTCGGCTTGAGTACTGCGAGTTGGGTTCAAGACAGTATTCTCCACATCATCACCCTCAAATGGCTCAATTGAAAAATCAGCAGCTAGAAAACCTAGACCTTCATCGAGATTTCTGGACCGACTTTGTGAATGTTGCAAAGGTAGTCCTGCGTGGGATTGATTCGTCCTGGAGGCACCGATAAGATTGATCCTTGGGTTATACGATCCCTCGGCTGCCCAAATATTTTGTAAACGACGAGACTGGAAGCTTGTTAGACGTTGCGACTGCCGCAGACCAGTTGCGTTACTTCTGTGGGAATTTAGTGAATTAAGGGTAAGTGCAAACTCCGTTTCTGTCATGGGCATATTGGAGATATTGAAGGGTCACTCAAACGCGAAAGGTAACATTAAGCATGTGTATGCGAGTGTCACAAAGCACCTTCAGAACTTAAGTCGAGTAAAATACCCTCTATTCTTTTAATTGGTAAACAATTTCACGTTATCGATCCGATGAGAGTATCGTTATTTGCGTGCATTATCTGCATTCTATGTACAGCCTTAGGGGAAGCTTTCGGACATCAAAGGGATTATATTGAAATTACCGAGCAAAGATTAGAAAATCGAATTCGGGATAAATTCCACTTACTCAGCTCGAAGTCAGATTTTCGATCACACAAAAACAAAGCTCTTTTATCGGATCGTGAGAATGAGTTTTTCATAAAAGATACTAATCAAACCGTATACTTCGACTATTCGAGTAAGATGTGGTATACGTATCAACACTCAGGTTTAGGAAACCCCATAGCAGATACACGTATTCCACTCACTTGGTGTTACGACACTGTTGGTGGAGGAAAAGGTGCAATCAATCATGCTTTCGAGATTCTGCTCTCGGCGGAGCAGGTCTTCTCAAACGAGGGCAAGGTCGAGGGTATTTTGCAAATTAAGGGCACACTCATTCTGGGGAATTTGGGCGTTGCTTTGTCTGAGAGCATTACATTCAAAGGCGCCCACTCATGCGAAGTGGAGCCAGCGCAATTCGCAAGGATTTACTTAAAGCCTTTTTACCAAGAAGTGTTCGAGGGTCTGCGAGTTGCTGTTGTTTTTGATGATCAACAGGGCCTCAAAGAAGTCGGAGATTGGCAGAAAACATCCTCGTTCAAGCGCTTTTCGCCTCTCCCACCCTTGATAGAGTGCGCACTCGGAGCGGAGCCAGAAATCTGCGATCTGGGAATTCTTTGAATACTCATCGAATCACACAAAACAGAATGGGAGAGGGCAAATTTCATGCTGACTACTCGAATTTTGGCAAAACTCTGAAAAGGGAAGCGTTGGAACTCGTGAGAATGTCTTTTGAGGCTCTCGCTGAGGACTCTAGGTATTGGGTCCTGAATTTGTCTAATGCAGCATCATTACTTTGGCACGCGTATCATTCGCTTGAAATTCCCGTCAATTGGGCTGGCTTCTATGTGGTGGACAAAAACGTCTCCAAAGATTTGGTTTTAGGGCCATTTCAAGGAAAGGTTGCTTGTCAATCAATTCAGATTGGGAAAGGCGTCTGTGGTGTCGCGGCACTGGAGAAGACCACTCAATGCGTGCCCGATGTGGAGCAATTCCCGCGTCACATAGCCTGCGATGGGGAAACAAAAAGTGAAATAGTTGTGCCGATCGTGAAAGATTCGCAAGTTATTGCTGTTTTGGATATCGACTGTTTGGAAAAAGCTGCATTTGACCAAGATGATGCCGAGCTTCTAGAAGCTTTGGCAGTTGCAATCTCAAAATCGCTGGATTGGCCTCAGTAAAAACTGTTTTTTCATACAATAACTTTTGATAATTACACAATAAGACATACAAAAAGAATTGAAAGAATTACCGAATGACTCGAAGCAAGTGAGGAGTATATGGACAGTAGTCAGCCCTGCTCAGATTCGGCTTGAACACGTCTACTTTCCTCTCTCTCCAAATTATGATAAAGCAATGCTTTGGCCTTCTCCACAGCCTTTGCCGAGCCCGTTATAGTGAATACACGCTCAAGAACTCCTTCTTCCTCATCGGAGATGCCGATAGTAGCTCCACTCACTTTGCGAACCCCTTGGATTCGAGCACCATTTTTGCCTATCAATGCACCCACGATATTATTGGGAAAAGAGACAGTTGTAGTAATAGTACGCCGTTGGCCTCCATTAACATCCCCCTCGTTTGAGAGCCTCTAGGCACGTAGTATGTAGTGCCTACGGCGGATGAAAAGTCCTCAATAAGGCATCTCAGGATGATACGCAAGGAGTCGTATAGATTGTCGACAGTTCCTTGCAATTTCACCAACCTCTCAGTCGACTCTGGAAGATGGAGCTTGGATGCTATCATCAGGACGTTACACTCCCTTTGGATTTGTTGGATTCGAGCGCCTCTTGATCCAATTATGGTACCCATTTGGGCATTTGGAATCAAGAGACGTAAAACTGTGGTTTCCCCCTCTATGTTTGGTATCAGCAGTAACTGCTTGAGTGGGAAGTACATGTAGGAGAATTGGGTCTCTGTGGATGCGTTGACCAAAGCCTGGGCGAAGTAGCTTAACGCTTTTGAGGCATCATCAAGAGTTCCACTCACGGTCAAAATTCGCTCGTAGGAACCAGGCTGTAGACTGGATATGCCCGCTCTAGTTCCTGTCTCTTCTCTGATGGAATCAATTACAGCCCCATTTTGTCCAATGAGGCAACCAGCTTCTTTGGCAGAAACAAGAACTCGATAGTTTATCAACGCTGAGGCATATGATGGTTCAGAAAGTGATGGAAGGACTAGCTCAGAAGTATTTTCGGGCCCATTGAGTGCTTCAGGTTCGATTTGACCATCTACTTGAGCCAAGTCGTCGTCATTAAGCTCCATTATGAACGGAAAGTTGGTAAAAAAGCAGCTTGAATTCGCTGACTATAATTTTGTGATGTTTATCCTCAATTAAGACTCAAATGTCGTTAGCTCGTAACAAGTCGCTTGCACTTGTCCTCAGTGAAATCGCTGGTGAAATGCAGCAATTGAGGTTGTGGGGCTTCCAAGTTAAATAGTTGTGGATAGTAAGAGTCCACAGCAGGTACTGACTAAACACAGTAATGTTACGGCAACACGATGCTCTCTAGATAGCACGATGACGAAAAGTGCTGTTGTTTGCTGTGACACACTCAAGTTACTGATGAGGACAATGTATGAGCCCGACTAGGAAGTTGCATAATTAAATGCAGGGCGGTTAGGGAGACCCTTGTTACCTACTGCATCATAAAAGGGAGGAGGGAAAGGAGGAGAGGAAGAATACGTCCGTGTAAATGTTACTTATCAATCAAATGTTGGCCTGATTTTAATTAAATTTATTGTTTGTTGCAAGAAAATGTGGTGAGCTTCGAAAGCTTCTCACTCCGCGATCTCCTCGTATATATTATTGCACCTTGGGATGCATAGCAAGCAGCCACGGCACATCTTCAGGATGAGTCCAACGTAGAAAAATCGGCTTGCCAGATCTGTGGCGATCGATACTTTCAAAACCTTGGTTAGGCGTGTGTGGATTCAATATCAGCTCGACAGATTATTGAGGATTGGCTCGATTGGCTATTATACGCGAGAGAGCGCATGAGGCTGTTAGCACAGATAACAAACGGGCTTCTAAACTGTTCGATGCGCGCAAGTTGGAGACAGAGTTGCAAAGATGCCCTTGGATCTGATGATTTTCATGATAATTTCGAGTCTTAGGTGTTCACTTCTGTAATGCCATTAGTCTATTTGCAACTATCTCGCTTGTATCATGTGAGCAACTTACTCATGCGGAACGTATTAAATTTTTCAAGATCCTTCTCGCGGTTGAGGATATCATTGAATGAGTAAAAATTAATTGTCTCTGAATCAGGAGAACACTCTTCTACGGATTCGGAATCTTCCTCGCGAACATCCGTTTCTTCTTCGTCTTCTTCCAGTGCCAATGCTTTTAAAAGAGAGTTGCATATGAATGATCTTGATCTTGATCTTGACCTCTGACGAGGTCTCAATGCTGTTTTCTTCTCACTAGAGCGATTTGAACACTCTGCCTTCTCGGAATGCTTGAGTTTCTTTCCTTCACCATCGCAATCGCAACATACGACGCTGACCTCGCTAAAGTCTATCTGAGGGTTGGTCAAGATCTCTGCTGAGTGATCCAAGACGGGTGGAATAAAGTCTTCAGTGCTATGGTGGAGCGCAATAGACCGCTGTGAGTCTGTGGAAGCCACAGAGCTCAGTCTTGCATTGTTGAGTTTATTAAGAGCCGTACACATCGACACTCTTGAATTTCTTCTGCTTAAAGAGCCAAATGACAGGGTGCTCAAACAACGTTCAAAAATATCTGGTTGACTGGAACGGCGCAGTTTATTTGTAAGTTTGGAAGCGGAATCTGTCGCCAGAGGCCAAACAAATGGTTCGACGTCCTCTTCGATACGTTGCTGTCGAGACTGCTCATTATCTTCTGTCAGGCAGCTGGTATCCAATGGATCAGGCATTTTGTGAATGTTCTATAGGGACGGTTTCTTCTCTGGTTTTACCGAATGTGGGCTTGGTTTCTCTTTCTTGCAACTTAAAAGAGCGCTTCTATGTGGGTTTGCAGGGGGATTGTGAGAATGGAATTGTAAATGCGCTACCAGAAATCAGGCTAGGGGACCACAGATCTTATATATCAAGCACTCACCAATCTTATATATGCAATTTCCACAAATAATTTAGGTACTTATCGGGTCAAAAGCTGGCATGCAGCGTGACCGTAGTGCACACAGACTTGTTACGTGAGGCTCATGGAATGCACGCTCTCGTTTTGGCTCGGTCAAGGGCCGGCGCCATGGCGATCGAACGAGCACGACGGCTTCGATACAGTTTCGCATCCTGCAAGACGCATGGAAAGGTTTCTTTCCAAATTTTGCCCAGCATTGATGCCCAAAAAGCGGCAAGGCTTTTGGGTGACATGGATGAAATTTTCTTGATTTGACACAAGACAGCAGTGGGTTATTGACGAAGACAATTGAGCTTTCAGTTTCGCTCCTCGCTAGTTTCAGAATTTTTTTTTGCGGCGTTTTATGCGAAAAACGGCTGACGCTTCGGCGACGAATGACTGACGCCTCACAGTGCTTGGTGCAAGGGCGTGTGGAACCTTCAACACCTTGATGATTGCTCCTCACAGCCGTGCCAGTCATTTTGGGTGAAACCTTGTATTACCATCATCAGACGTAGCTGCTCTAACAATCCGAAATTTTAGTTGCTTTTCAAAACACTTAGCAATAGACGGTCCGCAATGAAACGTCGAGCAAGAAATATCCTGAGTGCAAAAAAAAAAAAAAAAAAAAAAAAAAAAAAATAAAAAGTCGTGAGATTCTGCAAGGCCAAGATCATGAAATTTGCCAAATATGTTGTTTAGGCCTTGAGCTGCCACTCCTCCAGATAGGGCGTTTCGCTGAATACAATGAATGACACTGCAAACCAATTGTTAATGAAACATGCAGATTTTTGATCCCGGAGGTTGAAGCGGGGGGCCTCTCATAAATATCAAACAATGGGGCTTACGATTCACCCCGTTGGGATTGGGCCATTTTGCTGATTCCTTCAACTTTTTGAAAACTACATGTTTTTAGTTCCTGGAATAGCAATGCAGCGATAGTTGAATAAGGTTTGGCGTTTTGGAGCGTTAATTATAACGGAAGATTTGGCGGCTCCATACACAACATCACGAAAAGATATACCTTAGGTTATGTCCGGTCCATAAACATTCACTACTACCATCGTAGATCCGTTCTTGACACAAATATGTGGCTTCTGCCGATGTGGCACTCCCGTTCTCCACACACGGCCAAATTCAGAAAAAAAAAAAAAACAAAAAAAAAAAAAGTGGTCTAAAAAGAAAAGACAATTCTCATAAAGGTGGTAGCTGAGGGGCTACCAGAGTTCTTGGAGTCTGACTCCACAAACGGTGACAGAGCCACAGCTACACTATAAGTGATAATTTATGTGAGACATATCTCCACACTCAATTATAAACACGACTCGTCTCCTGATGTGGCATATTTGCAGCGGCTAAATGGTAGATAACGACGGAATTGAATCGGTATTCCTGAGTCTTTTTTTTTTTTTTTTTTTTTTTTTTTTTTCTATGTGGAGAAAGGTAAGGGCCCAAAAGCGCAGCAAATTCGCGAAGCCGTTCGGGGAAAAGGTGCTAGAAAAGCGGAGGCAAAAAGCGCGAAGCAACGCTGGCGGCAATCATGGCTATCTTTTCGGAAAACCCTGGCTCCAATCTGACACTCAGGGGAGCAATTTAGAAGAAGAAAAAGATAATTGAAATGCGCGTATCAAGATGTGTGGCACTGCCTTCGATAAACAGTCCGGTTAGACGACATTTGGGATTGCGTTAACACAGTGATCACAAAATTCAACTCGAGGTGAAGATAACACAACTTCCATGGTGTGGGGTGAAGTGGTGCTCAGGCGGAGAAACTGAGAAAATTAGTCTAGGTTCGTGTGGTGCCCCGTTGTACCACTCGGCGTAAAGTTTTCGTGAGCCCGCTCGAATGTCGCAATTTTGCGCCGATAGAGGTATCATTGCCGAAGGTTGGGCTTGATGGAATTTTCGCCGCAACTGTGCGGGGCCTAATACGGAGCGGCGCTGCTTATCAAAATCATATATAATCGGCACTCTCCACAGTTTTTGCGTTTGACACATTTTTTTTATACGAAGCTTGTCGTAATGCAAAAGTCTAGTAAAAGAATCAAGCTAGAGAAGGAGATTTTCTCCAAATCCATCAAGGACATCGAGAAGATGTTTAGTTGTCCCATGATAGACGAAGAAGAGCGTTTCCACAAACAGCCATCCACGCTGGCCTCGGCGCTGCTCAATAACAACAGACTGGATATTTTCAGTGAAAGCATACTCAAAAAGACTACTTTCGATTACGACTGTGTAAACCTCCTGTTGATGGAGTCTCAAAGCGGGTCGATGACGCTGATTTGGATGAGCCGGAGGAACCCGAACAGCACTTTTTGAAAGCACATAACCTACAGGTGCCTATCTTGCCTTCCTCCTCGCTAATACCTGGGCAGTTACCACAGGCTGCTTCCAGTCCAAGCCACATCCCGCTTGACTTGCGTGACGAGTACGACTTCTTTGATGCCGATGATGAAGCAGGTCTCGTGAGCCCCAGTATCAGATTTCCTTATCACAAGAACTTGGAAAGAGATTTGAAGATTATCGACCAGATGTTCTTGCAGCCTCTTCAGACAATACCTGGCGTTTGATGGCGTGCTTTTGAAAGTAAGACATCCGATCAAAATAACCACTACGCGCCGTGCGCGATGTGGCTTCGGATTTACAAATCCAGAAAACAGCAAGCGTCACAGAATCAACAAACGCCAAATCGCATCGCTATCAGCGAAGCACAAAGGTGTTATGTGAAGCATACGCTTAGGCAAACCATACATTGACGGCATTTACGCATTGAGCAATCTCTTCCCCTCCCCAGACCGGCTTAGTCTGGAAAAATTGTTCATACCTTGTCGGCACATGCAACAGGATTGCGTGTAGCCGGTGAGTTATAGAAGGCATGAGAAGATTTTTTTTTGGTAAATACCAAACGCAATCTAATAGACGTATCATCAAACAATTGGAGATAATTATTGTACAAGCGACATGGCGCGAACGTGGGGGTTGCAAAGATAAGAGTTAGCGACCTGCGCCCCACAGATACCAAGAGAAAATCCAAGAGATAAACGCATTTTCAAACCACAACTGACGGAAAACTCTTAGCGTTGTCGGTTTATTTTCGTCACACAAAACACCACAGAATTGGAATGTCAGACTCGATCTTGAGCAGATTTTTCTGCCATTTCGGAGATATTTGCGCTTATTGACACACGTCAAAATGCGGCCCGGATTATTATAACAATAGAAAAAACCTTCGATGCTAATCACGCTAATCTCCACCCAGGTATAGCCAGCGATAAAATTGCTACTACACATATTAGACGGTAGATGTTTTTGAGTGAAATAGACCCTTAAATTCATTGAATTTTTTGTTCCATCGTCTCTAATTTGCGTTTATGGTAGTCTTCCCATTATTACTCAGCTAATTATTCCTGAAGCCACACCTATTGCAGAACAGGTGAATACTCGTGGGGTAAGGGATACTTTATTTGCGCATTGCAGATACGACTTTCTTATCGCGTTATCTTAGTATAACTTTACTGCGGTAGCACATCGAGGGGAGAAGAATGTCGTCGAAGTCTCTAGATAAGAGTTAGGAAACTCCAACTGTTGTGGTCATAGTTGAGCATGAAATTTCAAGTCATGACTTTTTTATTCCTTCTTGTTGAGGAAAATGCTTCATAAGACGTCAGTCATGCTCTTATCTGAAACATCAGCAACCCATATATTAAATGGCCATTTTGCCTTTCGATCCATAGGCTCCAAACAAGTTTGAAAAACCTCCATACACCAATATTCATTTGTCGGTGCGAACATTTTTCTTCAAGGAGGTACGGGTGTCAACCACGAAACCTCATTTCTTCAAGTCAGGCGGTCTGAATCGAATCAAGTAATCATGGTATTAGCGGACTTGGGCCTGCGCTTGAGAAGCGCATTGAGCACAGTCAATTCCGGCTCTGAATCTGAGGTTCAGAGTTTGGTGAAGGACATTTGCACAGCATTGCTAGAGTCTGACGTTAACGTCAAGCTCGTGGCCAAGTTAAGAGACAATATCAAGAAAAAGTGTGCCACTGAAATCGCCAATGAAAACGAATCATCCGCCAATAAGCGCAAGAAGTTGCAAAAAATCGTGTTTGACGAGTTGTGTGGATTAGTGGACTCTCACGAGGAACCTCCAAAACCTCAGAAACTAAACAGAACCGTCGCAAAGACAAAGGGAGGTAAGAAGACCAAGAAGCAAGCAAGCTCGCATATTATAATGTTTGTCGGTTTACAAGGTGCTGGTAAGACGACATCGTGTACGAAGTTGGCCGTATACTATAAAAAGAGAGGATACAAGGTCGGTCTTGTCTGTGCGGATACATTCAGAGCTGGTGCCTTTGATCAATTAAAGCAAAACGCTATCAAATCCTCCATCCCCTTCTACGGTTCCTATTTGGAAACTGACCCTGTCAAGGTTGCATTCGAGGGTGTGACAAAGTTCAAGGAGGACAAATTCGACATTATTATCGTGGATACCTCCGGTAGACACAAGCAAGAACAATCACTTTTTGACGAAATGATTCAGATTGGTGACGCTGTTCAGCCGACCCAGACAATCATGGTCATGGATGCATCTATTGGTCAGGCTGCCGAGGGTCAAGCCAAGGCCTTCAAAGAATCTTCCAATTTCGGTTCCATCATCTTGACGAAGATGGACGGCCATGCTAAAGGTGGTGGTGCTATCTCCGCAGTCGCTGCTACTAACACTCCAATTGTATTTATTGGTACCGGTGAGCACGTTGGAGACTTTGAGGTCTTTAAACCATCAACTTTCATCTCCAAGCTTCTTGGTATCGGTGACATCCAGTCGTTGATTGAACACGTGCAGCTGTTGAACTTGCAAGATGACGAAGGTCACAAACAGACAATGGAAAACTTCAAGGAGGGTAAGTTCACGTTACGTGATTTCCAGACGCAAATGAATAACTTCATGAAGATGGGACCTTTAACGAACATTGCATCCATGATTCCAGGTATGTCCGGCATTATGAATCAGATTGGTGAGGAAGAGACCTCTAAGAAGATCAAAAACATGGTTTATATCATGGATTCCATGACCACCAAGGAACTTGATAGTGACGGAAGAATCTTTACGCAAGAGCCAGAGAGAATCTTAAGAGTTGCCCGTGGTGCTGGTTGCAGTGCCGTTGAAGTCGAGATGGTGTTGCAACAACAGAGGATGATGGCTCTGATGGCCGGTGCTGCTAAGAACATGAACGCAGGTGCCGGAGGTCAAATGCCAGGAATGGGAGGTGGCGGTGGAGCTGCTAACATGCAAAGAATGATGCAGCAGGCGCAGCTGAACCCTAACTTCATGCAGCAGGCGATGAATATGTTTGGTGGGGGTGGAGCAGGTGGTGCTCCCGGAGGAGGTATGGGCAACATGGCTAACATGATGAACAACCCTCAGATGATGCAACAGGCCCAGCAAATGATGAGACTGAACCCCAACTTGATGCAACAAGCCCAGCAAATGATGCAAAATCCTGGAATGATGCAAAAGATGATGCAACAGTTTGGCGGTATGGGCGGTATGTAAACGGCTGCAAAACAATAAGGATGGTTTGACAAGCCAGGTGTGCATACATTGCTCGCATTGCCCGCCATTATCCCGAGGCTGACGCACCAAGTTAGTACGATCTCAGTTAAGCGCTTTACAGCAGAAAAAAAACGAGGCCTTGTTGTGTGGCGTGACCGAACCTTGCTACTCCCATGCTCATTCAAACCGTTTGTCACGACTTTGTCAAAACACAATAGCTCTTAATCGTCGCCAATGCAGCACTCTGAAGCATGATCGTATCTGGGTGCACCAGCATGAGCTGGCCGAAGCACCGAAGTGTCTCGCCTCACTCTTTTTTGTGTTGTCCAGCGAGGCATTGTGTCTAGGACACTCCGCAGTCCTAGCTTCTCTTGATAAACAGGCTTTGCTAGGAAATAATAAATGACATTCTAGCCCTTCGATGTGTCTTTCCGGGTGCATTCGGGTCGTGCATCTTCCGCTCCCCACTTCGAAAGGCCCGACCTAAAGTAGTATATGGAGGGATAGTGATCATGTCGGTCACCTGACTTTCGAATGAGGCTGCGCTGTGTGACGGACGATTATGTAGCCGTCTCTGCTTATACCCGTAGATCCCCAAATAGTGAATTCCGTATCATTAGCTGTTCTTCGATTTTGCTCATTTCTTCCACAAAATTATCCCCGACCATTTGATACCTTTTTTACAGAGGCTTACTAGACCCAGATCCTTAACCCCACATACACAACACTCCACGTCCCATTAACAATGGCTGAGGATGAAGAGCCCAAAAGCTTGAACTGGGATGAGATCCACGACATGGTGGTCCAGAAGGGCAATAATTGCATAAATGGCATAAAGCTAAAGGACATTGACTGGTTCTTAAGAGACTCTAACGTCTCTGCCAATCTCACCAGAAGGGATCTGGAACCAGATATACCACTTCCAGCCGACGATAGAACACTTACCACCCCAGCATCGCCACAGATGGCCACCACCGTTTCCAATACGAATGACAATATCTCAGGGAAACTGAAACCCTCAATATCTCCGATTTCGGAAGAACCCATCACTTCCGCGTCCAATGGACAGGCTTCTTCTCTGCGATCCCTTCCAATTTACCCAAGAAGACGATCCAGTGCTGCCAGTTTGGCCAGTGCAAGCAGCAATGGTAGCTCAGCCAGCAACGGTGGATTCTTTTCGAAACTCAAAAACAAATTCCACAAATCAGATCCGCCCAGTACAAATGCATCTCCTTCCCTCCCTCCACAGTCGGCCAGCGCAGACGGCCAAGACTTATTCAAGAAAGATTATCAAATGCGGCTTTCGAGACAAACATCTCCTTTGAACATCTCGTCATCACCATCCCAATCGGTACCTGATGTGAGGGGGTCCTCCACCAGCCGCAGAGCTTCGCAGGACTCCACTGATCCCAGGCTTGATGAGTACGTTCGCTTTTACAAGCAACCCGATCTGAGACGAAGCTCATTGAGTCGTCGCAACTCTGTACGGTCTGTCAACGGGCTCGAGAGTTGTCTTTTAAACCCGATTCCGCAGAAGAAGCCCTCTATCTCGCAAGAGTCTACTAAGGAGAGCACAACATCCAAATTTTCGTCCTTGCTTCGTCGTAAGAGTGTGTCATCTACTCCAGCTAGCATCAGAGAAGAGACCGGCCGCGACTGCCAATCTTTCGATTCGGCCGATTCTAGCAGTGGCCTGAACTGTACAAGTGCAGAGAACCTTCCACAGTTCAAAGGCTTGAAGCCCTTGAAGCGTGTTGCATTTCACTCACTGACATTCCTCATTGACCCACCACAGCAAATTCCATCTAGAAATCCTCGTAAAGGTAATGTCGACATCTTACCTGGCAATGTTGTCAGGATCAATCCTCTCACAGAAGCTGATAAGGAAGCTATCGAGCGGTCACAGCGCGGACAAGGTGGGGGTTTAGTTGTGGGTGGCACTGGAGCTCTCGGACTCATCAACAAAGATGAACAGGATGACGATGGCGATGCGGCGCCTCAAGAAGATGACGATCCTGAGGCAGAGGCGGAGCAGAGTCCGGTCCAAGATGACAAAGAGGTGGAACAAGATTCCGCTATCGACGAGCATGCGAAGCTGATTGCCATCGACAAACCAATGTTGCATCACACTGCCCGCAAGGGCTACTCAGTGCCTATCAGGAAGATGGCTCTTGATCTCATGTATACTAGATGTTGTCACTTGCGTGAAATTTTACCCATCCCAGCTATAGCCAAGCAGATTCCAAAAGGCACAATGACTCCACTTCCTATAATCCAGCTCCGCAACCCAGCACCATCAATGATCGAGATACAGACTTTTGCCGACTTTATCCGAATTGCACCCATATTCTGTGTTTCTCTTGATGGCGTCAGTCTCTCCCTCGAGCAGTTCAAGATTTTACTCAGCGCCATGGCTTCCAAGACACAACTTGAAAAGTTGAGTTTGAGAAATACGCCCATAGATGCCGAGGGTTGGTCGCTCCTTTGCTGGTTCCTCTCCAGAAACAAAGTCATCAGCAAATTGGATATTACGCAGTGCCCACCATTATCGGTTAATGTTCTCAAGAAAAAAAAGAAGAAGACAGAAGAGGATACCCTCGTCCGTATGAATTGCAACAAAGAGAATAGATCTGATATGGATTGGTCATTGTTTACAGCAACTCTTATTGCTAGAGGAGGTATTGATGAACTCATTCTTACGGGTTGTTGCATCAATGATATTGAAGTTTTCGATAAGCTCATTTCCCAAGCCATCTCGCTCAAAACCTATAGACTCGGAATGGCGTACAACCAAATCCGACCACAACAGTTGAAAATCTTGTTTGAAAAGTGGGTGCTTACAGGTAAAAGCCGTGGACTCGATTTGGGCTACAATGATTTCCTGTCACCAGCCTATTTACATACTATCGTGGACTTGACCAGAGATCCCAGGCTGTCGGCTCTCATACCAAAAACTAATTTAGCGTTCATGAGTTTGAATGCAACAAACATGAGATTCAGCCTGCTCTTCAAAGAGGCCTTCGAGAAGTTCTTGGTTGAGTTACCCAACCTTAAATACCTAGACTTGTCCAACAATCCTAGACTTTTTGGCTCGAGGGTGAGCGGCGAAGCTGATTCTGAAGAGAGCTCGACTTATAATGATGCGCTGTCTGGCTCCCAAAAGGCTCTCAACCTAGAGGCAGAACAGAAACAGAGCCAAGAGGCTATCTTCAGTTATTTCATGTTGAAGCTTCCGTTGTTCAAAGGATTAGTTCGTCTTCATTTGGAGAACAATGGTCTAACCTCGGCTTCTTTGGTGGCCCTCTCAGAAACCATCCCATTTTGCAAGAGACTTGGCTACTTGTCAGTTCTTGGTAACGAACTTGATGTTGTTGCAGGCACAGCTCTTATTGAGGGTCTCAAAAACTCTAAGACTTTAATTACCATTGAGTGTGACTACAACCTTCTTCCAGACTTGTTCAAGGAGCGTATTGGTCTCTACACCATGCGCAACATGGAACGTGCGGTGGAGTTTCAGAAGAATGTTGCCGAGAAGCTGCAAGTTGACCCCGCTGAGATGTCGCTTACAGAGCAGCTTTCACAAATTGTCTCGCAGAAAGCTGCCGGAAAGCTTGACGTCAAATCTCCCGAGGTCAACGCATTTATTGAAAGAGCCAGAGCGGACAGAAGGAACTTGCAGACGACCATTCTTGAATTGCTTCAAATGCAATGGAAGAACGAGCTCAACATTGATGGTAAGGAGACACTCATCCGGTTATTGTTCATTGATTCTTCCTTGGTTAGAGGACTTAAGCTTATTGACGAATCTTTGGTGCCCGAAGAACATTTCAATTCCACTACAAGAGTCAAGTTACTGCTTGTGGAGGATGAAAAGAAGGCAGACAAGGATGATGATGTCAGAAATCTCCAAGATCATAACCACGAGGATCCTGATACGAGAGACCTCTTGGATGTCTCCTCGTCATTACCCTATTCACGCTCGCATTCTCTTACAAGTTTGAATACCCTCAATAAGGAAGAAGGGTCTGTGTTGAAGTTGCTGAAAATCAACAAAGATACACATCTCCTAGACGAGTTTGAAAAGTGCTCTGGTGAAGAGCTTCGTGAGAAAATTCTCAACGTTGATCTTTCCGAGCTCGATCGAGTCATCGCTTTCCTCAACAGGATGAAAGATAAAGGCGTGAGCTTGAAGAGCGTCTTCAACCAGGCACCAGGCTATGATACCAAGAATCTTTTGGCCGAATTCCATCGTCGTCTTGAGACTTTGAAGAGCGGCTCAGCGAATCCGGGAAATGAACCTTCCCACGAACAAAGAGAATACGTCGAGCCTACCGAAGATGAAATCGAGGTCAAGGCTAAAGAGGATGGTAACACTATACATGAAGCATTTGACAGTGTCCTCAACCAATTTCGCCCAGCGAGGACTTAATACACATAATATTTTGGCAGCTTGACGCTGCCTTGCATTCTTCAACTTTCCCGTTTATGTATCCTATGTAACCCTTTTTCTGGTCTTTGCCAGCTGCTCTATTTATCTATCCTTCAAAAATCGTTGTCAGAAAGAACGGGGTCCCGGGTTGATCTTGATGGAGCGTCGTCATCATCACTGTATGCGTCCTCATCATTGTCCAAGTCTGCACCTCTGGCTTCGGCTTCTTCGGCCAAATCCTCACAGGCATCAATCCAATCTGAGTAGATATCAACTGGCTGTGACAAAGAATTGATGGCGGTTTGAAAACTCTGCCCGCAGATCTTGCAAGACAAGTCACCTACACCGTTTTTCTTGTCCAAAGTGCAGATGACGGACTTTTCATGATTGCAAAACAAACAGCGGAAAGTCGTGTCAAGCTTTTGCTTGATCTTCTTCTGTGGCTTGGCAGCGGCCTTCCGTTTGCCCATAGTCGAAACAAGTTATCTAGTGAGCACCAACTCACCTCTCGTTAACTATTAACAAAACGAACCCGTACACCAACACATAATCACAGCTTATTATTCATCATCTCTTCGGCCCTCTTTTTAAGTCTAGCTTCGAGTCTAAATTTTTCAAATGCCATTCTCTCGGCCTTTGGGTCGGGCGGAAATTTAGCCGAGGTTGGGGAAGATGGTGCGGGTGACGGGGAATTCGATCTGCTGAGAACTGTGGGGCTAGCAGACCCATTAGGGGAAGGCGTGTAGCCTAGATTCACCTTGATATTATTGTTGTACTTTTTGTTCATCTTCCTGCCGTATTCATAAAGTTTCATGTCATTTTTCTTGTAGTCCGTCAACCTGAGCGCATCTTGGAAAACCAGTTCGATAAAAGCAGGGTTCGTCTTGATTTTGGCTGCAATTGGATAGTGAAGAAGCAAAGACAAGGCCTCCGAAAAATCACAAAGAACCAACTCGGACTTGATGTGGATTAATAAGACAACCACAAGGAACATGATGGTATCCGGGACAGGGCTCAGGCCAGTATGCGTGTCGATAGCAGCCAACTTATCCCAGAGCAAAGACGGTACTTCCAAGTCGTTACCAAGCTCGCGTAGAAGCAAAAGCCTTAAGTATCGAATGATCCAGAGCTGAGACTCAAGTCGGAGTTTAGTCACCAAATTGTAGTGAATGAGCTGATCAACCTTCATAAGATAGATATTAAACACATTAATGGAGGACATGAGCTCTGCTTCGCTAGCGTAGAATTGCAGTACCAACCCACTCGACACTGTGAACCTATTGAGCATCGTGAACAAGTCGTGCTCGAGGTACTTTTCGTCGAATAGCAGGAAGATATGGCGCTCATCAGCAGAAACAGTATTCGTTGTCGGGAGCGGAATCAGCTCCTTCCTCAAATTGAGGAACATGAGCCCTATTATCTCATGAATGCCTTGCTTGTAACCGATAGACGCATTGCATTTTGACCACACATAAAGGACTGATATGATCTGTCTTTTGTATATCATTGCAGCTTCGCTATTTTCATGAAAGATTGTCTCTCCTGGAAAGAGTCGCTGGACGTCCATGATAATAGACATGAGGAGATCGTTATCGAGCTCAGCCTGAGATGGCGTATGTGTTTCAGCACCATCTAGGGGCATTGCTAAAGGATCATCTGCGATGTTCTCAATTCTATGGAGATGCTGGGGTGCTGGTTTCAGGTTCTGGTTTGATCGGCTGGACTTGGTGGTTTTCTGTTGCGGGAGATAGAACTCATTGTCTTCGTCTAGAAGGTGCCACTGCACAATCATATCCTTCTCTTGACGGAGCTTATGGTATATGACGCGAGACAGGGTTAAAGTTGTGTCCCATTCTCTAAAGTTGAGCGATTCTGTAATCAAGCAGGCCTTCCATAGAAAGAGCCTGGAGAAGTACTTCTTCGCTGGAGTGTATTCATTTCGAAGGACGGCGGTTCTGAACAGGTCTATGCTACCTTTATATTGTTCTATAGATAGAAGAACTTTTGATATAATCTCGTTTTCCTTGATCATTCCAGAGATCTGGTGAGGGTATGGTGCAGCTTGGGCGGTTTTATGTGTGAGCCATACAACTCAATACACAGTGCGTCGCGGTAAGCAAGATCAACCTCTATCTAGACCACAGCAACCACAAAAATAGCCTTGAAATAATCTTTGGCTATTCAATTGCTCAGGTAAACCGCCATCACGTTCTGTTGGTACCACCAATGGAAAGCTCCATCTGGAATCCGTCTCTCACACCAGCAACGTCAGAGGTACGATATCTTTGTGAGACAAAGTATCCAATGTCAAAGTTCACCCACTCGTTGAAATACTTAAGGCCAACACCGCCACTCAATGCTGCACCTGTGCTAGTGGCCAAAACATCCTCTCCGACATTTCCAACAATACCCGTGGCGTAGAGACGAAGGGGGCTGCCCTCGGTTTTCTTGCGCTGCACAAGCAGTGGAAGCTTACTATAAAGGGTAAGGCCAGTTTTGTAGAATTGCAGACCACCTTCGGTGTTCACGCTGTTTCTGGCAAAACCCTTGAATGTCTTGTAACCACCCAAGTAGAACTTGTCAGCCAAGTGGAGCAGTTTGGAGCCATCCGAACCCGAAAGATAGATGTTTCCGGCCTCATTGAAGACGTGTGCGGTGATGGCATTTTTGAAAAATGACTTGTACAAGTTGAGGGAGAAGATCAGCTTCACAAAGAAGGCCAGCCCCAGTGCACCTTCCTCTTGTTCTTGGTCAGAGCTGATCTCGTTCGACAAGAAGGCAGAGAATCCGTCTTGAGGATACACCTTGGTCTTGTCGTTGTAGTAGGAAAGGTTGTTGTAGGCCAAACGGTTCACAATGGACAGCTTGAGGAAGTTACCAGCAAAGTACTTGACTGAATCGGCAGCACCATCATCGATATCGTAAGCTGTTCTTTTGGTCAAGGCCAATCCCGTGAAAGCCGAAAGCAGGTTGTCACGGTTCGCATAAGACACACCAATTGTACCTCCAGTTCTCTTAAGAGAGTTCAATTGCCAGGCCTGGTTGTTGCTCTGGGAGTGGTACAAATCAAGCACAAATCTATAGGTTGGGTCGCGTAGGTTGGAAACAAATCTCAAGGAGGAGAGAAGATGTTCGGAGGGCTTGTATGGTCTGTAGTTGACACCTACATTGATGAGCTCCGCGTTATGGTTGAAGTTGTTGTTCAAGTAGCCCAAATCCACCTCCAAGTTGTCCTCGGTATTGAAGCCCAAGGCAGCATCTCCGCCAACAGATGGAGCACCATCCAAGTCAAAGATCACCTTGGTGGGGATCAGCTTCTCTATATTGTAGCTCTTTGAGGACTGAGGAACAGAACGCAAGTAGTCCACATGCAACGAAGGCTTGACGGATCTGAAGACATTGGTTTTGAGCAAATTGTCCTGGCTTTGGTCCACAATATGTAACAATTGACCCAAGGTGTAGTCGCTCTGGTCAACCAATGGAGATAATAGTTTGGCGAAAAACTGCCTCAGAAGATAGTCACCGCCGGTGACTTCAACACTGCTCAAGTAAACCGGACGAGAGGATGTGTATTGCAAGGCATCCTGTTTCAGAATTTGCGCCAGCAAGTCGCCGTGGGTGGAGGCCATTACGCAATTGAGGTGGTTGCTGATATCTTGAAGAAACAACTGCACTATTGGTCCCGAGATAGTCGTGCGACTCTCAATACAATGTTTCACAGCCGGGCCGTCGGGTGAATTGGATACTCTGAAAAGATTATTTTTAATATTTCGTAATTGTGTTCGTTTCTATACCTTGTTTTTTTTTTTTTTGTTTGGTTCGGAGGTACCCTCATCAAACTGTGGCCGGCCGATCTCGCAACTCTACAGATTTCGCAGCCATAGAGGTTCGTATGACAGAAGTGTGATTCTCTATTTGTGCTCCACAATGGCACCGTCATAAGCGAGATCAAGCAATTTCCACTTACACTCGACGCCGCTCGCCTTGAAAATGCCAATCACCTGTTCGGCAATTTGCTCATAGTTGTCAGTAGCCAAGCACAAGATGGTAGGACCAGCTCCAGAAAGGCAGATTCCACAAAGACCGGGGTTAGTCTGTGGAGTGAGTTCATTCAAGACATGCTCGAGACCAGGAATGAGCTGTGCACGGTAAGGCTGGTGAATTTTATCTCTCATGGCCTCGTAAATGAGTTTATGGTCTGGCTCTGGAAGAGTCAATGCAGTAGTCAAGACAGCCAATCTTTGCAAGTTGAACACAATGTCCTCCTTTACGTACAGCTGTGGGAGAACTGCACGGGCGTCGTCGGTCTTGACTTCGAATAAAGGAATGATGGTGACACAACGGATCTTTTTGTTCCAGTTGTACTTGATGTACTGCCCGATATCCTTTGGAGGTTCTCTAGTTTCGTAAGAGGACTCAGGCGTGGAGGCCTTAGGCAAGATGTTTTCAAGAGGAACGTTCTTGGCCTCTGTCTCAGCTTCGTTAAGCTGGTTTAAGTACGAACCCACGAAACCACCAAGCATGGCAGCTGCGATATTGTCGGGGTGTCTTTCTATTAGCAAACAGTAGTCGAGCATTCTTTCCTTAGACAAGTTGAGCTTTCCAATCTCATTACCTAACATGACACCTCCCACAATAGCAGCACCAGAAGAACCCAAACCTCTACCGAGCGGAATAGGGTTGATAACGTGGATTTTTGTGCCCTGTGGGAAGTTGGAGATGCCGTTGCAGCGCATAACATACAAGGCTGTTTGGGTGATCAAGTTCTTTTCACTCTGAAGAGGCACATTCTCAGCAGCATCTCCTTCATAGCTTAATTTAGCGTGGTGCTTATCGTCTGAGGTGTCTAGCGAAGGATACACGGTGACCTGAACCTCCAAAAAAAGGTTGAGACCGATTCCCAAAACGTCGAAACCAGGTCCGATGTTGGCACTGGACGCAGGGACCTTGAGCTTGAAGTCCACCATTGTTATGATTTCGTTTCTCTAGAGTGAAAAATTCTATGTAGTAGGCCTCAACTTGAGTCAGCCTGATAAACCCGTGCACCCCGATTCAGGCTACAATGATATCGACAGCTTCGGCACCTTGGCGCCACATAATTATTAATCCTATTTAGTAAACACAAGTCTCTCTCTTCTCCCATTCAATCTCAGCAGGCTCCATTGGCAAAGTCACCATAGACTGGTAGTCAACAGGTGGAAGCGAGCCGTTGTTCTTGAACTTCCACTTGATGTTGTACACATAGGTTGCCAAGATGGTGCCAAGCTGGACATAAGCGAACTGCTCACCAATGCAACGATGTCTTCCACCACCAAATGGCAAGTATGGAGAAGTAACACCCTTGGTCACCTTACCGAAACCGTAGTCCACGGCATCAGAGTCAATGTTGCTAGACAACTCTTCGTCCCATCTATGAGGGTCGAACTCGCCGGCCTTGGGGAACCATTGTTCAGAAGTCTGAGCGTAACCAGGCGACACCATGACGTAGTGGCCTCTAGGAACAACGTAAGTAGAGTTGGGAACCATGAGAGGGTTCATGACCTTTCTGAAAATGGAGTGCAATGGCATGTGCAAACGTAACGTCTCTTTGATGGTCTGGTTGATCAAAGGCATCTTCTGCAAGTCATCGTAGGATAAGTCCTTCAAGCTGCCACCCTTTTCAGCCAACACAGAGAGCACCTCGTTGTAAAGCTCCTCCTGCAATTTAGGCTTCTCGGCCAAGTGCAACAAGAACCAGGCAGAGGTAGAAGCGGAAGTGTGCTGACCACCCATCAAGACGCCAATCAACAAGTTGGCAACCTCCTGGTCGGTCATCTTGACACCGTCTTTGTAGGTAGAGTTTGTCATGAGCGTGTCGATCAAGTCTCTGTCTGGGATGATGTCACCGGTCTTTCTTCTCTCATTAATCAAGGACATGTAAGTAGCCGAGATCTTCTGCTGAGCAGCGTCTCTCTTCCAGTAAGCGGGCAAAGGCAAGTGAGGGAAAACAAAGTTGACAGGGGTGAAACCCTTGTCCAAGTCGGAGTACAACTGAGCAAAAGAGGCGTCAAACTTGGCTCTCATGTCGTCACCCATCAAAGACTTGGAAGCAGTCAAGATGGTCATCTCAGGTTGGGTCTTCATCACGTTGGCAACACCGTCGTTGCGCTTGTTCATCTCATACTCAGGACAGGTCTTGAAGTAGTCCAACACTTCCTCCTGGATTCTGGGCACGTATCTCTGGAAAGCTTCCTTAGTCAAGGCAGTCTTTGCGAACTTCTTCTGCTCCATCAAACGAGAGTTGGGGCAGTCGTAGATGACACCCTTACCGAAGACAGGAGTGGTCAAGTGGGCGTAAGCTGCCTCGGCGGAAACGTCAGCAAGCTTAGCGTTAAGCACAAACTCGTGGCCCTTTGGACCCAAGTAGACCGTCATGACTTTACCCAACAACATGAAAGCAAAGACATCGCCGTACTTTTCACGGCAGTTTTCGAAAAACTCGTATGGCTGCATACCGTAGGTCACAGCTGATCCAAACCATGGGATCCAGTGGAAAACAAGGGGTGCTCTATCTTTTCTAAAGGAGTAGATGAACTGCCAAAGAACATTGTACACGATGGGGGCTGCAATGAGGATCACAAGCTTCACCGGCGTAGGCAAAGCCTGGAAGTGGTCCACTAAATCCGCAAGATGATCCTTCAAGGTCATTAGGACGGATAGTAAAGAGCGAATGCGGTGAATCTAAAAGTTGGCCAAGACGATGAGATTATATAATGTGGATTTAAGACGGGACTATACGAAGGTGCACGGGTGTGTGAATAGAGACGCGAGCATGGCATGGTTCATGGGACCACAAAGGGGCACGGTAGGCAGTGAATTGGGGAGTTTTTTTAGATTCTTTTAATTGACGGCCAACGTTTCTCTTCCCTTTGTGATTGATCAAAAATTTTGATTGGAGACTTCAGATTCCAAATAATGCACCATCAGATCTCATGTGGTCAGCATACTTTGGCGAGCTGCGATAGGCAAGTCAGGAGATGTACGATGCACTGATAGGGGACACAACAACAAACGCCGACGTGTACTAAAACGCTATGGCACATACGCGAGCCAATCAGATCACTTGTATTAATATCCGGAGCTTACTAGTATACTTCTATGGGCACGTCGTATGCGCGAAAGAACGGTTGCAAAATGTAGGCGGTGTAAACGAGAAGTGAAAAAGCGATGCGTACACTGCGTCGCCGGGGATGGTGCAAAAAAAAAAAAAAAAGGAGTGATTAACGGCCGTCCAATAGGCTCTCGTCGATTTGAAGCCCCATCATGCGGGCCCGTTCGATCAACTCACGGTGCTCCATCTTTATGCGCTCGTTCTTGCGCTCAAGGAACTTGATGTACTCGATCGACTTGGCCAAAATCGTGCCCTTGTTAAGTTTTCTGGCAGGCTCCAATCCTTCGAGATCTTCACTGTGTTCGAGCAGCGGCGAACAGATATCGTCTTCGTCTTCTTCGTCTTCGTCCCGTGAGCCCACTGAGCCCGAGCGGTGCTTGTGCGTCTTCTTTGCAATCACCCGAAGCGTGGGAACCAGCATCTGCAAAGCGGTGAAGCGGTCGTTGATCTTGTTTCTGTATCTCTGTTCGATCAAGTTGTGAGCCGATTTGGCCCGCACAGGCGGCTGCGGCTTGTTATTAGCCGGGGCGTTGTCGTTGTAGCTGTTCTGGAGCGACGTCTGCGAGTCCTCATCGTCCCACTTCTTGAGCCCCGTGTAGTTGCCCGAGAGGAACTGCTGGTTGTTGAACGACGTCATGCCGTTGATGCCGCGGCCCACGGATCCATTGAGCCCATGCGGCTGCTGTGCATTGTGGTGGAGGTGGTGCTGTTGGTGATGAGGAGGTAGTCTGACCAGATTCTCGGAAGGAGGGACCAGGGGAGGCCCCAGGGTCAGAGCCAGGTTGGACGAGGAGCCGCCCAGCTGAGGGTTGGTGTTTGGGTCCATGTGGGCGTATCCCATGGGGTTAAGCAGGGAGAAGTCGTTACCCATAGCTGGGCTTACGGCAAACGGTTCATAAGGAAGACGGTCCCGATCGTAATCTAGCGGGTGGTCGTCCAAGATGGGCGGGTTTTGCATGCGTGGGTAGGAGAAGTCCATCTGGTTGTTGTTGGTATTGTTGGTGTTGTTGCTTGGAGATTCTTCAAAGATGGGACTAAACAGGTCAGGCTGGGATGCCGAGAGGTGAGCCGGGTCGAGGTCTTGCTGTGGTGGGGGTTCGGCAGGGCCGTCAAAGAGAGACGGTAGCTGGGAGTTATATAGACGGGACGTCTTGCGACGGTCGTTCTGGGGAAGCATACGGCAGATGGGGTGGTTTTTCTCAGGTGGTACTTTTTCCTTTGGAGGTGCTTGGTTCAGGCTATCAGTACTGCACGTCAGCGGAGGCTACGACAGACAGGAGATGGTTCTGGGGAAGCGCCGGGAGAAGAACGTAGAAAATAAATAGTTTAATTACGGTGCTTTGCGTCGGGCTGCGGCGGCGGCGGCGGGCCTTGAATTTACGCCGGTCATTAGTCTGGCGGTGGTTTTTCACATTTTCCAAGGTCAGCCCCAGCACTGCGGCAGAATGCACGTTTTGAAAGAGGCGCCGGAACAATTAAGCTTAGTGAGGGCGGCCGTTGGACCGTGAATTTTTCCACAAAAGTACGTTTTCTTTTTAGCCTCCTGAACCCCCGCTTTTGGTCCCTGGAGCAACAAGCTCGGGCTATTTTGGTGCTCTTGTCGCTTATCCGCGCGGTTTTGTCCTATGCTGTCCTGGATCCAAGCTGCATCACTCCACTGGATCATACGATTTAGTCCGCGAGCAAACAAGGCCCAGGAACGACAAGCAAAATCGACATAGAAAAAAATTCCAAAGCAAGACTAGAACATTCGCGCTTCTTCCTCGGTATTGTCGGTCACGAAGGTCCGCCACCAAGTCGATTAAGACGGAGAAGTCAGTCGAGCCAAATACTTGTACTAAGCCCTTTTGGCCCCCTAGATCTGCGGTCTGTAACTCCGAGCTCCTCGGTCCAACACACCATCTCCGCCGTAAATGCCAGTGAAGCAAAGTATTTTTTTTTTTCTTGCAGCAGTAGGAGCATGTAGGGTCTTCGGTTCGCCGCTATGTACGTGTACTTGTGACTAGGGTGCTGCTTGACGCACGATTCTGAGCCATTTTTTTGCAACCGTTCTGCGCCTACAACATCACCAAATGGCGGCGAAAACAGACTTTATTTTTCAGAGTTTGCTTCCTCGGTACGTCGGCGTGCCGTCTCGCCACCTTTTCAGTGCTGCTCTACGTTACGGTAATTGGATCCTCGGTACTCTGCAACACTAGATCTGGATCTTGTCGATCACCGCCCCATGTCCAAGAAGCCTATCTTCAAAAATTATGCTGTCTATGCCTATTAAGATCTTGCCAAGCCACGCACCACTCCTATCTGAGACACTTATTATCTATTCCATCAACCAAAAGCGGGGATGGCCTGGAACCGTCTGGGTCTCCTGACTGGCAATCTAGATACTGAAGATCGACACTGCCTTGACGTACGCATACAATGGTTGTCTGTCCCTATCTACGTCAAGTACGTTACATCGACGGCAGACCAAACTTAGCCGTCACCAATTAGGTATAATGCTGATATCTCCGAAATGCACGAAGCTGCTTCTGCATCATGCCCAAACCTGTAGCTGGTCGTAGAAATCTATCCGCTTCTCTGTCTTGTCCATCGCCTGCAACACAGTGTACCTGACATCGTCCACCATAGCTGGATGACCACAGGTGACAAAGGCTGCTGAACTCGTAGCCTCGTCCACATCTTTATGAATCAACTGAGAGAGCTCAGGTCTTCCTTCGAGTACTAGTACATGTGGAAGCGCCAGCCGAATGTGCTCCATAATTTCAATACCATTCGTCTCAACATTAATCTTCAACTCTTGTTCCTCATCCTTATCGCCCGAGTGGACTGACTTGCTGGAGGAAATGGAGTGGGGCATTTTTTCCATGCTGTCCTTGTTAAGGGCCGAATGCAACCCCTCGATACCATCTTGCATATCTGGTCTTGTGATGTAAATCGTGGTCTCCACGGGCAAGGCCAGCATCGAGTTTAGCTCGTCGATAAACCACGAAAGCGACTTTGCTTCTCTCAAGATCCAAACAAGCTTTACTTTCTGATTCCTGATGGATCTCTTGGCAACGTCTCTGCCCAGATGCAAGGCCTCGGCAAAAATGCCTGGAATACCATTACCACCGGCAATATAGGTGACACTAGAGTGGCGACTCACAGGGCTTTTTTCTCCATAAGGTCCTTCGACACCAACTCTCATGAATAACGTTCTGCCTGGAACGTTTGCCAACTTCTTGCCGATTTTTTTTGTGACTCCACTTTTCACTTTGCAATAGAAGAAAATGTCTTTGCCTTCTTTTCCTTCGACTTCCACAAATGTGAAAGGATGTGACTGCCAGAAGTACCAACCCAGAGCAAAATGCAACCATGCATGACCTCCAGGAATGGACCTCCAGTGCTTGGGTTTTGGCACCGTCACCTTCACAGCATCATTGGCAACAAGCTCAACTTTGGCTAGCGGAAACCCAAACCAAAATAATCTAAGAACCCTCACCAAGCGATCCACGCCCCAGACGGCGAAAATAGGATACACTAGCTGAGGATAATTGAGCAGCGAAATGTGCTGCCAAAGTCCAACCACGAAAATTACGGCAAGCACTATGTGGATCACCAAGAACGTTTCGTAGTAGGCTCTTCTGAGGAAAAGCAATCCCTGGAAACAAATGAGAGCACCGCATGTGGTTGCAACAATACCCCAGACAACGTAAGTCTCGGCCATTTCCTCATAATAAATGCCGTCCATGACGTATAGCGCTGTGAAGCCGATGGAGTGAACGAAAGCCATGGCAACCATGAGTCTGGCGATCCAACGGTGGTAGGTGATGAAAGAAGCAAAGCTCCATCTGGTGAGCCATTGAAGGATGTTGTTTCTTCCACCGAATAAAATAAGCAATGGAACAGTCATGGTAGCCATGATACCTGTTCTGTCAGCCACATAACGAGTGATGGCCTCCTTCTTTGCTGTGAATAATGGGTCGTTGGGAAGGTAGCGAATCTCGACAATCAACATGGCAAACACGAGCCAGAAAAATACGATGAGTATAAGTGATTCCATTCTGGAAGGAACCAAGTAGCTGAGGAATCCACCCAAGAGATCCTGTTGTGTTTGTCTTTTTCTTGACCACAATGCTGGAACAGTAATGTATCTTCTCCAGGCCCTAGACACCCTTCCGTTAAAGAAATTCTTCGAGCCCGGCAAAAGTACAAACCCCCAATTGGCCACACCAGCCAACAAAAAAATGAAAAACCAGTACGAGACGGCTCCTACACCGTAGTAGATGGAGTGGTCGTAGTTGCCCAAGAAAATCTGGTACGATTCTCTGTACAACAGCGCCTGGCTAGCATTGATTGCAAGAGGTGTGGTCATATTGTCAGTGGTTGAGTTGAAGTCGGGATTCGATGCAAGCGGGTCCGTAGCATAGTCCTGGTAGTACTGATACGAATCCTCAAGCTCATCCTCAGTCAAAGACAAGTCGTACCATTTTTGACAATAATCGTTCCAGTATTTCCCGCCCAGCTTTGTGGAGCCAGATGAAGCTAGACATCCCATAACTGTTGCCCTGGCATTTTCGTTATTGCAGTAACACTCGTAGTCACCAGGTACCTCACAGAAGAGGTAGGTTGATAACATATATGCACATGCCAAGTACGAAATACCGCCTTCGCCATAGAGCTCAAGATTCAGCACTTTTGCCGAAGCTCCAAAAAGAAGAAAAAAATATGTCAAAAGCATGCCCGCTGGTGGCTTGGTGGTGGACGCTGTGGATATAAGTAGTCCGCATGGACCTCGTAAATCAGCGACTCTTCCCCAGATTGGCATCGAGGCGTTCTGCCGTCGGAGCTTTCTGCCCAATGAGAGACGGTTTATCTTTGACCATCTATATGCATCAAGGTGTCTGAACGGCTATTGTTGGAATGCAGCCAATGGGTGAGGTTTGAAGCGGTGGAGGAGGCTTCGACCCGCATCCAGAAGATACAAGTACGGCGATGTCAGGGCCACTATACCCAATTTCCCTATCTTTTGCATCTTCATTCTTTTTCTATTAAATTTTGATCTTCAATGGTGAAATTTTGACAGAGAGCCGCTTCTGCTTTGACAGGTGGGGTGCTTTTCTTGGCCGCGTTGACAGGCAAAATACGGTGGGGCGAACATGGGCGTTGCATTGTGGCACCTCGACAAATTTCAGAAAAAGCCGTCCGCAATCCCGTCTGCCGTTTCAGCCTGCGCCTGGGGTCTGGCCGCTTAGGCGACCTGCAGCAAATGTACCTCTTAGATCCAATCAGATAATCAGTTGGCGATGGTGTCAAAGTGGTGGCACATGCAAATTTTCCCGTAACCTGCCCATGCAGATGGGATGCCAGTAACCAGGATTAAGACGACAAAGTTTGTGATTGGATTTATGGCAGGTTCAAAAAGCCTGGCTCTGCAGAGATGGCACAATGTTCAAAAACGATTATCAGACCCCAGAGGCCTTTGTGGGTTT
The DNA here is from genome assembly GCF_002926085.2 of Candidozyma duobushaemuli. NCBI lineage: Eukaryota > Fungi > Ascomycota > Pichiomycetes > Serinales > Metschnikowiaceae > Candidozyma > Candidozyma duobushaemuli. The sequence continues at coordinate 1,466,803 of NW_020289897.1, forward strand.
CTGATATGTGCCGGTGTGCCTACAATGGGTTCCTGGAATGGTTGTGGCAGGCATGGATAAAGGCTTTTCGGCCCTGCGCTGTTCACCCAAAGCCCCTTCGGCTTTCCGTTATTTTCAAAGGCCTAATGGATTTTCTTGATTGGCCCCTGGCGGGTGGAAAATCTGACAGGGCGTTGTGGGCGTCCCAGAAGCTTAAGCGGTGTGCGTTTTTCAGGTTCGAGCTGCATTAGGCTACTGGCATAATCACGAAGGTTCAGCTTTTAGGGGTACACAAAACGGGGAGAGAAAAAAGACAAGCGTTTCTTGCTGCTTCCTTTTCTTTGGGTTTCCGGAGATGCCCAATACCAGCTTCCATGGTGAACATTGGTGGATGATCAAGTAACATGTATTGTAACATCAGAGAAAGGAAGTTTACTAACAATGAGAGAATATTTACAATTGCATTTACTGTTAAGCCTCTCAAGACTGCCCATTTTGTGGTTCCGTAGTTCGGTTTATACCGCTTGTGCAACTGTACTATAGGCCTTTCGCAGCCATTGTAGAAGTTCAATCCAAGCATCAAGTCCACACATCCCAAAGAAGAAAATCGTCGACTCTTTAGCGAAAACAAAGTTTTTACCTCCAAATAACCCACATTTGAATAATCTTTCAATACATCCTCCTACGACTCTTCGCACGTGATCTCATCGGCTTTTCAGTGCCCCAGACTTCACTTCCATCCTACATCATCATGTCTGATCTTCACGACTTGTGTAAATTTGCTAGTCGGCCCATCACCCAAAAAGCCGTGGATGACCTCAAATACTACTTGAAGGCTGGCATTCCCGCCACCTATACCATAGAAGAGGCGTACAATTACATGAATGGCATCGAAGAAGGTGGAGCTACTACCACTACAACTCCCCTCCACCTTATAGCCACGCATGTTCCAAAAGATCTTTCTGAAGAGGAAATGAATATCGTCAACGATATGGTTACGATTCTTTTTGAATACGGCGCTGGCTGGTGCTTGACGGATGTGAATAACGACACCCCAGGCTGTATCTTCATCAACAGAGGCATGAGGGATACTCCGTTGTATAATCAGATTGTTGATGCTGGAGTTCGTGCCGAGCTCCTATTGCGTAAGGTCAGTGAGTTTGACATGGAGGTGCTCAGTGATGAAGAAGCTCTTGAACTAGCAGCTCGTCAAGAAGAGGCTGGAGAGAATGCTGCTGAAGAGGACACTGAGGAGAAAGCTGAAACCAAGGAAGGGGCTGAAACTAAGGAAGCCGAGAAAGAAGCCGAAACCACGGAACTGAACGACACAAATGATCCCTCATTCAACCAAAAGGCTTACCTCGAATCCAAGCTACAATACAAGGACGATGCCTTGGTCACCGAAGAGGGCAAGGATGGCGTCATGATGTCGTGGGAAACGGATCTCATGAAGCTTGGAAGTGAGTCCCTATTTAAAAACGCCGAAGACTCCAAGGACACTAACATTCTCAACATCGGTTTTGGCATGGGTATCATCGATGGCATGATCAACGCCAAGAACCCTACAAAACACTATATCTGTGAGGCCCACCCTGATGTACTTGCAAAGATGAAGGCTGACGGCTGGTACTCCAAACCTAACGTTGTTATTCTCGAAGGTCGCTGGCAAGAGCTGCTTAACCACTTGCTTAGTTCTGGACTGGTGTACTTCGACGGTATCTACTACGACACCTTCTCCGAACACTACCAGGATATGCTTGAGCTTTTCGACTTTGTCGTTGGCCTCCTCAAGCCCACCGGTGTCTTTTCCTTCTTCAATGGTCTCGGTGCAGACAGACAGGTGATTTACGAGGTTTACAAGAAGTTGGTTGAAATCGACCTCGGCAACTACGGTTTGAAGACGGAGTTCAAGGAGGTTGAGGTTCCGCAGGAGACTATGACGAAGGGCGATGCTAAGGATGAGAGCGTCTGGGACGAGATTAGAAGACCCTACTGGCTGTGTCCCGTGTACTACCATCCTGAGGCCACCTTCCACGATATCTAGTTGGGTCACAGGACACTGGAGATCATTGAGAGGCTTTTCGAGCCATCATTACATATGTATCATAGACCAAAGCTCGATATTGCATCCTTCACACATGTAGCACACATGTAGCACTCTTACTAGCGACTACTCCAACTACTGAGGATTTTGATGGTACTTTTTTTTTATTATTTTTCTATTTTATTTATTTTTTTTCTTCTTTTTTTGTTTTCTTGTTCTTTTTTTTTTTTTTTTTTTTTTTTTTTTGGTGATGTTCAACGTGAAACCACCAGTACAAACAACGACTGGCGGTACACAAAAGGTGAGAAAGCCCCCACATCAGTTCCAGAAATCGAAACCAACGTTTCTAAGCTTTCCCTTGATTCCCGTGAGCTCGGAGTCCTCGGGAATGTAACGAAGCTTCTTCACATCCTTCCACTTCTCACGGTTAGCCTTGTAGCTGTCTCTCTCCCAAACAGGCTTGCCCTCCGGCCTAGGTGGCGGAGGAGCTTCAACGCGAATAGGTTGAATGTAGAAGCCGGCATCGGCCTTGGGCTTGGGTGGCGTGGAAACGAAAACGTGCTCTGGCAAGACTTCGTTCGAGTGAACAGTGGGTGCCACAGAAACAACCCTAGACCCAATGGCGGTCTTCTTGGGCTTGACGCCGAGAACTGGTCTCTCACGAGCAATGGCTTCACGAAGCTCCGAGTCGCCGGTGAGGTGCCATGGGTTGGCTTCAATCTCTCTTGCGTTGAGGCCCTGGTAGGGTTGAGGTTCCACAGGAGAAGGCTTCTTGGGGTGCTCTTCTGAGGAGGCTTGGTGGCCTTGGCCTTGTGGACCTTGCAGCCTGGCTTGTGGCCCTTGGAGGTCTGGGGAGAAACCTTCTTGGACTGGGGCTGGGGCTGGGGCTTGGGCTTCATGGCCTTGAGGTAGGCAGCGTACTTAGCATCCTCGGCTTCCTTAGCAGCCTCAGCCTGCTTGTACTTGCGGGCAACCTTTCTGTTGGCCTTGGCAACAACGGCCTGGTACTCGAGCATCTCCAACTTGCGTCTGTTGGAAGCCTGCTTGGCTGCAATCTGTCTTTGCAACTCAGCCTGCTTGTGGTCCTTGTGCTCTTGCTTCCGCTTGTGAGAAACCTCCAGCAAGCGGGCTTCCAAATCAGCCAACTGCTTCTCTCTCTCGAGCATCTTGATGTTGCGCTTCTCGAGCTTGATCTCTCTCTTGATCTTGCTCTTGGTTTCTCTCAACTCTCTGTTCTCACGCCAGTGCTCTCTGAAAACCTTGGCACGAGCCGACCAGCGGTGGGAAATACGGCCGATTGCAGAGGCAATACGGCGGCAGCGAGAGTCCTTCTTTTCAACTTCCACGTCGTCGTTGTGGTTGTTGTGGCAGGGAGCCAGGAATGTGACCGTAGCATCGCGAGGTCTGAAAGCTGGAGCATCGGAAACGGGATGACTGGAGATCGCTGGTTCAACGTAATCTCCAGCATTAGTTTCAGCCAACTCCAAAAACCTCTGGACGAATGACTCCTTGTGGGACTCGGCAAGGAGGGCATCGACCCTCAGGCTCTGGATACGAGGTGTGTTCACATACTCAGTGGTAGCAACCTGCTTGACGAGCTCCTTAAGAATAGGGAGCTTCTCCGTCGTCTGGGCAAAACGGAGGGCCTGGAAAAGAGTGAGTTTCTCTACGTCAGGAATATTCTTGCGGATCTCGGGGATGCTGGCAGCGTATCCGGGGACCTTGCGGCATCCCACTTGAACACAAACCTCTGGGGAGTGGAGGCTTGGCTCAGGAGTGTCCTCGATGTATGGAGGGTGGAGGGGCTCAACGTAGGGCTTGGTTGGGGAAGTGTTGTGGGAAACAGGCTTGGTTGGGGAAGACTTGGCCTGTTTGTGTAAGGTGGGCTTCAGAGGGAGTTCTGGGCTTCTGAAGGTACCGTCGTGAAGAAGGGAGGTTGGGGCGTCCCCGATGGATGCAAATGCAGCGGGCGACTGAGTGTTGTCACCTCTTCTTCTGAAAACGCCTCTTGAGAGAGGCGCATTGTGTTTGTGGTTGGAGTAGGACTTGGGTGTCTGAAGCTGTTCGAAGCGGGAGAAGTCAGTCCCGGGGAACTGAAGCTTGGTCGAGGGACACAAGCCTTGAATCGAAGAGCTTTGACCGACCGAAGTCTTACTGGAGTTTGTGGACTTGATCAAGTCCAAGCTCTTCTTGGACTGGTTCAGAGAGCCAGATTCCAGAGAGCTGTTGGCCCCGGTGTGGGGGTGGTTGCTGAAGTTGAAAAATCTCATGATTGGCTTGCTGTTCTTCTGCTGATGATAAAAAAAAGGTTGATAAGAAAAATAGTTGGATGGGTCACACAAGAGCGCTTTATAGTTGGTCCCACCGGGCTTGCAGCCAGGACTGCAGAATGAGAACCTGTCAAAGTAGGAAAGAACAAGCTGCACCTGCCTCTCTCGAATTCAGCAGTGTGACCAGGACGGGATTGATCATGCCAAAGAAGCATTCCGAACCTTTTGGATAATTTTTTGAAATAGCTGTGGTCATTTTCCTTAGGAGAAGCTGGGGTGCATCGTTCTTCGACGCACTTCCTGTGCAATGTAAGGGACCATACATAGGCGAGATTGTCTCACGATGATCCGCTTCGCTGTGGTAGAAGGATCGCCCGGTGTGGTTTACATTCTAAAAAAGGTGATGTAGGGACAAATTTTTCCAACACTGAACATTAGGGATAATGAAGCCCGAGGAAATTCTGGCGTTAGTTCACACTTATACCGTAGGCTGCAGGGGTGGGTGTTCCACTCATAATATGATACACGGAGTAGGGCATAAAGTATGAATTGAATGTTTATTATCACTCGATGTTTTTAGTGAGCTCCAGAAGTTGTGGTAGGTTTTGGACGAAGTTGAGTACTCAAATGGGCCTGCAGCCATGGGCTTCATTCTTCACAGAAAAGACACTTTTTGCCCTTGGGAGTCCTTCTCTAATCCGTCGATACCAAGTATTCAGGCTCATATGACGCAGGCAGGCTAAGCCTGAAGTTTAACTATGACTCTCGAGAAGCCACATTCACCAAAGGCGGGTGTACAGTCAAGACCCTTTCAATTTCAGTTTTCGGATTCGTTGAGAGGAAAGCAGCCAGAATACGATGTCCAAGAAGTTTCGATACTTATGTGCAATTTTTGATTTATTTCAAATAAATGCGGTCTAGTGAAAAGTCGCTCTAGTTCTCAACGCATGGTTGTATATGCATATTTGATGCGAATTGTCGAGAACATCGCCACTTACAAATACACCACTCCATCAAAAAAACATCTGTAAAAGAAATCTAGCGGATAAATCGGCTTCAATTTACGAAACCCTGAAATACCTGCTTCCTCACTCACTCCCTCCAATTTTTGCTCCTCACCTTAGTAATACGAACCACATCGTTGCAGTGGTTTTTTCGCACCCAGTAGTATCGGGCCCTAGAACCACACTCTTACAAATCCCCAATCCAAGAGGCAAAAATCGATTCTTTATCCCGAATCAATCCCGTTCGACCCACACACCCAACCATCTAAATCTTCTCCCACGTCCCTCCACCAGTCTTGCCTCTGCACGACCCATCGGTACATACATTCTTCGACCGAAGCTTCACGATCCATCACCAACATGCTTTCTAGAACAGCCAGGCTCGCTCACCGCAGGCTTCTGAGCTCAGCGGTGCCTATAGAAACCACGAGGCTCCCCAACGGCCTTAGGGTCGTCACGGATTCCACACCGGGCCATTTTTCAGCTCTAGGAGCTTACATAGACGCTGGACTGAGGTACGAGACAGACGCCACCTCGGGCCATTCCCACCTAATGGACCGCTTGGCGTTCAAAAGCACATCGCAAAGAAGCGGAATCCAGATGATGGACGACTTGGCTCGGTTGGGTGGCAACTTCATGGCTGGTGCTCAGAGAGAGTCCATCATGTACCAGTCGCTGGTGTTCAACAAGGACGTTAACAAGATGTTTGATTGCATTGCAGAGACCATCAGAGAGCCCCAGCTCACGGAATCGGAAATCGCCGAAGCCGGCGACACCGTTGCCTACGAACTCAGCGAACTCATCCACAAGCACGATTTGTTTCTTCCCGAGGTTTTGCATGCTGCCGCTTATCCAGACAACACATTGGGCAGACCACTTCACGGACTGCCGGAATCTTTGGAAAATTTGACTCCTGAAGGCATTGTCGGCTTCCACAAGCAGTTTTACACTCCAGAGAACACTGTCATTGCTTTAGTGGGCGTCGATCACCAGAAAGCCTTGGATATGGTTCAGCTGCGTTTGGGTGACTGGAAGAACCTGGGTATCCCTATCGCTCACGAGCCAGCCGTCTACAAAGGCGGCGAGGTTGCCTTGCCTTACCAGGAGCCGCTCTACAGTAACTTGCCCAAGCTCGTCCACATGCAAATAGCATTTGAGACCTCTGGCTTGCTTAGCGAGGACTTGTATGCTCTAGCGACGCTCCAGAAACTCCTCGGCGGAGGTTCTTCCTTCTCCGCTGGTGGTCCCGGTAAAGGCATGTTCCTGAGACTTTTCAGAGTGCTCAACCAGTACCCATTTGTGGAGAACTGCCTGTGCTTCAACCACGCCTACACAGACCTGGGCCTTTTTGGCATTACGATTTCTTGCTACGTTGGTCACGGCGAGTATATGGCGCAAGTTGCTGCTCATGAGTTTGCTAAAGTGCTTGAGACCGATATTGCCAAGGGCGGCATCACCAGCCAGGAATTCCGCAGAGCCAAGAACCAGCTTATATCGTCGCTTATGATGAACGTTGAGAGTAAATTGGCAGCTTTGGAGGATATTGGCCGCCAGGTTCAATGCCAGGGCAAGGTCACCTCTGTGGATGAAATGGTGCAAAAGATCGAAGCTCTCACGATAAGCGATGTGCGTAATGTGGCTCAGAAGGTGTTCTCTGGAAATGGCAACGGCCAGAAACAGAGCCCTCCTTCGGTGGCCATCCAGGGAGACAGAGCAGAGATTGGCGACGTCGAGTTCGTCTTGCGCTACTTTGGTCTAGGCTCCTGGAGCACTCCCGCTCCATCCGAACCTCGCGACTACAGCAAACACAAAGAGTCTTCTTTGAGGAAGTGGTTCTCTTGATGTGTCATCGCTTAAACTTTGGGAATGCATTGTATTAGGAACAAGATTGACCTCGATGCTCAATCTCGTTGGTTTCAAGCCTTCGACGGACTCTAACCATTTTTATACACGTCTGTGCAAGGTCATTGATGTCCTCCAAAAGCTTTCTTTCTTTCGCTGAAAGCTTGTGGGACTCCAGTATGAGTGTGCGAGTGTTTGCTATGTGATCATTCAACTCCTTGCTCATCTCGCGAGGATCTATGACTCGAATGGAACTCAATGAGATTGCCAATACCTTGAGCTCTTCGTGTACAGCTGCAAGCTGCTTCAAAGACATATTCCGGTTCTCAGCGACCATAGGTGATAATGTCGAAGATGTCTCATAAATATTTTATAGTAGGTGTATGTTTCAGGTTCGCATACAGCAGATTACATAGTTGACATAGGGGGTGGCTTTTACAATAAATTACCCGATAAAATCATCTCCCCTCTAAACTTCACGACATTATTGTACGTTTTGGAGGTGCATTGATTTTCTTACCCAGTTGGGAGCTATATCCCTTCTCACTCGAGATCTCCACCTTCCCTTGCGCTCGTGCTTTGCCTAAAAAGTCATGCATGTGATGTGCGGTTATGTGTCTTATCGCTGCCTGCTGAGCAACTTGAGTACCTACTACTCAACTTTTAACGTTATGGTTTTACATCGCTTGAAGAACAAGATCGGGGGCTCGGATGCTGGCTCTGCTCCAGAGGAGGGAGACGAGATTGGTTCAGAGAATCAATCGATTCTTATGGGCATTATTTCGCAATTGCGTCCTGGCTGTGATTTGACCAGAATCACATTGCCAACATTCATTCTAGAAAGAAAATCGATGTTGGAGAGAATTACAAACGCATTCCATACTCCCCAAATTCTTTTAGAGGCCAATTCCACTTCCGATGACATGGAACGCTTCTTACTTGTGGTCAAGTTCTACTTGTCGGGGTGGCACATTACCCCTAAAGCGGTCAAGAAGCCACTCAACCCAGTGCTAGGAGAAGTCTTCTCTTGTTTCTGGGACGATCTTCCTGATCAATCCACCGGATACTACGTGGCCGAGCAGACTTGTCATCATCCACCCGAATCCTCCTACTTTTATTTCGTGCCTGAAAAACGTATCCGAGTAGACGGCGTTGTTATTCCAAGATCCAAGTTTTTGGGAAACTCACTGGCTGCAATGATGGAGGGTCTTGCTCACTTAACTCTCGGAGAGCATGACAATGAAGTTTACTCGATGAATCAACCAAATGTTTACTGCCGTGGAATTCTTTTCGGTAAACTTAAGATGGAACTTGGTGACCATATGGTGATAAAGTGCGAGAAATTAGGGTTAGAAGCAGACATCGAGTTCAAAACCAAGGGGTTCATTACGGGAGATTATGATGTGATCGAAGGAACAGTCAAGGATACTAATACTCTGAAGACTCTATACACGATTACAGGCAAATGGAATGGTGTAATGGAGATTCAAGAAGGCAAAGGCGCCAAAGAACTTTTTATTGACACAAAAGAAACGAAGACATATCCACTTCAAGTCAAACCATTGGATGAGCAACTTGAGAATGAGTCTCGCAGATTGTGGGAGAGCACCATCAAAGCGCTCGCTGAAAATGATCATAGGACGGCTACGGACGAAAAGTTTAAGATTGAGGAAGAGCAGAGAGTTAAAGCAAGGGAGAGAGCAGAAAATGGCACACAGTTTGAACCAAACATTTTTCGAAAAGTTGATGGCGAGATTCCCTTCGTGATTGACAGCTCAATTGACATGGTGAATGATTCTCCAGAGGAAATGAAGTTCAAATTAAACCAATTGTTCCGTATTGTGCCACAGGATAGAGCTTAGACTTTGAAAGGAAGAAGCTTAGAATAGAGTGTTCATGAAATTTTATTCATTTATTAATTTCTTCGAGAATGCCCACCATTTTGTAAAACATTCCCACCCCTAGTTAGTCGCATTCTGCATGCTGCGTTAGGGTCTTAGCGAGTTTGATTTGTATGTCAACTGTACTGCGTATAAATCTTGAATGAACAACCAGAAATCTCAAGCCCACAGGCAAAGGTTCCCCCACATGGTGGAAGACGCTGAAGGACTCCTCAAGGAGATAAACTCTCCGGATTTTGATGTATTTCAATGTGTCAACTATTTGCGGCGATATTCTGATGAAATTGGTGTTCATTTCTACCTCACCAAGAAGCTTCGCCTGTATAAATATGACGATTTGGAGTTCTTAATACCCCAGCTTCTACAGCTATTCGTTTCATTTGAGACAAACTCTATGGCGCTTGAAGATTTCCTTCTAGAATACTGCGCCAAGTATACTCACTTCAGTTTGATTGTGTTTTGGCATTTGCAAGCCTACATCTTCGAGCTTAAAAATGAGCCAAACTCATACTCATTTCAAGTTGTCCGAGGCTTGATTAATAAGCTTCAGGACGTTATCTTCAACCCATACGAAGCTCTGATAGTTACACAATTTCGTGAAAACTTGCATCCATCGCTCATATTATGTGGAGCATTGGCGGCCTCAATTGGGCTTCCACAGATTCACGATTATACGAAACCACTTCTTGCCGTTCAAGGTAAACAACAAAGATCATTTGTTTTCAAACTCGCAAACTTCCAGAAAGTTCTTACCAAAAATCTAACACTCAAAAATCAAAAACTCTCAAGTGAGCGCAGAGCAGCTCAATCTGATGACGAGGGACGAGATCCTCGTGTTCATCAGACAGCAAAGCCCGAACGTCATTCGGAGTCCTCTGCACGTCAAAAGAAATATTCAAACTCTAGTTTTGCATCCGATGATTCCGAATTAAATACTAGTGATGACGAAGCGGAGCAAGCAAATCATGGCCAGCTCAGAAGGCACCATTCATTCAATGCCAAGCATGTGCCTCGTGATACCGAGAGTGTCGCGCTTCTTAAGTACATGGAAGAAAAGTTCAGTGTTGAGTCAGTGATCAAGTCTCCTCGTACTTCGATGCAAGCTGAGAGCAGACACCCTATAGCTCACTCCATGCCAGATTTAAGCTCGACCAGAGGAGATAATGGTGACTTGAGTCTGCCAAGCGAGGAGGTCTTTCCTTTTAGCGAGAGTGGAAAACTTAAAGCCGTGAGGAAACAGGAACTGAAGTCACCTGCAAGCACCGATCTTGACCCGGTAAAAGCTTTGAAGTCGAATTATTCAAAGAATGTGACCGAGTTCATTCTTGCTTTACAAAACGTTTCACTAAGACTATCACAATTGCCGAAAGAGGCACGATTATCTGCCCTTCGGGCCGAGCTTTCGATCATCAACGATACCTTGTTACCCGCTGAGGTGGACATACCACAACTTCTTCCTTACACAAGTACTAGAAACAAGAAGTATCACAAGCTTCTCAAACTTAGCGTGAATGAAGCTTGTGTTCTCAATTCCGCCGAGCGCGTTCCCTTCTTGATGTTTGTCGAGTTTTTAAGTGACGAAATTGATTTCAATCCTGACTCGACATCAAACAGGATTATACTCCTGAAACGTTCCAAGTCTGGTCAAAATACACACTCATCGAAGAGCACTTCCCTCATGAGCAGTCAAGATTTCGAGTCCATTCGTGAAGCATCACAAAGTATGGAGGCTGATTTGAGTGAACTCAAGTCGACTAGGCCAGATTATGATATGGAGACGTTGAAAACGGGGGTTTCTCACATGGACGTTCTCGAAAAAATTACACACAGATCAACAAGTCTGGTTGACGTTGCTTCTAAAACAAGGGCGGATCAAATGCGAATTGCTGCTGTTATGCTTCAGCAGCTCGAGGCATCTGGTCAAGCTACAACTGAGCAATCGTCAGCAATCAAAAATCGTATTATTGAGTCAATGATTGCTTTGCAAGACCAATTTGAATCCATTGACTACGAGAAGTTCAACCATTTGAAAGGTAATGACCCTGATGCTGGTGAAAGAAAGCTTGAGAATGATTTCAAGTTGGCTGAAGACTGGCACGCTAAAAAACAAAGAATCAGAAAATCAAGTATCTACGGCAAGCTTCCAAATTGGGACCTCTGTTCTGTCATTGCAAAAAATGGGTCTGACCTTCCTCAAGAAGCTTTCGCGTGCCAGCTCATCACGATGATTTCTAACATCTGGTCGTCAAGGCAGATCCCAGCTTGGACAAAGCGGATGAAAATCCTCATCACGAGTGCTAACACCGGTTTAGTTGAGACCATCACAAATGCTATCTCGATTCACTCCATCAAAAAGTCATTAACGGAAATATCTATTGCCGCCGGAAGTAACACAAAGGGAAGAATCTTTACATTGAAGGACTACTTCGAAAAGCTTTTTGGGGATTCCAACTCACCATCTTACAGAATTGCACAGGATAATTTTGCCAGGAGTTTAGCATCTTACTCAGTCATTTGTTACGTGTTGCAGATCAAAGACAGACACAATGGTAACATCATGCTCGACGACGAGGGCCATATTATTCATATTGATTTTGGGTTTCTCTTGTCAAACTCTCCTGGCAGTCTTGGTTTTGAGGCAGCCCCATTCAAGCTCACGATGGAGTACGTGGAGTTGTTGGGAGGGCTTGAGAGTGAGGTCTTCAAAATGTTTAAGGATTTATGCAAGGACTGTTTCAGAGCTCTCAGAGAAGAAAGTGACCGTGTCATCAACATGGTCGAAATTATGCAAAAGGACTCCAATCTTCCTTGTTTTAACAATGGCGATAACACGAGTGTTCTTTTGAAAAATCGTTTGCAGTTACAGTTGCAGGATGATGAAATTGATGATTTCGTGGAGATCTCGCTCATTGGAAAGAGTTTGGGCAGCATGTATACGAGACTCTACGATCAATTTCAGTTGATTACGCAGGGCATATATAGTTGAGCGCCAGCTGAAACGCGAATCTATGACGAACTTGCATTGGTTTGCCCGTCGTGCCTCGATATTTAAAATAATGCATCTGCAATTCAAGTCGATTTTTGTAGTTTTTTAAAGATGTCCATCGAAAGAGCTTCGAAGCCGAAGTTTAAAATTGGTGTATTTAGGATGAGATGTCTGATGGCCCCAATCCCCGAGGCCTCGGAATCTTTGAAGCATGCACTCGCAGAGTGCAACGCTAGTATGGACGAGGTTGATCGCTTCAAAGCATCGAAGAGATCAGAAAATCGAAAAACTCAGGGAAACAGAAGACTTAATGGATTTATGGCATTTCGAATTTACTACTCAAGGGCTGCCAAAGACTCAGCATCTCAAAAGAAGCTCTCTGCTTTACTCGCGAAGGCTTGGAAAAATGACAATAACAAGCATATCTGGAGTACGTACGCCTCAATGTATAACGAAACCGGTGGAAAAGATGCATTTATATTTTGGTTGGAAAAGTCGTTGAGCGCGCATGGCAAGACCAAGCAAACTCAATTCACTCGAAAAACCCCTCCTAATGTCTTCATCAATGGTGTTGAAGATATTTTTTTGGGATAGATTTGCTTTGCGAAAATAAATTAGGCTGCGGCGGTGGGAGTCAATCCTTTGGGTCGTTTCAACTGCTCACCATTTGCGTCCTTCTTGCGTTTCTTACCAGCCTTCACGGGACGAGCCTCACCCTCTTCATAGACATCACTTGGCAAGTCATGCAATTTCACATTCTTGATTTGGACGAAGTTCTTGCCCTCCTCGTACAGAGTGGAACTCTTGCAGAGATTATAAAACTCGGAGCAAGGGTACTGGATATCAAGTTTTTTAACGCCGCCGACTTCTCTCACGAGACTTACGTCTAAGCCAATAAACAATTTGGTGAGATAAATGACCTTAGGAGGGATTGCATCGGCTTCGCCTTCAACGGGCTTCTTGTCTTCCGATGGCTGCTGCAATCCATTTATGAAAGATTCACCCAGAAGGCTACCGTATGAAGCCAAAACATCTTCAACCTTTTCCTCTCCTAATATGTAAGCGGAGCTAAATGATTTGACATATGGATGAGCGAGTGCGATACCCTCAGCAACTTCGAGCTTTTGGACAAGAATACGTAATTTACTTTCAATCAAGCCGCTCCATTTATGGTGATCTTCATCGGTGCCAAGTGTAGCACCAACGACACACAAATAGAATTTGTAGTCATGAAAGAAGGTGTGCCTCTTCAACAAACTTGACCACGTTTCTTCACCAGTACTAATTTTCTCCATTATCTCATTTCCTCGTGATATTTCTTTAAGAATAACCTTTTGCGTAGAGTTGGTTATGTTATGGGTAGCACACATCGAAGGATATGCTGGGGTGATCACTGGCATTCTGTGTTGTCTATCGTGTGGATATATACGTGGGTTCCACACTCTGACTTGTAAGGGGCCATCTTCAATAGGCTTGAGTAGAACCGGTTGAGGCCAATTCCACTTCGTGTAAATGCTGAAAAACTTTTGAATAATGACAGCACTAACTGCATTCGGATATAACTGACAGATCCTAGCTACTAACATTGCCCATGCAACACCACCAGGGAAACCGAACACGTTTGCATACACAGCACGTTGTTGCGCCCACATCTTGATGCATCTGAGAGCATGTTTAAAAACAGTCGGTTTGGGAACTAGAGTCAATATTTCATCCGTAACTCGAGTTCCATTGAGAGATCTGAGGTCTCTTTCTTCGATGTTTTTTAGCAAGTTTTTGTCATCTAATGTCATGTCGGATGGAACACGAGAAACATTAAGACGAGCGAAAATCAAATCGATGGATATCCCATCAAACTCAAGCTTTATGATAGGCACATACGCATCTGGAACGGAAGTTATCTCCTCGAGTTCGGGTCTTGCCCTAATTATCTCCTCGAAAACAGTGAAGAAGTCTTCCCGTAGAACATGCTTTGGGACAACGACCAAAGTATCGATATCTGACCCGGGTCCGTAAACTCCAAGCCTATAGGAACCAAATGTAAAGATTTTTCCTCCCGCATCTTTGGCCATACCATCACTCATATTTCTTTTCTTTGAAACTTTGTACACAAAGTCTTGAACCATCCTTTGCATCAATGCTAGGACATCAACTCTTTTCCTTGTTGCCTGCTCACTTTCGAAGGACCCACGAGCCTTTAGTTCACCAATGAGAGCATCATTGAGACTTATTTCTCGTTGGGTGGGGTTTGCAAGAGAAACTGGGCCTGTTACTCCGTAAGCTTTATTGGACATGAGATAGTCTCTGAAGGTGCTGTGAATTCAATGAAGTGAGGTAGACGCTACTTTTATGCAGTGTTGAAAATCTAGTTCTCTTATAAAGATTTGGCTTTAGACCAGTTTTTAATAATTGCGAGAGGTACACCTTTTGAAAACCCAAGCTCGATCGCATCTTGCAATAAAATTGATAACGATTGTCTCAGCTGGCTGTCAAGCTTCATTATCAGATTGCCTAGTAATACGATCAACCTTGCACTCAATTCATGTTTGTACCCCATGTCTTTCGCGCTTTGCCTGAATTGGTTGAAAGCCACGACTCTTTGAGAAGGGGTAAGTCGTTTTGACCGAAAAAGACCACGAGTTATACCTTCCATGATCGGATTGGTTAATATTGCCTTTCTGGATTTATAGTTTTTCAAAATTTCAAAAGCCATTGACGGCTCGTCATGGACTATGAATTCGAAAACGGATGCCTGACCCGTGGGAGAATCAAATTTTAACAATTTTAATATGTCACGGATTTGCTTCACACCGTCTTTCAGATGGGTTTTGGTATGACTTTTGTAGACGAAGTGCATTGCCTTCTTCATTATCCTGTCCAAGATGTATGTTTTTCCCGTTTTCGATTGTATGAATGTGAAGTTGTTTGATGCAAATAGGTAGTCGTAAAGATTATTGGTGAAATCGGCCATGTGTTCGGTGTCTAGGGTCGATATTGTTTGACCCAATGTCTGAAGCGTATGAATCATTTTTGTGCGTTCGTCCTTAGACGCCATGGCGTAGTAGAACCTGAAATCATCTTCGAATTGATAGTTAACCGTTTGTCCTCGCTTCTCTAAAACTGTAGTGTTCCAAGTTTTCTTGAGAATTCTGTCAAAGATGGCACATGCTCGATTGTCGGTGATGTTATTGCGAAAGGCGAATCTCAAAAGCTCAGTAAGATTGTATGCGGTGAGTTTGGTCTTTTCAAGGCCCTGCAAAATGATTCCGGAGTTTTGTGGTTCAACCAGCCTGAGGGCTGTTCGTAGGACATGACGGTTATTGTTGCAATTTTCGATAATAGTCACAATTTCATGCGGAGAGGCATCTTTGATATATGCTAGACATGCTTTTTGAAAAAGTTCAGGTCGTTTTTCTTCAAGTGATTGCAAGACTTTTGGAGACCTCTGAATAATGAATGGAAAAGCGAGCTTCAAAGTCGTCGCTGACATGTGTTTATAAAACTTTTTGATAGCCTCCAACATCACGTCTTCTTTGCAGCTAAATAATGCCAATTTCACCACGAAGTCAAAGAGTCGTTGGCTCTGTAGAAGACCACGTTGGTTGTTTTTGTATGCAATTAGGAATATGCGGTGGGCGTCTTGGGCAGATGCTGATTGTAGGAGAGAGAAAAAGTCACTCTCGTTGATGTGTGCCAGACGGAAATGCAAAAAATGGGTCATGAGGGCGGATCGGGAAGAGTCTTCAGAAATTTCAGGTACTTGACTCGGTGGTAGGTAGGGTATTGAATCTGCCATTGAGCTGGTGAGAAAGGAAAACCATCCCGGTCTCTCGAGAATGCTGGGTTCATTTCTTATAGCTTTGATAGCAGACTTTTGGTCCATGAGATTGAGCTGCGCTTGCAAGAAAAAAGCTTTGCTAATGGGATCATTGGATATAGTCTCGAGGTGGTTTTCCTCGAAAAATACTAGTTCGTCGCTGTTCTCCACATTGTCGAGTTCATCCACAAAGCTCATGACCGCCGAGACCTGAGCCTTATTAAGGGAGAACTTGTATTCGACAGTCTCCACAATGGAAGTTAAAAGGCCGGAAGTTGACGATTCATGTCTGGCTGCTCTGAGTGCTTGCCATACTCCTAGGTAGACGTTATTGCAAATGCGTAGTTCGGAATGTAGAAGATCGACGATATCTTCAATGTCGCTCAAGGACGTAGCGTCTGTGATAGAGACCTGCCAGAACAGATGCCATTGGCCGTAGAAAATGAGTCTTTTGAGTAGTAGCTGCTTCTCGGATTCCTCTACATGAGGCAAAACCAGATGTAACTGAAGAAGCACGTCCGGATGAGCGGCGAATTTGGGCAGATGGAGAAGTTTCACAAATTGCTGGTACAGATCTGGTTCGGACGATAGGCTAGCCTGGAGAGCTGGATCCATCTTGTTAGGAACAACCTCTGGAGTAGGATCCACCGATTCGTCTATGTTCATGCTGTCAGAGAGAAACTGGGTTTCTTTTCGGATAAAGCGGATAAGCATACCGCTGAGGGAGTCACGTTCCTCGGAGGAAGGCGCTGGAGGGCTTTGGTCCGCTTTTCTATGCTGATGTCGTAGTAGAGCATGGTATATGCTGGGTTTTGGAGGATGTAGGAGCCGATGTCGGCTGCCACAGCGCCAGGCCGGTCTGGAGCCGAGCCGGAGCGCATAAAGCATGCTTTTGTGGAAAATATGCAGTTATTGGGGTGTTGGACCGAAGGATGGTAAGTGATGTCTCAGTAGCTGGATGAGCTTGATTTTTCGCGATGTTGTATGTCGACAGTATGGGGAACCTTCAGAGGCAGAAGGTTGAAAGAAATTTAATTCTACGATTTGTTGATTTGGCGAGTGGCGGGAGAAGACGAAAAGAGTCATTTTGGTCGATTTTTGGCAGGAGATGAATTGAGTGATCGGTGCTGTGTGGACTCTTCTGGAGTATAGAAAATGGCTGCGAAAAGTGTATCCCGACTGACATTCACTACTAAACGGCCGCCAAGATAGCGGAGAGACAACTTGGAAATTTCTGACATTTCGCTTTTGGAACAAATCCAGAATTTCGGCTTCTGATTGGATTTGACGCTGTCAGCTCCGATCCATCTGTAGCACTAGTGCGATAGAGATCAACCCCATGCTACCGAAACTTCGTCCAGCTACGCTCTCAAGTTAGTTTAGCTCAAACTCTCTCTTTCGTCAGCCGATGTCTCTATCTCAAGAATTCTTAAAATTGACTTTTCACTCACCTGGCGACTGGGGTAGCCAAGGCCGAACAGCCGAGAGCCTGCATGTCACGCATATCAACAAGCTCTACACCACTTCATCTCCAGAGCCATGGCCCAAGTCATCTGGAATGCAGACATTGATGTATATAATCCGCTGGTCATGCCGCTCCCGGTGGCCAAAACCATAGCGTGGTTTCTCGATGTGCCGGATTTGCTTCAATTTGCCAAAACTTCAAAAAACACATATAGAGCGGCCAATGATCCCCAGCTCTGGATCCTGAAGCTCAAGAAAATGGGGCTTTGGCAAAATGGAGTGGAGGCTTCAAGAGAAGAGCTAGCAGGCTCAAAGTTTGAGTGGCTCGATAACCCATTGACCTGCTGTGACAAGATATACAAGATACCCAAGATCGCCAAGTTCCAGATCCTACGCATACGAAGAAGCCTACACCGGTTTTACGCCGACTTGCAACTGAATCTACCATACGAGCGACTCAAGCTTTTCAAAACATTTCAGTCACCACAGGAACAAGCGAAGATGTTGAGCAATCTCTTAATGTACAACGCTATCAATCCTGACGAGACGGTCGGCAGTATGGTCGGTGAAAAGATCACCGATCTCATGGAGATTTTTGAAAATGCCTTGCTACGAGAACTAGAGATTCATTATGACATTCAGGATTACGAAAGGACCAGTGAGTTCGTCACCATCCTTGTGGAGCTCAAGAACGAGCAAACGCTTATAGACTTTTTCCTCCAGAAAGTTTGCTTCGATAATGATACAACGAAGTTCTTGAACCTGGAGGCCTTCAACGTTTGCAAGTTCTTTAGTGCCGCCACAAACGGTGACCTTATCGCTCAACTGGACGATGAAGACGACGAGGACGAAGAAAAAGAGAAACCTGAGCCAAAGTGGGAGCTCAACCAAGAAGAATTAGACGGGTTTATTTACGAGCTTGCATCGGTATTCAATGAAGAGTCGAGAATTATCGATTTGATCTTCCCCCAGACGATTCCCATGATGTACAAAGTGAGCGAGGAGCTCATATCAAACCAGCTCCAGGATGTCATTCTCCTTCTCATATCCACATCAAAAGAACGTGGCTTGTATTTTGAGATGGTCACTCAATTATATGTTAGACTCACCCACGACTTCCTTGACCAATTGAACCCAAGTGTGAATGTTGGTGAGAGTTACATTCGTTTGACTCGACTGCTCATAGATGTCTCCTACGAGTCAATAGCGGCCGAGTATCTTAATGAAGAAAAGGCTGTGTTCAAGCAGCGCTGCTCTGAGAAGGTGTCTGAGTGGAAGGATAATGTCAAGCAACGGGAGCATGAAACCACGCAAAACATTCTTAAGCACGTCAAGGCAGAGTCAAAGAGTGACTTTTTGCTGAGTTTCAAAAAGGTCTTCACAATTTCAGGCAAAGACAACGAGGACCTGAAGGAGGAGGAAGGTGACGAGAAGCTCAACTACTCCAAGATCCAAGCTCAAGCGAAGATTCTAGCAGAAAACATCAAGTCCTTGAGAAGAGTGTTCAGTCCAGAGTTGACACTCAATGTTCTCAATGATACAAAGGTGTCTCTTGCAAGACTTTCGCTGTTTGATGACTACACAGTTGCCGCCTTGCGCTTCGACATCTACGGAGTGATGCAAGAGGAGTTCATCAGTGTGATTGAAAGCATAACCAATGATCACCTTCGAGAAGGATTCGAAAGAGCTCTCAAGTACCTCAAGGATTACAACCCTAGAGACGTATCTCTCGCTGACGATAAGAGAGGAACTGCCATCGAACCCCTTGTCATCTTCTTCGAGGCAATTAACATGGCAGATATGATCGTGCAAATGATCGATATATTCTACAAGGAGGAGATCATGCAAAGAAAATTGACCAAACACGAGAACTCTGTTCTCAACCCGTCTCTTCAAAGCAAAAAGGCAGCAGAAGCTCTCGTTGACAAGTACGTTGCAGACGGTCTTCATATTGGCATTGACGTTCTTTTCAAGGAAATAGAGTCTGTGTTCCTTTCTGGTCTCAGTGACTCCGACTACAATCCACCTCCTAGCATGGCCCACGATATCCCGGGGCCCACCAAGGCTGCTCAACATGCCGTTCTGATATTAGAGGATAACATTGACTTGTTGGTTGATTGCGCCGATAAACCGATTGTGGAAGTCTTCCAGCAGGAAGTTGCAGAAAGATTCTTTCAAGCGATCGTGAAATGCTTAAAACGAAGCACGATCTCAGTTGGCGGCGCTGTCACGCTTATCTCGGATCTTAACTTGTACTACGACTTTATCCTTACCCATGTCAAAAGTAACAAGCGTATGATCTTCCCGCTATTTCAGGCACTTAAGAAGGTGGGATCAATTTATTTAATTGGAGGCGAGGATGCCAAGGCCATTGGGCAGCTCATCAGTGATTTGACTAAGTTTAACGGTATTTTCAGTCAGGAGGAGATTTACGAGTTCGTGCAACGCAGAGCCGACTGGCCGTTGATCAAAAAGCATGTTCAGAAGGTGATGTATGGACTCAGTTTGATCGATTGCACAATTGTATAGTCCATCATCTATTGCATAATGAAGAATTTTCGATTGTAGCATTGAGCTTAGGTGAGTCTATTGTTTTGTAGTATTGTACGGTTTTTGTGCATATTGTCGAAAGTATTAATACCATCAACACCCTGCATTTTTCGCAGCCATTGAAACTAGAACGTACAACACGCAAACTCCAACTAATAGCCGTGGAAAAATAAAAAGAAAAAAAAAAAAAAAAAAAAAAAAAAAAAAAAAAACAAGCAAAAATACAAGAACGGAACAAAGCAGAAACATTGAGAAAATACAATTCTTCCTTGACATCACAACCGTTAACCTTCCTCGTTTCTTCTCTACACAGCGTGAACGGACTGCTACGGCTGCAAAGAGGCTTTGTCCAACTACATCTCAATGCTGGACAATTCCATAAAGGTAACCACTTGACAGGATCTCAAACCGTGCATATGCGACCAAATGTGCATTATAACCGTATGGCATGAACCAGATCTAGTGCACCAGAAACATACTATGACAGTATCACCAAAGCTAGATAAAACTTCATCAACAAAAAAGTCACCTTTGTTCATAGCGGTGGTTTCAAATCCCAAATCTCACCTCCACTATGGGGGACCAATCAAGACCCACGACTCATGCGAATATTCCGTTCTGGTCGAGCCGTGTGGGGCTGACAGAAAACCGTTATGCAGAGTACTTACGAACAAAACTTCCAACCAATAAAAACATAAACTTTCGTCCGCAGCCCCAAAACTCAATTGCGGTCCACCGATTCCGTTATTAGCTAGATTTAAGCCCCGCCTGCGCTTTCGGATCTCTACAGCCAATGCACTCGGTATAGAGGACATCTCCACAGTGCATTAGTCATCAGGAATACACCAGCGGAATTGATTCTGCTGAAGCCAGCATGTCTCGACTTTCGGGCTCTTCTTGTGAATCGACGGCAGATGCCAATAAACTGGCATATTCCAGTTGCCATAACCAAGACCATAGACTGGCTGCAAATGACTCACCCAATCAGCTCTACGACACCACAGATGAGATCCAGCTCGACAGCCAGGAGTATGTGGCTCGTTCGGTGGCGCCGCTAGCTGAAGAGGCGTACCATGAAGAATTGGAAAGGGTCTCTCGACAACTTACCAGTCAGAGCAGGGAGAAGGATGCCTCTTTGGATTCAGTTAGTGAGGAACTGGAAGAACCTCAGGATCACCCAGTGGATGGCCTTTTTGCAATATGGCAGGCCGTTTTGGCGCTGCTTTTGGTGTTTCTGACGTGGGGCGCCAATGCTTCGTTCGGTGTGTTCTTGAACTACTACATGTCCAATAGCCTGTTTCCTGGAGCCACCCACTACGACTTTGCGCTTATTGGTGGTATAGTGGTGTTTCTAGTGCAAGCCCCAGCGCCATTGATATGCTTTTTGGTTGCCATGTTTGGCCAGACTCCTGTGCTTTTGCTTGGTTTGGTTCTACAAACGTTGGGCTACATTCTAGCATCGTTCAGCACGAAGCTCTGGCAGATATACCTCTGTCAAGGTGTTCTTGTAGGTGCTTCTTTTGGCTTGATTTTTTTCCCTGCCAGTTTGGTGATCCCAACATGGTTTCAAAAACGAAAGTCCACCGGCATGGGAATCTGCGTTTGTGGATCGGGTGTAGGCGGTGTGGTTTTCTCCGTGGCGTTGAATAAGCTTATTTCCCAGACAGGAGATCAGCGGTGGCCGCTTCGGATGGTTGGTCTTGTCACCTTCGCTACGTCGTTGTTCTCCATCTGCTTCTTGAGACCCCGGAACAAGAAAACCATCGATATCAACACTTCGAGGATTACATGGGAACGCACCCGAGCGATTCTCAAAATTGTGTTCGACTTTGAGCTTTTCAAATCCCTCCACTACCTAGTTGTGGGTGTTTGGTTCACCGTGAGCTTCTTGGGCTACGTCATATGCCTCTACTCATATTCCCCGTACGCCTCGTCCATCGGCTTGACACACGATCAGGCCAACAATCTTTTGGCTATTTATAATACTGGACAAGCCTTGGGCAGACCTTTAGTGGGACACATTGCCGATCATTACGGCAGAACCAACACAGCAGGATTTTTTTCTATTTATTTGGCAATCATGGTGTTGGCTTTCTGGCGACATGCTGTGTCGTATGGAGCTTTGATCGTCCTTGCTATCTTGCTAGGCGGACCTTCGGCGGTTGGGTACGTCATGAGTCAGTCTCTCGTTGCTGACATCTTAGATATCCAAGAAAGACCTCATCTTATGCCTGCTGCGTGGTCAGGCCTCAACATCATGGTTTCCTTCATTTCACCTCCATCAGAGGTTATAGCCATTGCATTGAAGGAAGAGAAAGCCTCCAATCCGTTTGACCATGCTCAGGTATTCACCGGCTGCATGTTCCTCCTTTCGTTCTTGCTTCTACTATTTAATCGTGAATTTCTCGTTCGTGAGAGATTGAAAGATAGAAAACTGCAAGCTCAAGCTGCTTATTTGCGGGAGGGCGATCCCTCAGACGAAGACAAAAAGGAGCTTCTCATGACCCAGATAGACCGTTACGACAGATTTCTCGAAAACAGCATTTTAAACTATTTCATTCGCATGTTCTATCCCATGATCGTGTGAAGCTACTGATTTGATGAGCTAATAGAAAATATACATCATAGTAATGAGACAGCTCGGCTGCAAAATAGGTCCATCTCGGACATTTCGGGTGGTTGAAGTCTAACCGCAGAAGTTGAAGAAAGCCCCAAAGTGATAAAGTATTCGAATTCATCTGCTGCATCCTTGAGAAAAAACCTCTCACTTCATAAATCAAACATTGGCTATCAGAGCTCACCTGGTGGTTGTAGTCGCATATCTGTGAATACAAGGTCTAACGAGCGAAAGCACCTAAAACAGTTCATCATCATTTCGCAAACATTATTTCATTAAGGAATCATCTTCTTATTTCTAGACAAAAAATTCATGAAAAAAATTCACATATCAACCAGACTGGTTTGGTGATGTTCACGACTCAACTGCAGGAATATATCATCTCAACCAACTACTGTCCTGCTCCAGCCCAGAAAGAGAGAATTTCTCACAAATCCTACATAGCCATGCTATCACGAATACGGCATGAGCTGCATCACCATTTTCATAGAGTTCATAATATCAAACTAAGGCCACAGACAGGCCTTGTAAGGGTACTACATTTGAACCGAAGGGCATCAGGATCTTCCCAGGAAGCCGTTTCCACATACCAGCGTCTTTCTGATATCTATAAACTATTCAGAAACGAAAAGCTGTTCAAAAGATCATCTGTGAAGTGCTACAATTTCTATAAAAGTCAAGATCTGCTGCTATTAAAGGATGTCTTATCATACCCTCACATCAACCAAGACATACTCTCCTTCCTATGCCTCGGGTTCAGGCAGTCCAAGAGCATGAAAGCAATGATATACCAGAACTTGTTTGATCTACTATTGAAGAGGGACTTTGCGGTGTTTTACGATACTATACAACGCATGAGCTCCGAAAGACTAGTCAGCCAGAGGTTCGTGAAATCCATTCAAACCGTCCAAACAAGCTCAAAGCATAACGATGACATGTTCAAGCAAATTGCTGAGCAATTTATTATAGAGGTCGGCTCAGCTGGCGAACCCTTCATAGCCGCCTCGTTTGCGGTTCAGTTACTTGAGGGCAAGGTCTTTTTGGATTCCAATGTCATGGAGCGCCTAGTCTTGACACTTGCAGAATTGTCATCCGAGCCTTCATTCATGGCGTACACTATTCACAAACTCTTCAAACTATACGGACACAAGAACGTATCTGCTGCTACAAAGCTTGGTGCCATCAATGGCATGTTGAAAGAGCCCTACATCCCATTTTATGCCAACCATCTTTACGACACCATCAAGCCGCTGATGCTGGGAAATGAACGTCTTGCGCCCGTGCTCATCAATCTCATATCAGCCAACACAGAGAAGGGACACCTTTGTCGGACCATTGATTTGTGGAAGGACCTTCGAGAACTTTTCCCTGAAGTTGCCGCTACAAACACATCACTCATTGAAAAAATTGCATTGAGGATAGCCGAGGAGGACGTTGGGAGGGCGGCTGACTTTCTTGAAACTATTCCAGAGGAGGCCAAGTGCACTTCCGGGCTTCTTGAAACCTCAATTAGCATTGTGGGAAGGTGCCAGAACAGGTATGACGATTTCACATATCTTTCAAAGCACCTCACTGCACCACTTTCCAGAAAAGCGCTCTCGTCGCTTTTTGTTTCATTTTTGCATCAGAACAACGAAACTGCCTCTGACAAGATGCTCAAGGCAATTTTCAAAACACCCACGGGATTGAACCCCAATGATTTCGACGCATTAATCAGCAAACTTCTACGTCGTGGCAAGCTTGACAAAAGTTTAGAGATGTGCTACAATACCGATGTCCATATCTCGAAACTCGGCTACTTGAGGGTTTTGGATCACTTGCTTTTGCAAGGTAATGTCAACCTCAATGGGTTTTGTGATCACTTTTGTCGCCAATTCAAGAAGCTCAGTAATACAGACACAGCATTGCATACCTTCACAACGACCATGTTCCGTCACTTTTCCAAACGCATAAAGAATAGCGTGAGCAGAACGCTTTACATCTCAAAGGCCTACAAGGACGCTTTCCACAAAGAAGCAGGATTCAATTTCCGAAAGCTCGACTTGCCTACAAAGTTCAACGACTTCATTCTCATAGACGACCAGAATCGGATTGCATGTTTGAACATCATATACAAGCAAGCAATCTCCGAGCAGGACCAGGTCAACATCAAGTGGTGCCTTGACGAGCTCAAATCGTTAGGAGTATCACTGGGTGATATCATAGCACATTATCTCAAGATCTGAGGTATCTACCCCATGTACATATTTGCATCAACGTTTCACGTCTATTCCCATTATTATTTACAAGTGCCGCTTATTTCTTCTTTTTGTTGGACTCCCACTTGGCCTGGACCTTACCACCCTTGTTTACCTCGGTAGCATTCTCACCCAAAAGCTCGAACAAATCGTCCTTCTGCTTGGCAATATGCTTACGTCTCTCCTGGATACTAAGCTCCTCATCAACCTCCTTCGTACCATCGAAACCACCGAATCTCTTCTTGAACTTGTCGACCTTACCCACAGCGTTAGGATCAGTATCGTCCAAGTCATCTCTAGTAGGGTTCCACAATGTGCTGGATCTCTGGTCAGAAATCATTCTGACTTCGTCCTTAGGGGCCTGAGAGCGTCTTCTGACAACAGAACCATCTGAAAGCTCCACGAACGTCTCAAACTGGTGGAAAATGGCAGGTCTGGCTTTTCCCATCCTGATGGTGTTCATCACTCTCTTCTTGGAAAGAGAAGCCGATTCACCGGCATATATCACGGCACTCACGCGGACAGAGCCACGGGAGACGCTTTTGAGCGATGCAGAAAACATGTGTGTATGAGGAAGATTTGGCTTCTGGTTCTCAGAGCTGTAGGTTTTTTTCACTACTGGGGTTGATGTGTACTGCAGGAAGGGCAGTCTGTCCTAGAGGGTTGGTACGTTTCGACAGGTATGTCCAAGTACTGAAAGTAAAATATCTCGAGGGCAATAGCTACCTGAAAATAGGAATGAATTTGCAGGCTTTGGGACAATCCATTGGGACATTTTTCTATGCTGTGGATGTATAGTTGGTGCACCATGCAGGACCACCAAATCCCTGGATAGTACCCAAGAGAAAATACGATGATGAAATGTAGACAGGAAACTATATGGTTATAAGATTTAGCTGAATTTGGTAATTTAAAGATTTTTCTTCCAAAAGATCACAGGGTGGCCGTTCTCTTCACATCCCTACTGAACAGCCTTATGCATAGTGCGATCGAAAGGTCCGAAGAAACTGATGCTTCTACCAATAGTCGACAATTATTTTTTGGACTATTCATTCGACCCCATTGAAAGAATTGACAATAACGCCATTTTTTTGCCCCACCACCTCTTACGTGTTTGTTTGTTGGTAGTGCGCGAACCGGGTTCGAAATCTTCGCTAGTATCGAAAAAACGTACAGGCAGATTCAAGACGACAAATCACCATGGCCTTTTCCAACCAGACCCCGACCATTGTCGTGCTCAAGGAAGGAACCGACGCCCTGCAGGGCAGAGGCCAGATCTTAAATAACATCAACGCCTGTTTGGCGATCCAGGAGACCCTCAAACCCACGTTGGGTCCATTTGGATCAGACATTTTGATCAAGTCTTCCAACGGCAAAACCACCATTTCCAACGATGGTGCCACGATTTTGAAGTTGTTGGATATTGTTCACCCAGCTGCCAAGATGCTTGTGGATATTTCCCGTGCCCAGGACGCTGAAGTCGGAGATGGTACCTCCTCTGTGACCATCTTAGCAGGTGAGTTCTTGAAGGAGACTAAGACGTTTATTGAGGACGGCATTTCGCTGCATCTCATCACAAAGGGATTGAGAAAAGCCTGCGAGTTGGCGGTCAAGAAGATCGAGGAGATCCAGGTGGAGATCAAGAAAGAGGACACTACACAGTTCAGAGAGCTCTTGGAGAGATGTGCCAAGACGGCGATGTCGTCGAAGTTGATTTCGAAGAACTCGGACTTCTTCACGAAGATGGTCGTTGATGCCGTCTTGACGTTGGATGACGACTTGGACGAGAAGTTGATTGGTATCAAGAAGGTTCCAGGTGGAGCCATGGAGGAGTCGCTTTTCGTGGACGGTGTTGCATTCAAGAAGACGTTTTCCTACGCCGGTTTCGAGCAGCAGCCCAAGAGATTCACCAACCCCAAGATCCTCAACCTCAATGTCGAGTTGGAGTTGAAGGCCGAGAAGGATAATGCCGAGGTGAGGGTGGACCAGGTGAAGGACTACCAGGCGATCGTGGACGCCGAGTGGCAGATTATCTTCGACAAGTTGGAGGCCATCAAGGACTCTGGCGCCAACATTGTCCTTTCCAAATTGCCTATCGGCGACTTGGCTACGCAGTATTTCGCTGACAGAGACATCTTCTGTGCTGGTCGTGTGAGCAGCGAAGACATGGACCGTGTGATCAAGGCTGTGGGTGGTTCAATTCAGTCTACAGTGAGCGGCATCAGCGAAAAGGCCGTCGGTACATGTGCTGAGTTTGAGGAGGTCCAGATTGGTGGAGACAGATACAACTTGTTCCGTGGGTGTCCCGAGGCCAGAACGTGTACGTTAGTGTTGAGAGGAGGCGCCGAGCAGGTGATTGCCGAGGTCGAGAGATCGTTGCATGACGCCATCATGATTGTCAAGAGAGCCGTGAAGCACCGCACAGTTGTCGCTGGAGGAGGAGCCATTGAGATGGAGATCTCCAAGTACCTCAGGGAGCACTCCAAGACGGTGGCGGGCAAGCAGCAGTTGATCATTGGAGCGTTTGCACGTGCGTTGGAGATTATCCCCAGGCAATTGTGCGAGAATGCCGGGTTGGATGCCATTGAGCTCTTGAACGTGTTGCGCAGCTCGCACGCCAAAGGAGAGAAGTGGTACGGTATCGACTTCCACAAGGAGTCTGTGGGCAACAACATGGAGAGTTTCATCTGGGAGCCATCACTTGTGAAGATCAATGCGCTTCAGTCGGCGACGGAGGCGGCCACATTGCTTCTTTCTGTGGACGAGACCATCAAGAACCTGGAGTCGGAGCAGGCGGCTGCGGGACGTGGGCGTGGAGCGTTCTAATGTATATACTAATAGATCAACAGCGGGTATGATGTGGCGACGAATCGGGAAGGGTGTATACCGAAAGCTGTGGATCCACGGTTCTAAAGTAGGATCCACGCGATAAGCCAGGGTCTACAATGGCTTGAGCCAAGCCGCCATGGAATGTCAACGTCGGGCAGGTGAAGTCGATTGATGGCGATTTTGTAATTTGAGTCAATTGGTGTCGAATTAGTGGTTTGGTCAAATGATGGTTTAGTGTTTTTGGAAGTCAAGTGGATGCACGGCTGCACGGCTACGAACTTTTCACAGTGATTTTCCACCCACACAGATTCCACCCACAGATTAACCTCTCGGTAGCAAATCCCTAATGCAAACGCACCACCCAAGCAAAGCCGAAATCTACAATTCTCCCAAATCCCACAAAATCCGAATCCCTATATTCATTCCTCCCACCACATTCTCCGGCGCAGGCACCCAGCCGTTTGTCTACACGGTAAAGATTACCGGTGGAGCGTTTTTTATTTTTCGCAGCCATTAGGCCTTCACTGAGCGCGCCCGCCAAAAACGTCGCCTGAGGTACCCAAACGGGTCCGCGCGGTGGACCAGGGGCAGTCCCTGGCGACGAAAAGGGCGGCCAAACACCGGCGATTTGGCGGGGACCGCATTTTGAAGTAGTTCATTCAAAAAAGATTTTTCAATTATTATACAATTCCAAATTTTTTTACATACTTTCTTCCCCCAAGCCCACTGTTGCACGGTCGGGTGCCTGTGGCCGCGTCGCGATCGTGAATCGATTCACGCCGGGGTGAATGGCTGCGAACCTACCCTACCGTGGATTCGCGTAGTCTCCTTCTGAGGCCTCGATAAAACCCACACCTTTTCCTCGTGAACCTCCAGCTCTCTTCTGCTCTGGCCCTCACCCCATACATTCACTTTCCAGGCAGCCGGGCACTTACCTTTCTTCCTTCGGGACACATTCGCTTACCATTCCATTGACTGTCCCATCGTTCTAGGCATTCTGGTCCACCGTTCTAGGTCCATCCTGAGACACATCTGAGACACCTCAACCAACTTTCACAAACCAAACCACAAACCAAACCACAAACAATCATGAAATACGGCCCGCCCCAAGCCAAACCAAGACAGTACCCTTACACGCTCGAGGTGCTCGAGAGCCAGGCCAACAAGAAGCTCATGGCCGAGTACAGAGCAGACAATAAACAGTGGCTTGCGCTGCTCGAGGCCCAGCTGGCGCCCAACGCCCAGATGATCGACCTCCAGCCCGAGGTGCAGTGGTACATGAGGCCCTACCTCTTGGACTTTTTGATTGAGCTCCACCAGAGCTTCCGTTTGCAGCCTGCCACGCTTTTCCTCTGCATCAACATCATCGACCGCTACTGCGCCAAGCGTATCGTGTTCAAGAGACACTACCAGTTGGTCGGCTGCACGGCGCTCTGGATCGCCGGCAAGTACGAGGACAAGAAGCTGAGGGTGCCCACGCTTCGTGAGTTGGCCATCATGTGCCGCCACGCCTACGACGAGGAGATGTTTGTCCAGATGGAAATGCACATCTTGGCCACCTTGGAGTGGTCGCTTTCCCACCCGCTGTTGGAGGAGTGCCTCCAGTTGGCCATTGCCGAAACCGGCGTCACCGCTCATTCCACCCCTTGTAAGTACAACCGCCCCTCTCTGGCGACAGAGCTGCTGAAGGTGCTGGCTGTGACCGCCGTGGGCCGGTTTTTCTGTGAATTGGCGCTTTACGACCGCTACTTCTTGACCGTGCCTATGTCGCTCATTGCCATTGCAGCCAACCTTCTCGCCTGCTCCATGCTCGGCGTGGACGCTGCCGCTTCCAACTTGAGGACCCTTCTCACCCAGGCGCCTCCCCACGACTCGCTGGCGGGTCTGGAGGAGAACATGGCGCCCCTGGTCCAGGGAGCGTTTTTGCTGGGTCTTGACGGCACCTCGTTGAACCAGTTGCGCAAAATCGCCTTGGTGCTCATTCTACAAACAACCTCGCTTCTGGAGGTGCTCCAGCGTAAATACGAGGCCCTTGGCGTGATCCCCGTGCTCCACAATTACACCAACAAGCACGCGCTTCTTGTCAAGGCGGTCATTGAGCACCTGCCTGCCATTTTGGCAGACGAGCCTAACGCATTGGCGGCTTCCGAGGTGGCTCGTGTGGCTGACGTCTTGTTGCAGATTGGCCAGGAGGACTTGAAGCCTCCTCAGATGTTCTCTTCTTCCCAGGCCCTGCTCCCATTGACCCCTCCTTCGGCGTCCCAGCTGCTGGTGTTTTCCCACCACGCTTCGTCCTCCGCTTACTCCACGCCCATCATGCATCTGGGCCAGTTTGGCTACTCGCCCATGCCAACGTCTGATCCGGCTTGGCTGTCGCCTCTTGTGCCCAAGGGCCACTAGGACGCTTTCCAGCGCCTCCTGGCTCCCACCAAGGAGCCCTTTATACCCGGCCCCATGCATTGCCGCTCCGGCGGCTGAAAGTCATAATCTCAAGAATATTCGTGTAGAGACCCCCGTGGAGTCTGTTCTTCGCAATCGACCCGTATCGATATTCAAGTATTCGCAAAATTTAATGATATATAAGTCGACAAGATTTCATGTTTTGGTAGAAAATTTTCAAAAATACTCTTCTCTGACTACTGCTACGAGGAAGCCAAGTGTCAACCCAGAATGGCGGGCAATTGACCATTGGAGTGTGGTTTTAGAGCAGGATTTCAAAAGTCAAGAAATTTAGAAGAAACTTCACGTTTTGCAAAACTCTCCTTTTGTGTGCCTCCAGCAATAAACGGTTTCGTGAATCTTTCGTGTCTCGAGAAGACCCCTGCCAAGGTTCACGATTATGTTATGATAACACATTCCACGTTAAAATCGTGGAGAACAACCATTCATCCGTTTACGCGTGGGCTGTGAAAGGAGGCCCTTCACAGTCTTAATTGAAAAATTCACGGCATAATTTGAAGAAAGAGGAGGGGGAGATAGGAGGTTCCAGCATCGGTTCTGTAGGGTAGACCGTTTTCTCCGTTGACGAGATTTGCAGCCATTTTGCAGCCACTCTATTGCTACGTGATCTAGCCAATTCTCAAAAGTTTTTTTTACTTCAGAGATTAACATTCCTAAACGCATTGAACAATTGGCTCTAGAGCGTCGTAAAAGGCCCCTAAAGGGTACTGCAATCTACTGCCTCAACCAGTAGGTATCTGCACCGCCACGCCTATGCTTGTAATGGGGTCCCAAAAAATCTGACTGAAGCTATCTGAAAATTTTTTCAATCCATGAATTATTAAAAATCTATTTCGATTATTACTAATAAATTGTCCAATAATTCGACAGGCTAATTGAGGTCCGAGCCGTCAACTATGGACCCTTTGTTCGTCCCGATTAGGCACAATTCTCAATCTTCATTTTAGTGTACTGCACACAGTGGCACCAGATCAGAATGAGTACCCCTGAGTACCTTCACCATTAGGATTCGAATTGACAAAGTTAAAACGTCAAATTAGGCTTTCAAGACTGTAAGCTGGGTTCTGTTACTGCGAGCTGTCCTCTTAGCAAGACGCGTCCGAAAACCCAACTTTCTCATCAATGTCACGTGACCGTGCAGCGTTTGTTTACTGTTGATATTTCTCCAGTCCAACTACAACGCATCAGTCTTAAACTCATACCATGTCCGACGACTTCAGCACGAAAAACTGGGTTTGGGTCCCGGATAGAGATGAGCTTTTTGTCCGAGGCTATATCACTGAATACCAGAAAAATGACCTTTGCAAAGTTACGGTGAAGAAAAATGGAACAGAAACTGTCCAAGAGCTCCCTCTGAAGGTCTTGGAGAATTGCAATCCTCCCAAATTCAACAAGTGTGAAGATATGGCCGAGTTGACGCATTTGAACGAGCCTTCCGTCATTTATAATCTTTTCCTCCGGTACAATGACGACTTGATCTATACGTACTCCGGATTATTCTTGGTCGCTATAAATCCATACAAGAAGCTTCCGATTTATGAACAGAGTGTATTGAACAAATTCCATAAGCTGGCAGAGAAATCCAGCAAACTGGAGGACCGCTTGCCGCCACACATTTTCGCCCTTGCAGAAAACACATACAGAAACTTGCTAGAGAACCAGAAAGATCAGCTGATCTTGGTTACCGGTGAAAGTGGAGCTGGTAAGACAGAAAACACCAAGAAAGTCATCCAATATCTCTCGCTGATCTCCACCGACGACAAGTCCGACCACGCTAATGATATCCATAATAAGATCCTACGAGCCAATCCCATCTTGGAGTCCTTCGGTAACGCCAAAACCATCAAGAACAACAACTCGTCGCGTTTTGGTAAGTTCATCAAAATCTTCTTCGACACCAAGGGCCTCATCTCGG
The DNA here is from genome assembly GCF_002926085.2 of Candidozyma duobushaemuli. NCBI lineage: Eukaryota > Fungi > Ascomycota > Pichiomycetes > Serinales > Metschnikowiaceae > Candidozyma > Candidozyma duobushaemuli. The sequence goes on from NW_020289897.1 coordinate 1,498,718, forward strand.
GAGCCACAATTGACTACTACCTTCTTGAAAAGCTGAGAGTGCTGCACCAGTCGCTGGACGAGAGGAACTACCATGCATTCTACCAACTTCTTCGAGGCGAATCAAAGGAGACGTTGAAATCAAAGTACTTCTTGGACTCATCAATCAAAAACTACAACTACATCAGTCTGTCTGTTGCCACGATACCCAATGTTGATGACTCTAGAGAATACTCCAACTTGAAAGAAGCATTTCTGGTCATGGGATTTGAGGATTCTGAAGTCGAGAACATCTTCATGGCTCTAGCCATCATCTTGCATCTCGGTAATATTGAATTTTCGTCATGGAAATCCGAACAAGCAAGCTTTGCCAAGGACGTTGACATTGATCTCATAGCCAAGATGCTTGGTATCACATCTAGTGACTTATCATCGAACCTCCTTAGGCCTCGCGTGAAAGCTGGTCGTGAATTTGTCCAGAAACTGAGGAAGGCCGCTGAAGTAAAGCAAACCATCGATGCATTCGCCAAACACCTTTACGAAAAGGTATTCCAGTTCATCATATTACGCATCAATGAAAGTTTAGGTGACTATAATACTGACAGCTTTATCGGTGTCTTGGATATTGCCGGTTTTGAGATCTTCGAGGCCAACTCTTTTGAGCAATTGTGCATTAACTACACCAACGAAAAGTTGCAACAGTTTTTCAATCACCACTCTTTCATTCTTGAACAGAGCGAGTACTTGCGTGAAGATATCCAATGGGAGTTCATCGACTTCGGCCTTGACTTGCAACCAACTATTGATCTTATAGAAACAAAGCAGCCTATGGGTATCCTTGAAATCTTGGATGACCAGTGCATTATGCCCAAGGCTAGTGATGAGACATTCATTTCCAAGCTTCTCGAGCTGTGGGCTGATGGTAAGTCGAAGAGTTTCAAGGCTAATAAGGTGAGAAACGGATTCATCATCGATCATTATGCTGGCTTGGTTGACTACAATGTCGAGAACTGGATTCAGAAGAACACAGACCCTGTGAGTGAAAGCCTCGTCCAGCTTCTTCCAGAATCATCCAATGAATTCATCCAGAAGTTGTTCCTGAACAATAATGAAAGCACGCCATCTGGAAGCATGTCGCCTAAGAAGAAGGGATCAAAGCTCAAGACAGTGTCTCAGAAGCACAAGGAACAATTAGGTGTTCTCATGGATCAGCTCAATAGTACTGAGCCTCACTTCGTCAGATGTATCTTGCCAAACTTGGCCAAGCGTCCCAATAAGTTCGACAAAGAGCTTGTCCTCAATCAACTTAGATGCAATGGTGTTCTTGAAGGTATCAGAATTGCTAGAGCTGGATACCCCAACAAAATGACTTTTGAAGAGTTCTTTGGCCGTTACGCTATTTTGAATGCCAACGACATTGTCTTCACCAAGAACATGAAGACGAACAGTGAACTCATCCTCAAGGATATCCAACTTGATCCTGAAGTATACAAACTTGGTATCACAAAGATCTTCTTCAAGAATGGCATTCTCGGTAAGCTCGAGGAATTGCGGGACTTGAGACTCAAAAAGATTATTACTGATTTCCAAAGCGCATTCAGAGGTCAAATTGCTAGATCCAACTTCAAGAATCAAATTGAGACAATCCAGGCTTCGCAAGTTGTGGCAAGGAACTTCCAAAAATTAGATGAGCTCGTGAATGAGGGCAAGAGTCCATGGCTCAAATTGTTCATCAGTCTCAAACCACTTCTTGAAGATTCCGTCAAGGTTCTCGATTCTAAGGAGATGAACGAGAGTCTCAAGCAAATAAATGCCAAGTTGAAGGATACAGAGAGCGCAAGAAGCGCTTTGGAGTCTGAGAACGAGAGGCTCAAGTCCCAACTCACAAACCTTGAGGATGAAATAATCAAGAACAACCTGGTGATTTCTGAAAAGGGAGAGTTGTTGAAGAAGCTTCAGACTGAAGAAACCTCTAGAAGTGACAAATTGAATGAGACCAACAGACAGCTCAAGGAAGTCATGGCCACTAGCAGCAAGCTTGCCACCGAGAGAGCGGAGATTTCACTGGAGATGGATGCCATCAAAGCTAAGCTTGAAGAACTGGAGAAGAAGGTCGAGGCATTAACTTCCGAGCTCGCTGCAGAGAAGGAAAATGCTAAGGGATTAAAGGACCAGCTTGATCAATCAGAGAAGGACAAGAAACATCTCAAGGAGAATGATGAAGTCTCCAACAGCCTTAAAAAGAGGGTCGAGACTCTTGAAGCCGAAATTGTTGCACTCACTGCCAAAAATGACGAGTTCCAAACATCTCAAAGAAGTCTGGACTCCGAGCTCAAGGAGCTTAGGTCCACGCGGAGCATCCATGAGAGAAAAGTTATCGATTTGGAAGCTTTAAAGCTGTCTCTTGAGAAGAAGCTTACTCTGATGGAGAGCGTTAATGACATGAAAAGAAGCACACTTACAAACAAACACACGGAGGAGCTCAGTGGTTTGCAGGTCAAATACGATGAGGCCCAGAAGAAGATTGAACGTTTGCAAGATGAGCTCATTGAGAAACGCAGCGAGATGAAAGAGCAAGCGGGAGAGCAAAAGGAATTGGCAAGGAAGATTCGGAGCTTGGAAAATGAGCTTGGCGATGTCGACCGTTTGAAGCTGGACTTGGAAGCTGAGAAGAAGACAAGTGCTAGGATTCAAGCCGAGCTTGAGAACTCCAAGGATGAGCTCGCGAGACAAATTCAGAGCTCCAGATCCCACTCCGAATCGCTCGAAAGCATGCGTCACGAATCCCAATATCTCTTGAGAGCTAAGGCTGAATACTCCGATGAGATTGTCCGACTCAAGGAGAAGGTCAAGTCATTGAGTGCAAAGCTTCAGGACAAGGAGAATTTCCCACCCAAGAATGGCAAGTCCATCGACCCTTCGCTTGCTGATGAGTTTGCTCAAGTTAAGCTCAAGTTGAACGAGTCCAACGCTATGATAAGGAAGGAAAAGTTCGAGAACCAGAAGCTCAACGAGGAAGTGAAGGCCCTTCGTGAAAAGGTCAACGACACTTTTGAGAGTCCTCTGAAGAGAAGCGAGCTTCGCAGATCAATGGCTATGGGAGAAGAAGCCAAGATGAGTCTTTCCAATGGCACCAGAACGTTCGAGGAGATAAAGAACTTGAGGGCGCGGTTGCAACAAGAGGAGGCTAATGTCAACAGAGCAGAGAATTATGCTGTCGAGCTTCAGAAGAAGTTGAACAAGCTTCAGATGACCAGAGGCATCAACAGTGCTTCTGACTTTGAGGTGAAGTACAAGGAGTCTCAAAAACGTATCGTTGAGCTTGAGAAACAGGTTGGTCAAGCCATGCTGATGAGCTCCCACTCCAACGGTTCAACTACATCGTCTCCGCTGTTGCCTTCTGAACTGAGCTCTTCACTTACTCCAAGCAGCAGTATTGGTACCATCAGCAGCATCACCAACAGCGGCGACTTTGCCAAGATCTACAAGGATATCGTTGGCACTTTGCGTACTACCAGAGACGAATTGAGCAAATCCAAGAGTGAAATTCTTCGACTCAAATCATTGCTTCGTGAAAGTGAGGACGAATTATATGAAGCCAAGAGAAGTGGCGTCAAGACTGCAATTCTGGACTACGAACAAGAACTCGCCAAGATCAAGGTGCAAAACAACTCTCTCAATAAGCGCCATGAGGAACTTCAGCAGTCTCTATTAAAATATAAAAGCCGAAGCGAGGAATATTACGATAAGCTTGAGCTTGCAGAGTCAGCGGTTGGCATCAGTAAGAGACACGAGGAGCTGGCCCGCAAGGAGCTTGAACTGAAAACAACAGAATTGAAACTCTTACGAGAAGAGGTTCGAGCAAGCGAGCGAGTGATCAAGCAGTTGCGACAAGCCAAAAACGAGCTTGAAGAGTCTCTGAAAAAACAGCTTCATCGGGAGCAGCAGTTGGAGTCTTCTATCAAACAATTGGAGGATCAGTTGCAGTATTTGAACGACAACTATGGTGAAAAGAAGCACAAGATTGGGGAGCACAAGGAAGAGATCCGGATCTTGCGCCAAGATATCAAGTTCAAGATGGAGAAGGAGACTGAATTGATCAAGGACAATCAAAGATTGAAGCTTCAGAACGATGAATTAGCCCGAATTAAAAAGGAAGTGATGGCAGAAAACGAGGAAGTGTCCGAGGAAAATGATAAGATATCTGGCGAGAACGAAGACCTCAAGGTGGAAAATGAAAACCTTAAGAATGACAAGCTCGCCTATGAAAGGAAGATGGACAATCACACCAAACAGATGACCACGTTCAAGAAGCTACTCGAGGACAATGCAAAAGAAATGGAGGAATTGAACGGCTTGAATAGACTGCTCGAGGATACAAAGGCACGGCTCGAAGAGGAAGTCGCAACGCTTGAAGATACAATCAGAGACACACGTGGGAACTTGGACCTCGTGAGAGAGCACTTGTCCGAGGTTGAGCAGGAAAAGAGCAATTTGAAGGATGAGCTCCGAACCATCAAGGGCCGTTGGGACAGCAGTGATGGGCAGTACAAGGAAGCCAAGACGGAGATCTTGGTGATGACGCAGGAAAACGAGAGTATCAAGAAGGTCAATGAGGAGCTCAAGAGAAAAATTGGCGATCTCGAGGAGAAGCTATACCTGAATGATCAGCTCAAGTATTTGGAGCAGAATGTCGGCAAGCTTAATTCGCAGGTTGACCGATTAAAGCACCAGCTTGCAGAAGGCGAGTTGCGTGAGGAAAAGCTTGAGAAGCAGATCCGGACGCTAGAGTTTGACAATGAGAGCAAGACGACGCAAATGAAGCGGTACAACGACGAGAACTTCAACTACCAGAACATGGTGAACCAGTACACGAGCAAAGTGGAGTTTCTTCATCAGGAAAACAGCGAAAAGGATCTCAAGATCAAAACGCAGGCCCGGGAACTTGCAGACTTACGCGAGAGGCTTCTCATGTTTGAAAAGGACCGCCTAATGAGAGAGTAAGCGGCGTGCGATCTTGGGCTAACATTAGCGTGTTAGCGTCAAGGCGAGACTTGTATGTGGGTGCAAAATAATAAGATTGAGGCACACGGGGTGAGGCAACGTGGGCCCCAACCGGGAAGTGGTTGCCGGAGCACTTACAAAAAAGAGCAGAATAATATGAAATTTACAAATAGATGGTTTCAATAAAGCATTCTCAGAAGCTTGATGAATTTTTTTTAAACTCACGCCGGTGGCCCGAAGGCAGCAAAAAAGGGTCGTAAGCCAGTCGTGGTTGCATCAATAAACGTGGTGCTGAGCCGCACGCATGTATATGCAAAGATAACAAGCGCCTCACCACGTGGGAGAAATTAGCGAGAGAGACCGCGCCAAGGCTACAACTGGAAAGAGCTCACACTACCCAAGACTCTGGCGGATGAATCACTGCAAAAAATGCCAAGAGAGAAGAGAGGGGCTTGACGAGGGATCCTAAGGACAAGAAAAATCGCAATCGATTTGACAGCTTTCTACAGCAGCTGACAGCTTGACGTGTAACGGCGGATCATGGCTGCAGTAGTTGGCCTCCTCATGGTAGCCAATCTACCCCATACGAAAGGCACACGGCGATTCGCACGAGCATGCTAGTCCGATGGATTCAAGCGTATGGAAAGAAAAGAATTGGGCGGCTTCGGATGCCTGCAAGCCTCCAGCCATCGGCCCAAAATTGGACCGACTAAAAAACCAACCACTTCATCCAAGGCTCCATTGAAAACACCCACCTGGCATGCAAATATATTTCTCTCCGCAGGGCTCGTTTCTTCTTTGTCACCTCGAAGGGCCATGTGCCATATGTACGATATGCGGGCAGGCTGCATCTGCTGCACCATTCGCTGCAGCACATAGGTAATTAATGCGCAGCCAACTCTACGGCCCCAGAGCCGTTTGGTATAAAGTCCGTCGAGAATCTCGTCAGACTAATATTTTTGTAAGTCTAAATCACATCAATGTCTGAAAAACACACTGGCGAAGTCAACCAGAGCGGCGGTAAGACCGCCTTCAAGGACTACTTGGAGAAGTTCGCTCACATTGAGGACCCATTGGAGAGAAGAAGATTGGCCCTCGAGGAAATCGACAACTCGGGTTTCGGCTGGACCCAGGTGAAGATGATTTTGATTGCCGGTGTCGGTTTCATGACCGACTCTTACGACATTTTCGCCATCAACTTGGGTATCACCATGTTGACCAATGTCTACTGGGGCGGAAAGATGCCCGACTCCACCAACACCCTTTTGAAGGTGTCCACGTCCGTCGGTACCGTTATCGGCCAGCTCGGGTTTGGTATGATGGCCGATTTTGTCGGTAGAAAGAAGATTTACGGTTTGGAGTTGATTGTCATGATTTGTGCCACCATTATTCAGTGTGTCATTGGCTCTTCCCCAGCCATCAGTTTCCCAGCCATTTTTGCCTTTTTGAGAATTGTCATGGGTATCGGTATCGGTGGTGACTACCCCTTGTCGTCTATCATCTCTTCCGAGTTTTCCACCACCAAGTGGAGAGGTGCCATTATGGCTGCTGTTTTCTCCAACCAGGGTTTGGGTCAGATTCTCGCCGGTATCGTTGCTCTTGTTCTTGTGGCTGGCTACAAGTCCAACTTGGAGCCTTACGAGTCCCACGAGTGTGTCGGTGAGTGTATCAAGGCCTGTGACCAGATGTGGAGAGTCTTGATTGGTTTTGGCTGTGTTCCAGGCTGTATCGCTTTGTACTACAGATTGACCATTGCCGAGTCTCCTCGTTACTCTCTTGACGTTGAGGACGTTACCCACTTGGACAAGCAGGCTGACATTGAGGCTGTTCTTGACGCTGCTGCCCAGGACATCACCCCACCAAAGGCCTCTTTCAAGGACTTCTGGAAACACTTTGGCCAGTGGAGATACGGCAAGTACTTGATTGGTACCGCTGGCTCCTGGTTCATGTTGGACATTGCCTACTACGGTTTGGGTCTTAACACTGCTGTCATTTTGGAGGCTATTGGTTACGCTTCTGACAAGAACATCTACAGAGGCTACTGGAACACTGCTGTTGGTAACTTGATCTTGGTCTGTGCCGGTTCTCTTCCAGGTTACTGGGTGGCTGCTGCTACCGTCGACACTATCGGCAGAAAGCCCATCCAGCTCATGGGTTTCATTCTTTTGACCGTTTTCTTCTGTATCCTTGGTTTTGCCAACGACAAGATTGGCCAGAATGGTAAGTTGGCCCTCTACGTCTTGTGTCAGTTCTTTGAGAACTTTGGTCCTAACACCACCACTTTCATTGTCCCGGTGAGTGTTTCCCAACCAGATACAGATCTTCTGCCCACGGTATTTCTGCTGCTGCCGGTAAGGTTGGTGCCATTGTGGCCCAGACCTGTCTTGGTACCTTGGTGAACCACGGCTGTGCTCCAGACGACGAGAACTGTTTCCTTCCCCACGTCATTGAGATCTTTGCTCTCTTCATGTTGCTTGGTTGTTTCACCACCCTCTTGATCCCAGAGACCAAGAGAATGACCTTGGAGGAGATTTGTGAGAAGTACCACGGTGAGGTTGACACCACCAAGTTGGGTTCTGACAGATACGTGACCCAGCAGGCCGAATCTTCCGACTCTGACTTGAAGCAGTAAGCGCAGTGTTGGGTTCCTTCAGTTCTACACCATAACTTTGATATAACATGTTTAATAGAAAATAATGCGTTGCAAAATGAGATGTAGCGTTTGCTAAAGTTTCCAGAGCGCAAAGCACTTTTACTTAATTGGTACGGCGGCTTTTAAGAATGACGGGGGTTAGTCTCATGAAGGAATTGTCATTTTGTGCAATGTCGGCCCAGGTGGCCTCCCGGTATGATGACAATGGATTAGGATTTGATTTTTTTGAACGGCTGATTAATTTTTGAATAGCTGATGTCCACAGTATCAGGTTAATGGGGAGTTGCTTGCGTTGATTGGTGCATTTAAGCAATCATACCGAGACGTTTAAGTAGATCTTCGTCTAAATGATGAGGTTGAAATTGCTCAAAAGGTGGGCTGCTTCAGCTACTGAAACGGAAGAAGTTTTGAGAGGTTCGGCATGATTTAATCATTCAGGGTTGTCGGCTAGCGAGACTTGGGCAAATTTTTCGGTAGTTTGGCAACTTTTGTATGTTGATCTACTGAGTCTGTTAGTGATACCAAGACCAGTATGGTACTTATTTTGACAGACATGCCAATCACCCTAACGCTTCTCTGGACGTTCTGACAGGTTATCGAACACTTGGCAAAGTCTTAGAGAAAACACATGCATTTTAATATTCACCCACATCGTCTGTCAATACGTAATCGTGAATCCGTAAGCGCCGCATCACACGGCTGTTAGAGAAGAATATCTTGGACGACCTTAATAATTATTATATCGGTCAGGGCTGTTAGCGCTGCAGCATCTGAATCACGAACATTCCATGGATTCTTCGATCACAATTTATGGTGATCATAGCCCTTCCCACCACGCCTATATATCCACCAACTCATCCAACTACTCTCTTAAATCCTAAAAGTTACACAAACTTCTTTCAACACCTTCACCATCACACCGTTTGGTTTTACCATCTTCACAATCTTCAAAAACTCATTCCCCTACCTTTACTTGGCATCTATTTGGACCCTGGGCGCCGAGAATGGTTGCAAAACATGGCTTAGCACGTGGCCAATTACCCAAACCGGCACCGGCGAGCCAAAAACCACCCAAATTCAACAAAATCTCATTCCACTTTAGTCCCCAAAAATTAGGCAAAAACTTCCCTCCTCGTCGTCTCTCTTATCGTGAGTCACCACGGTCCGCTTACCCAATACAGGCTATAGTACACGGTTTATATATGCAGCCGATGCGAACTCCACAAGAAGATACCACATCGAAAATGGGCAGATTCCACCCTGACTGGCTCACTGTGGGCGTGCTTTTGGCGGTTTTCTTTCTTTGGTTGGAACCAGCCGAACCTTTCTACAGGCAGTTTCTTCTTTCTGATCTGAGGCTCCAGCATCCGTTTGCTGAACAGGAAAGAGTTACTGATAACCAACTCTACTTTCTTTCGGCAGCTGTGCCCACCTTGATCATTGGACTTGCCCAATTGGTTTCCAAGAATGAGAGCCAAACTCCCAAGTACCACCTTTTGGGTCTCTGGGTATCCCTTACGGTGAACGCGTGTGTTACCGATTTGCTCAAGAACTGGATCGGCAACCCCAGACCCGACTTTCTTGACCGCTGTTCGCCTGTGGAAGGGACCGTGACAGACGCGTTTGTCATGGTCAATGTTTGCACTTCACCAAGAGGCCCCTCGTCTATTGTGGACGGAATGAAGCTGACTCCGCTGGGTCACTCGTCTATCGCTTTTTCGGGCCTCTTGTACTTGCTGATATGGGCCTGGCTGTGGGCCAGGGCTCAGAAGAAGGAGATCAGGTACGCTTCGTTTTTGGTCATTGCCGCTCCTACGATATTGGCCACCTACATCGCCTTGAGCAGGGTCCAGGACTATAGACACCATTTCTTCGATGTTTTCCTTGGTCTGTCCTTGGGAATCGTCGCAGCTGTGCTTTCTTGGATCAAGTACCAGTAGAGATGCTCCTGCTTTATTTATTGATGCTAGCGCAATATATGGTCTAGTTACTGTTCTGCACCCACACAGTGTCTGATGCGGACCCTCTTGGAAGTAATGTCTTGGTTGTTAGTGTCCAATTGGTCGATGTTTCTCTTTTTGGGTGACAGGTAGCTTTCCTGAGAAGTCCATACGAGAGGGTTTGGATTGGAAGTATGCTGATAAGAAGAGCGTGGTGCTTGGGCCACATAGTGGCTAGGACTCAAATTAGAGGGCTCATATTGCTTTAGTTCTGGACTTCCATTCTCGTTTCCTTGATGGTTTTCTTGGATGGCTTTCACAGCATTTGGCTTCCTTCCTCTTCTCTTCAAACTGTCCCCAGGCTTCTTCATAATCAACCGTGGATCGATACACTTGATATCTTCTTCCGTGACTTCGACGGCCTGAGGAGTCGTCAATGCTGGCTGTTGCTTGGCGGTCCCATAGACATAATCGAGGTACTGGAGGTACTTCTGACGGGATTCCCGATCTTTTGGGATAAGCATGCCAGGTTCACACATATCTCTCATGACCTTATGTGGAACGTAAATGAAGCTGTGAAATGGCTCGTCTGTAGCGTCAGGTGGATATTTGGTTTCACTTGGAACAGACATGAACATGGGTGGGTTGGTGTTGTCGTAATATAGGCTGATGTGTCTCATTAGAACTACCATTAAGAATTGCAATATGGAGAGAGTTAAACGGTCGTTAAGAAGGGAAAATATGAAGGGAAATAATAAGATGTGGCGGTGTAAGAGTTGTGATGTGTTTGTGAAAGGTTTGAGGTGCTCCACTTTCCAAATGCACCAATGGTCATCGAACGGGAAAGCTTTTGAGAAATGACTGGGAAAGTGAATGAAGAGAATGCCGTGTCAACGAGATTCTATCCAGGCAACTCAGTCTAGGCTACTTTTCAAAATTAGAGGGTAGTTTCAACCTATGAGAAAGCAGCATCAACCTTTCAATGTATAGAAGAGTTAAGCTGTTATGTAATAGTACGAGAGAAGAATGAATACCTCTATATCCCCTTTACGGTTCATTAATGTGCTCTATTCTGATTTATGTCGTTCCAGAAAGTTGGGTAGTTCGGCTTCTCAAGTAGCATATTAACCTGATTAAAAGCAGACACGAAACATAACCATACAAGCTGATCGAAAGTTTTATAAATTACGGATAGTCACTTCTCAACAATTGCATTTACAAATTCAAAAGACTGATCGCCTGTGCATCTACTCTATCAATTCGAATGATAATTCCTTCTATCAACTTCTGTATCACCTTGAGTAGTATGTGTATGGTAGACCATTTAAACTAGCCACCGGGTTAGCAAAGCTCAAAAATTCCAAACTGGCCTCCTCTACATCAACACATTGATAACATTCGTTGTACATACGGGCAAACTGTGTCGTTTGTATTCCTCTATTAACTTAATTGTCCGTTGAGGACCCCATTAATGCAAAAACTCTATCCCAAAATAAAATAAAAAAATGTAAGCTGTGAAGTGCACCAAATGATGGATCTGGTTGAAATAAATGTCAGGCAGCCCTCGGTGTTGAGCGAAGGGCCATGGTCATAAGCGAGTCGTCGCATTAACTTTTAAGTCTGTGGCTATCGTGCCAGCCACACGGGCTCGGTCATGTTGTTTAGTACTTCAACTCCTTTGGCTGCTCCCATGGGTTGGCCTGGTCGGTGAAGTGACCGTAGGAAGCAGTGTTGAAGTAGATAGGTCTAGCCAAGTCGAGCTCTCTGACAATCACACCTGGTCTCAAGTCAAAGTTCTTGCCAATGATCTCCACCAACTGCTCAGAGGTGTACTTGGAAGTACCGTAGGTGTCCACGTGGATGGACAATGGCTCAGCAACACCAATGGCGTAGGAGAACTGGACAAGAGCTCTTCTGGCCAAACCAGCGTTGACAAGAGACTTGGCGACCCAACGGGCAGCGTAAGCAGCAGAACGGTCAACCTTGGAGAAATCCTTACCGGAGAAAGCACCACCACCGTGAGCACCCCAACCACCGTAGGTGTCGACAATGATCTTACGACCGGTCAAACCGGCGTCACCCTGAGGACCACCAATGACGAATCTGCCGGATGGCTGGATGTGGTAGACGGTCTTGTCGTCCAACAAGTTGGCTGGGATGGTTCTCTTGACGATCTTCTCCAAGATCTTGGTTCTCAAGTCCTCAGTGGTGATCTCGTTAGCGTGCTGGGTGGAAATAACCACCGTGTCGACTCTGACGGGCTTGACAGCACCACCGTCCTTCTCGTACTCAACGGTGACCTGGGTCTTGGTGTCAGGTCTCAACCAGGCGAGCTCACCGGATCTTCTGGCGTCAGCAAGAGCCTTGTTCAACTTGTGCGACAAAAGAACGGTCAAAGGCAACTTCTCTGGGGTCTCGTCGGTGGCGTAACCGAACATGATACCCTGGTCACCGGCACCCAACTCCTCAAGGGCTTTTTCGTAGTGCAAACCCTGGGCAATGTCGGGAGACTGTTGCTCGATAGCAACAAGGACGTTACAGGTCTTGTAGTCGAAACCCTTTTCGGAGTTGTCGTAACCAATGTGCTTGATGGTTTCTCTGATGATCTTCTGGTAGTCCAACTGGGCCTTGGTGGTGATCTCACCGAAAACCATGATCAAACCGGTCTTAGCAGCGGTTTCACAGGCAACCTTGGAAAGAGGGTCCACGGCAAGACAGGCGTCCAAAATGGCGTCACTGACCTGGTCACAGATCTTGTCTGGGTGGCCTTCGCCGACGGATTCGGAGGTAAAAAGGAACTTCTCTGGCATTGCTATGTTGGTGGTGGGATAGTCTTTTTTTTTTTTTTGAGGGGGTCTGTCTCACTATTTATATGCGGGAGCCACAGTCGATGGCTTCTGCAACGTTGAAAAAATTCACGTCCTCGTTATTGACGCGCATCCTGCAGATAGGCTGAAAAGTCTACCGCTCTCATCCTAATAACTCGTGGTCGCAAAAACACGTGACTGGGAGAGTGTTCTTATCTCTGGGGTTTTGCAGCCATGCCGCGTGACCTAGGATAGATGCACTTCATAGGGGAAGTCCTTAGGCCATGAAGTTCTACTATAAGAGTTTTGGACTCGCCAGGACGCTCCAATGGATGGTTGTTTAGTGGTGCACGGATGTCCAATGGTGTACGGGTGCTGTCACTATACGACTTGGCGAAACTTCGATTTCCCTCGGCACGCCCGGGCGAACTAGACATTGACCTGGCGGGTAAATCCAGCAAATCTCATCATTTAGGCTGTAGTATTTTGAAAAAAGATCCACCCCAAACACCACGATTATGGGGTCCCTCTTAAACGAGAATGTTTATGACCTGCATACAGTCTGTTGACTCGTACTGATTCGGCCCAACGTAGCACGTTGGATCTCGGCCTCGTTCGGGAAAAGCCCATGTGCTGCGAGCCGGCGGCTAATGCCACTCGAACAAGTGGAAATTCTGTTTAGTGGTTTTTGAAAATGTGGCTGCTTTAACATCAATTGAAATGGTTTGATTTGATTGGTCAAATTTCAAAATTCGAATTGTCCATGGACGGCTGATTTGATCGCGATGAGCCGACTCAAATTGCGCTGTATGTTATGAGCCGCCTCACCAGCCATTGTGAATATCACAGTACATGTTTCGCTGTGGCCTCAATGACAGACGGGTGATTGTCGCTGAGCATCTTTTTACTTTTTACATTTTCTGTTTTTCTCTAGACCCCTTTTCAGGAATTTGAATGTAGGAGCAATCTGCCAAGGCTGAAACTTTGGTATTCAAAACAGCCTCCATTCTCTAAAATATGACGAGTTGTTTGTTGAGTCCTCAGTGCTTCCGTTCAGCCATCCACTCCAAGGCTTAGGCTTATGTGAAGTATGGCAAATTGTTCATAATGAGCTGGGTCTCGGTCGCCAGCGTAGAGCTGAATGCTTTTTGCAATTGAGAAAGATGATGATGCACATTGTCGAATCTGACAACTTTGTGCTCAAATGACTCCATTGCACCTGTTGTGCTTCTTCAATCGGGGAGTGCTCTCTTCATATGCCTGAGCTGCCGCATCGATTTTGCAGCCAATTCCAACGCGGTTTTCGATAGCATTGAAGCCAAGGGTAAGTTGACGTTCCAATTCGAAAAACTCTATATCGTTTGACGATTCGTGAAGGAGGCCAAAAATAAATTATGCAAAGACATGTTTTCTACTTGCTCCTCATTTACGTTACCCGTTCCAAATCTATGAAAATGGCTTGCGAGAGTAAGAACATGCTATAGATATTCAACATTTAGCAGCACGATTAAGCTCCTCAAAGAAAGCAAGTCCATCCCTAATTGCAAACTTGCTAGTTTCTGGCAGTAATGTAGAGTGCAACGTGATATCACTGTATCCTGCCCGGTCACTTGTTGACCATTCTTTCTGTTAGGATGCGGGTTTGCATTCATAGCATATACGTAGAACAGACTAGGTAAGCCTTCCTTATTTTAGTCAACTAGAAAGACTTCGGATATTTAATTCATCAAGTTGCCAAGAATCGGTGCTGGCCCAATCATTTCACAACTTCGGCCAAGCCTGTGACCTTTGACGGTGTACCTAACAGTTTCCGTGTGGTTTATCACAATCTTCGATATGAGAGGAACTAGAAGAAGTCTGGAGACGTTTGGTTTCATCATAATAATGTACCCGCAAGATTTCATTGAAATCAGGCACTGGCTACCAAGTGCCAGTTTCCCAACGTCTGCTAAATTTCTCCTTAGTATACACCCACATTCTCATGTTCTTGACTTTTGCAATCTCATCCCCGGGAGGCTGCTTTAGTTTAGAACGTTCCAAATTGATCATGAAAACACTCCATCCTCTATCTGGCAAGTGATTCACAATGCGTCATTCATTTTCATTCATACTATCTCCTACACCCACATTTTCGGAGGAACTCCATTCTAAAATCCTTTCATCCTACCAGAAACATTTCCACTTTCAGAAAATGAAGCCTCCATTCGACTCTTTCTTCAAACACTGCTATCCCGGAGACCCGGGAGAAAAGTCCGGTTGACACCCGCTCGTAGCTCCGCAGGCCCCACAAGTATACCCTAAATCCGGAGATTGACAGGAAAAGCAGGTACTACACATATGTGTACTGAGAGTGTGAAAGTGTTGATGTCATGGAATACAATACGTTCAGACTTTGAAAGTCCTACGGGGTACAATATCAGACAACGCGGTCATGCTTTTAATGGTCACACTAGACGTTCCATCACTTTTTAGCCGCTGATCGAATAAGGGCTCACTCCGATTCATTTGTTCTTCGTGCATAGATCTAATTGCCTATCTAGGATAATCAACTACTGGCATACCTTCGCGAGGTGCTTACCGAAAAACACAATAAGCACTGAGGAAACACAGGTCCATACAATAGTGATTTTATTCGGGGTACTCAATCATCAACAAAGGAATGGAGAAACCCCGAATAGGAAACACGGCACTTGAGTTTGTGAGGTGCAACATCCTCCTCCACTGAGTGGCTGCAAAATCTGTACCTATTGTGGTCCCCACTGTACCCATCAGCCGTTTCATCGATGACAGTTCTCGGAGATTCCTTTTCGGGCGAGTTTTCACCACTTTACTACCCGCTCCAAAACTATATAAACTCGGTATTTGACTTCTTTGCTAGCCAGACAATGCTTGTTCTTCAGCTAGTTCTCTCATTAACAGTGGCTTTTGCCCAAGTGATAAAACCAACGCTTCCTTCAAAAGACAGCTTTTACGAAGCTCCATCAAACGTCTCTGACTATGACGTCGGCGACATTATCGACTACAGACAAGCACCATACAAGCTTCGGTCCTTGTACACCGAGATGGATGTCAAAGAAGCATGGCAGCTTTTGGTGCGTTCTGAAGATTCCCGTGGTGACCCAATTGCCATGGTGACTACCGTTTTGGTGCCTTATGATCCAAATCCATCAAGAGTCGTTTCATACCAGTTCGCTCAGGACTCTGCAACTATGGATTGTGCCCCATCCTATCATATTGCAAGAGGAGCTAGTATGGGAACGCTTGTCCAGCAACTGGAGACCCTTCTTGTTCTGGGGATTCTCGCCAAAGGATGGTATGCTGTGCTTCCAGATTACGAAGGTCCAGATGGAGCTTTTACTTCGGGGTACCAGGCAGGTCGAGCTGGACTTGACTCGTTGAAGGCTGCTTTGAATTCGACAGAAATTACCGGCATCTCTTCAGATGCTAAAACGGCACTTTGGGGCTTTTCTGGTGGTTCTTTTGCATCAACATGGATGGCTTCGCTCCAGCCTGAGTATGCTCCAGAGCTTTCTGACAATCTAGTTGGTGCTGCATTGGGAGGATGGGTAACCAACTGGACAGATGTTCTTGCGGCTTCAGAGGGAAGATGGTTTGCCGGGCTTGTTCCAAACATTCTCAATGGCATGATTAAGGCTGATCCAGATCTCAAAGAAATCTTTGATGCTGAGGTGAAGGAGGAATACCAAAAGCGGTTGTACGGAGGAGCCGACGACTGTATTTTTACCGCAGGTGTAAAGTACATCCTCAAGAGTTTCTTCGAAGGAGAGAACCCCTGGTTTAAAAGCGGCTACGACTTTTTCGATATTCCAGAGATCCAGGCCTACGCTGAAAAAAACGTCATTGGCGTTCATAAAGAAACCCCTCGTCCAGAAATCCCCCTTTTTGTTTACCACGGTGTTCCAGATGAAATTGTGCCACATGCTGCTAGCTACAATGCTTTTAAGCAGTTCTGTGAATGGGGTATCAAGAGTCTTGAATATGCTGAGTCAACGACTACTGGACATATACTTGAAGCAATTCAGGGCGCTGGTGCCGCTTTGGCATGGATCGAAAACAGATTCAATGGAGAAGCTCCTGTTGACGGATGTAACCACACTGTTCGTACAAGCAATGTGCTTTATCCAGGTGCCGATGCCCAGTTCCACCAACTTTTGAGGACCATTCCCGTTGCACTCACAGGTCAGGAAGTAGGAGAATCCACTAGGAATATCACTGACTCGACGATGTTCACGAGAATTGTACAGAATACCGTTGGTGGAATTCTTGGACTTGTGGGGCCTATCCCATGGAAGAGAGATTTGACGGGTGTTCCTGATGAATTGGCTGAAATGTGGCAGAGCTGAGTGTATTTAGATTAATCGAGTTTTTAGATTACAAATTGTAGTGAATACTTTAGAGTAAGAGCAGATGAGAGGTTCTATCCTAAGAAGTAGGTTTGTGAGAAGTATCTTTATTGCAGTAAAATAGCTATATTTCGCAGCCATTATGAAGATCACCCCAGATATCATCTACTTAGATTTCAGAAATATTTTGAGAAAGGAAGCCAAAACGACTCAATAATGAAAGAGTGAAAAGCTGTGAATCTGTCATCCGAACACATTCAACTATTGCTTGTAAATTTCGATCGCCTTTCTTCCATCGCAATGTTGCCATATTTCGCAGCCACTCTTCACCAGCTATTCAGTACCCCCGAATCACCAAAATATCTCGAGAAGCAAAACATATCTACATAACTGCCGACTTCAATCTTTTTCTATTCTACTATTCATATTCTACACTTTTTTGTTGCACCCTACTTACTCACCTGCCTCCTACATGGTCTGTTTACGCGACTGCAACGCGCTTTTCGTGTCTCACCATAACACTTCATCTCAATTGCACTAGAGCTTCTTCATAGATATGGCTGATATCGACTTCAGCGTGCTTGAAAAAGTCAAGAAGAGGCTTCAGGGGCCTTTGGATCTCGAGGATTCCCCTACCCAAGTCATTGACGATGCAACCCAAGTGATACTGAAGCCAGATACTCAGAACTTGGATGATACACAGAGGGTGGAAGAAACACAGCAACCTGATGATACAGAGATTGATTTTGGCCAGTCTATGCTCTTTGCACAGCCAACACAGAAAATCCAGGCACCACTGAAGTTGCAACAAACTCAGGCCATCAAGCTTCCTCAACTAGGTCTTGAGGATGTGGAAGTGCTAAACCCCGATGCTTCTACCCAGGTGATTCCTCCACGTCAGCAAGCAGAAGAAATAGAAGCTGACCTCACCAAGGCATCGCTCACGGACGAGGAGAACGAAATGGCTGCCGATAATGCCGAGACAACCATGGACTCGTCTATACAAAAGACCGTCACGACGAAGACCGAGTTGGAGAAGATCCAAAAGCAGCTCAGCGAGCAGAAAAGAGCCAGGTCAATCAAGCCTGCTTTTGAAAAACGCCAGATCGATCCAGTGAACCGTTTGGTTGCTGCATTCGAGTCTGACTCCGAGGACGAACCCGCCAAGGTCTTGAGCGACCACGCCCTTCCTAAACTGAGCCCTACAACGTCACCCGTGAAGAACCCCAAAGCTGGCATGGTTGAGCTTTCCGATTCCGAAGACAATTCCGATTTTGAGACCACTAATGTGCTCGATTTCATTTCGAAAGCACGCTCGCCCCGTCTGCCTGTGATGAACATCCAGAAGAACCCAATGGAGACCTACGCCATGAACCTCAAGCGCCAGATCCTCTCGTCTCCCACGCGGCAAAGTGAAGAGAACCCTTCGATCAAACTCGATGATTCTGATGACGAGGAAAAGGGAATTCCCGACCTAACGAAAGACCAACGACTCATGATAAAGCAAAAGTTTGCCAAAAGAAAGCTCGAGAACACCAAGAAGGCAATCTTTTCAAGATTTCAGCATTTGCATTCTTCGAAGAACCCCAATAAGCTTTTCCAAGAACTTAAGAGGGCCAACGCCAGGCAACTCCATGAACTCAAGCGCGAGAATGGCGATGCTGAGCTTATTGAGGAGATTGAGAAGGAGGAAGAGGAGATGGGAACCTTGTTGGAGCGTGAAATCGAACGAGTCCGTCGTATCAGAAAGAAGGAGAAACTCAAGGAAAAGGCGGCTCAAGCACTTGTCACAGGTAAAATGGGTGGAAGTGATGACGACGAGGATGCAGACTATCACGATGGTCTGGATGATGCGGAGGCCGTACCAGACAGTGACGGCGACCCTGAAGAGTCAGACTACGAGCTGGAAGACAACGAGGAAGGCGGTGACGAGACTGAGCTTGTCAAAAGAAGACGCAGGGTTGTACTCTCTGATGATGAAAATGACAGTGCAGACGTTACTCTGTCTCCCGTTAAGAAAGCTCCTGCTGAGCGTGAGAGAAGACACGATGACAGCTACATGTTCGGAGGCCCTGCCAGTGGCTCAAACCCGAGTCAGAGGATGAGGAAGAGGTAATGCATGTTCAAAGTGACAATACGCCACATTCTCAGCCAACTGAGCAATTTCACGATTTCACGAAAGAAGATCAGGAAACTTCTGGTTCTCACAAACTCTTTCAAAACCTTGGTCCTCGCGATTCTAACTCACAAGCAACCAATGCTTCATTCGCAGACGACTCCTTGGACAAGAGTATTGAAGTTCCTTCATTCCAAGACATTCCCCAACGCAAACTTCAGTGGACTCCCAAAGCATTTTAGCTACTCAAGCTGATGTCATCTCATCCCAATTAGCAGCATCTACTCAAAATGATGAACCTTATTCGGATGACGAAGATGATTACCCTGCGGCTGTTTCTAAAGGAAGGAAGCTAGTCAAGAGCCATCTTCAGCCTGTTGTTGAGAATGAAGAAGAGGAGGAAGATGAGAAGGTGGATGAAGAAGAACTTAAAGAACGCCTTGCATTCTACGAGGCGAAGATTCGCCGCAAGGAGCTCAAGGCACGTCGCAAGCGGAAAGAGTTGGAAAGAAAGGGTATGAAAGGCATGGTCGAAGGTGAGGCCGAGGAGTCAGAAGATGAGTGGAAGGGAATTGGTGGTTTAGATAATGATGAGAGTGACCAAGCCAATTCAGAAGATGAACAAATGATCGATAACACGCTCAACCTTGACTTGAACGATGAAGAAATCAGGAAGAAGTTCATGGAGGAGTACCAGATCAAGGACAAGAAAGACTTGGAGAAGTTGATGGATGATATCAAGAATCATAGGCTTACTAAGCGGGCTCGTGGCAATGGTTTCGATATCGAATTGAGTGACGAAGAAGACGAATTGTTAATGGCCTATAGACGTCAAAAACTCGAAGAGCAGAAACAGCGACTCATGGAAAGTCAGAAGCTCCAGAAGTTGGCGAAGAATGATCGTGCTAAGGCCTTTTTTGCGTCGATCCAAGATGAGGTTTTGTCTGTGGCTCTTGATGAGGATTCAGACGAGGATGAGCAGGAATCTCAATCCACTCAAGAGGATGCAAAGAAGCGCGATAGCCAGGCTACTGAGGAAGACGAGGAAGAGTCACAACCTAAGAAGAGAATTCTACATCTCGAAGAGTCTTTCGTGCAAAAGAAGTTATCATTCCTTTCTAGAAACGATGAAGATGACTATGTTAATATCCAAAATTTGTCTAGACGCCAGCATGGTATCAACTCAGACGATGAGGTCGAGGATATCCGTACGCTCAAGAACAGAAGTATGATGAACTTGTTCAAGTCTGCTACTCCTGAAGTTGTTGAAGATGAAGACAACAGCAAAAAGAGACTGATTGATGAAGTTGCAACAGATGACGATGATGATAATGCCAACGAGAACAGTGACGACGAATTGTCTCAAGTGTTCAAGAAGCCTTCAGTTGTGAGTCTGTTCAGGTCCTTCAGGGGTAAGGGTGATGTTCAAGTCTCGAGTAATTACTTTTCGGGAGTAACTGTTAACAAGCAGTACAAGGTGGCCACTGGTTCGGAGGCATCCATCTCATACATGTCACGGGCAAGCAAGAAGAAGGAGAACAAAAAGCTCGACTTCAAGAGCACCAAGGCCTTGAAGATTGAGCAAGGCTTGCGGGAAGTTAAACAGAAGAACTTTTCAAGCAAAATCTTTAACTCAAACACCAGTTTTGAGTAAACCTCACGAAGTGAATAGCATCAATGAAATTAAAATAATAGACTCTCGCTGAGAACCTGTCTAAACAGCTGTTGATTAGAAGGGCCGTTCATGGGTCTTTTGGAGAGACCTCTACCTTGTACTATGTTGGCCTTGTTGTTCCCGATAGTCAATGAAGAATGACTTCCACTTCTGAAACTGTTCTCACCAGGAGGTAGTCTTCTTGATTTGATGTCATTTGGTATCGAGATTGGATCTCTCAACCCTTTGCGTAGTTTCTTGATGCCTTCAGGTGGAGATTCGTGATTAACAGTTGGAGCAGCTGGGGCTTGTGTTTTGGAAGGTGATGGATTATTGTGAATCAAATGAAGGAAGCTGGATGTCAAGGACTTCCCAAACTGATCGATGCTTCCTCTTCTAGCAGTATTGTGAGCTGGAGCTTGGTTACTGAAACCTCTAGGTGACCCTAAGGGTGAATTCAATAAATTGAAAATGTTGATGTTGCTTCGCTTAGGAGTGACGGGCTGCTGTTTCTTGATTGGGGAGTCGTCGGGTTTGAGTTGATGCAAAATGTTCTTGGAGTGGTCTTTGAAGGATCTAGAAGGACCCTGTTGTGGTTTATCTTCAACAGTGCTGGTGAAAATCGTTTCCACTGTTGGCTGACTGACATTGCCCTTGTTGATTATCGTGGCAGCCGGATTATGAAACTTGAAGGAAGGTTTGAATGTCTTTTCCTTTTCTGAAAAAATCAGATCGTGGGAACTGGATTTCTTGAGGGGAGCAGGGAAGGCCTTGCTGACATCGACTCTAGAAGGCCGCAAAAAGTCATCAAAATTGTCCAAGTCAAACTTAGGAGAAACTGGCAGTCCAGAGAGACCTGAGCAGTGAGACAAACTATCGATATCTAGATCCAATTTGTTCATATCCACGGGATTCAATCTTTTAAAGGTTGGACTTTCTGATGCTGATCCTCCGTAGAAGTCGTAGTCGTGGGTTTCGGAGGATGAAGAAATGCCGGTAGTATCGTGTTGCATGTCCATGATGGAATCCTGATGATCGTATGTTCCAGCTGACAGCTTGGAAATGTTTCTGATAGCTTCCTCGTTTTCCAGAAGGGGATTCAAGGTATATGCGGCTGAAAGCCTATAGCGAGACTTCTTCTTTTCAACCTTCTGATTACGACACCTGAGAGGCCTCAAGTTGAGGTTCGATATGGAGAGCATGTTTTTGAGCTCCTTGTTGGGAACATGGTTCTGTTGCACCGGTTCCTCGTGGCTCAAAAACCGCTGATTGTGGTGTCTAAAGGTGTCAAGCATATAGTTGTACTCCTTGTTGAGATTGAGGAAGCTAGTCTCATTGGTGAAGCTCTCGTTCAAATGCAAGTTGGAGTCCAAGAAGTAGGACCGTTCGTGGAGCTTTTCAAACTCATTGATGCAAACGTTGTTTTTGTTCAAAAGCTCGGTCATGGCGTCGATCTCCGAGTCGGCTGCCGTTATCTGTGAGTTCAACAGAATGATTCTCAGAATAAGAGTGTTGGATTCATCCATACTCAGAGCTATCGAGTCAGAGCGATTCAGTATGGCATCTGCCATGCGAAGAAGGTCGTCAATGCGGGACATGCCTTGGAGCTCTAACTAAAAAAGTCAGAAGTTGTAGGATCAAACGATTGTGTGGGTATATGCTGATGCAAACGGTCTATGAGTGTGTTGTGACGAATGGTCGAAATCTTTGACTTTAACACCCTGGAGAAAGCAAAATATGCTCAGTGAAAGGAGTGACTTGGTGAGTTTGCCAGAGATAGGATTTGCCAGGGATCAAATCAAATATTTACCGTTAGCGATGTTTGTTTACCTTAGCCTGCATGGCCCGCAGAGTCGTATTGTAAGCGGGAAGAAATGCCACAAATGTAGCGAGGTGCGAGACCAAAACGGTACACCTTCATGCACGTACCCTAAGCAGACCGTTTCTGTACCATTTTGGAGGGTCAACTTCGAGGGACAAAAACATGAAGAATTGAGTTTACATCAACATTTATCTAAATGAAGATCTCACATATTTAGGGACACCCCCTGTGGGGCGGTTCGGGGCTCTGGTATGGTACTTGGCGTGGTATGTGGCTTACCACAATGGCTGCGAAAAGTCTTATCAAGACTGGGGAGCAGATCCACATATGTGGATCCACAAAAACCTGCGCTTCTACGGTTTTACATAAGTTCAGTTTTATCGTTTATTATGGCGTGTTATGCAGTTACTCATCGCTTTCCTTCTTCAGTTTCTTCTCCTTTTTCTCCTTCTTGTCTTTCTTCTCCTTCTTCTCCTTCTTTTCCTTCTTTTCTTTCTTTTCTTTCTTCTCTTTCTTTTCTTTCTTCTCCTTCTTCTTTTCTCTCTTCTCATCATCGTCGTCATCGCGCTTGCGCTTCTCGCCCACCAACTTGTTCTCATACAGAGCCTCCTCAGGAGCTTCAAAGGCCTGGTCTCTTTCAACTCTACGCTGCTCAGCAACTTCCTCCTGCTTGGCACGCTTCGACTGAAGATCACGAACGTACTTCTCTCTCTTGCCCAAGAAATACTCACCACTCTCGATCTGCAAATCGACCTTTCTTGGTTGTTGTGCTGGTGGGAATGGTGTGTACACCTTCTTCTTCTTGTCCTTGTTCTCGGCCTTCTTTCTTGCCACGTTACGCTTCTTGAACATGGGCAAGAACCGGGACCAGTCCTCGTTGGCCAACTCTGGATTCTTGGCGAGCTCCTGCTTGATCATGAGCTCCTTGATGTGGTAAATGGGGTGAACGTTTTTCATGCAATCTTCAACAACCCTACGAACATCTTTCAAGCCCTTGTAAGGACCCATAGCGCTGACAGTGTTACCTTGAACTAAAATGTAACATTTCGTCAAAAGCTCCAAGGCTTTAAGGGTGTTACCATTAGGACCCACCAAACGCTGTCTTCTCTTGACAAATCTCTCCTTGTTCAGCACGAAGTTGCCAATCTTAATGACATCACAGGCAATGTCGTCCTGCAAAATCTTCACCGCCTGGGGGTATGGAACTGAACGGGCCAAAAGTTTTATGAGGTCTCTGGCCTTCAAAATGATGGCTGGGTCATATGTCTTTCTCGTGGTGCTGACAGTCATGGAACCCTCAACAAGATCAAGCTGGCAGGCAATTTGGTGTTTTTCCAAAGCCTGGGTCAAATCGGGCCAGATGGACCGAAGGTAGTTTTCTCTGTATTTGGGGAAGAGGGTCATAAAAGACGATTCCTCGGCAAATGGCAAACCCAGTGCATTGTCGGCCTCAGTGAACTCGTCAATCTTCCACTTATCTATGTCTGGCGTGTCCCAGGGCTTGTCTTTGTTGTGTGTAGAAGGCATTCTAGGTGTAGTAGGATTTGGAGATATGGATTTTTGGAAGTCCTGATGCCCATCGCGGCACGTGATACAACTACAAATCTTGATTCAACACGAACCAGGGGCCCCACCTACTTCTTTCTGGATTTTTAAAAAATGGGAACAAAATCATCCAAATCGAAACCCAGAAATGCAAAGGTCGCCAAAACATCCTCAAAATCGAGGCTCAATCAAAAAGCAAAGATTTCAAAGGCTCAAATCGACAAGCTCAATAAGGATGCTGACCACATAGAGGATATTCACAAAGCGCTAGCACTGCAAGGGCAGGTCCCCAAGAAAATCAGTGCTTTGAGTGTGGGAAAGTTGAAGGAAGATATGAAAAAGGACGAGGAGAGGAAGAAGGCCAATGAGGAGTTGAAGAAGCAGTTGGAGTTGATGACCGGAATGGCTTTGTGAGCTGCCTCTGTGGAAAAGTATCATATTTTTTTGGCTTTATGATTTGAATGATACCAAAAGTTCACCAAAGGTGCTGCTGGTCAATTCTTACGTTTGGATTTCGGAGACCAAGTTAAACATATCGAAGGTACAGCTCCCTCTTGAATATCCTCTCTGACGGGTCGTTTCTGATAAGTGCAAGAACCTCCCTTTGAATGTAACTCCATATTTTTTGGTCACAATGAGCCCAGGATTGAAGATTTGGTATACCAAGCACCTTTAGATGTGGGATCACTCAAACCCTTCAAAAGCTGTCTTCAAAAGCTATTCTCCCTTACACATTCTAGATGGAGTCAACCTGAAGAGTGCTTACTCAGCTGATTCTTTCGATCTTTACACCTCTTGAGAGATGCCAGGTTCTCTTGCATCATTGCGGACCCATCTTCAAGGCTTCATTGGACACAAAACACAAATCCAATGGACACCAAAGAACATATTTATACAATTTATAGAATATTTTTTTATCCTTCGTCATATTTTCCCCACCTGCTACCACACTTTTTGTAATCATGTTGCACCCACTGCGCCCTACATATAGAGACTACACCTCGATGGGTGAGATGAGCTTACAAATCTCACAGCACCACTCGTCTTTCTACCACTTTTATTTATAAACAAGAGATGAGTCACGAGGAGGCTCCCCAGGAGGGTCACGAGAACCAAGAGGAGTACGTTGATCTCAACGATATCGCCGAGGAGGTTGCCGATGACCATGGACCAGCTCCAGAGGACGATAACGACGATAATGATATGGACATGGACGGTCAGGAGGACCAGGAGGAGTCGATAGAAATTGATCTTGCCAACAACTCGTGGACGTATTTTGACCAGCACAAGGACTCCATTTTCACCGTTTTTTCGCATCCTTCCTTGCCTATGGTGGTCACAGGAGGAGGCGACAACACAGCATACTTGTGGACAACACACACACAACCACCCCGTTTTGTTGGTGAGCTTCTGGGTCACAAGGAGAGTGTGGTTTGTGGTGGCTTCACAGGCGACGGAAAGTTCGTGGTCACTGGTGACATGAATGGGCTTATTCAGGTGCACAAGGCTGCCAAGGGTGGCCAGAAATGGGTGAAGTTTGGCGATTTGGAGGAGGTTGAGGAGGTTTTGTGGATTACAGTCCACCCCACTTTGCCCTACTTTGCCTTTGGTTCCACAGACGGTTCTGTGTGGGTGTACCAGATTGACGAGGAGTCCAAGTCGCTTGTTCAGATCATGTCCGGCTTCTCGCACACTCTAGAATGTAATGCTGGTGTTTTCGTGGGCACGGACAAGACGGATGAGTTGTTCTTGGTCACTGCGTCTGAGGACGGTTCTATCGTCATGTGGAACGGTTTCACCGGTGCCGTTCAGTACAAATTGCTGCCTCACGATGACTTCAAGGGCGTGGAGAGCCCCTGGGTTTCTTTGAAAGCCCAAGGCTCTGTCGTTGCTGCTGGTGCTCGTGACGGCCAATTGGCCATCATCAACCTTGACAGTGGTAAAATCGTTCAGCACGTCAAGACAATCGAAAACGTTGAGGATGTTGCTGACTTGTCTATTGAGGCTCTCGCATGGTGCAAAAACTCTGCCGTGCCTCTTCTAGCCGTGGGTCTCGTCTCTGGAGATGTGCTTCTTTTCGACTCTAATTCGTGGAGATTGAGAAAGACGCTCAAGGTCGACGATACCATCACAAAGCTTCAGTTCGTTGCTGACCTTCCCGTGCTTGTGGGATCCAGCATGAACGGTAAGTTGTACAAATGGGATGCTCGTACCGGTGAGGAGTTGTTCGTTGGTGTGGGCCACAACATGGGTGTTTTAGACTTTGCCATTACTGATGGCGGTAAGGCCTTGGTTACTGCTGGTGACGAGGGTGTTTCTTTGATTTTCCGTCCCGAGGCGTAATATAGCATAATTTAATGAAGGGGAAGTGACGCGGCTGTAGGATTCTGTTTGGAAAAACAATTCCTGTTGGATTTGGTAAGGCTATGTCAACGCTGATATGGCTGCGAAATATGCCTGTTACTACCATAGAAAGAAGTTGATTCACTAACACTCGGCGAATTAGCGAAATCAGCTATTTTATCAGCTTCCTCTTTTTTTGCTCAATTTGAAGAAGAATTCAAAATCTCAATAACTGAAAACTTTCTTTACATGTATCAAGCTAGCGTGAATCCCTGTATCAAAGAGATACGCACTTTAGTACAGGTGAGTCTCGCATCAACATCAACAAAAATCTCCACACTCCCATCTCACTTCAGCATTTCGCTCACAGAGCATAATTAGAGATTTATAAAGTAAAAGGACATTTCCATTCTTTTATCTTCGAATCCTTTAATTCCAGACGCGAATTTATAACAGCACCCACCTTCACATCATCATCTGGTAACGCGTCGCGTCATGACTGAAGAACCTAAGTTGGCGTCGTTCTCGCCAGACGAGCCTCAAAAGCTGTCAAAACCTTCGTCAGCTGATATGCTGTTCTACTATGAACGGATCCTTCCTTTTCGTCATATTTTCCAGTGGTTGAACCACCTGCCAAAGCCATCCAAGGATTTCACCATGCGTGAGTTCGCTTACGAGTACCGTTCTGGTGCCTACCAAAGATACAACTCCTTCAACTCTCCAGAAGAGTTTAAGAAGCTGGTTGTTGCGGCCAACCCTACAAGATTCGAGGTCGGTGCTGTCTACGCCGTGAACCCAAAGGAAAGAAAGAACTTACCTAAGAGCGCCATGAAACCACTCTCAAAGGAGCTTGTTTTTGATATCGATTTAACCGATTACGATGAGATCCGTACCTGCTGCTCTGGGACAGCAATTTGCACAAAGTGCTGGAAGTTCATCAAGGTGGCTTCCCAGGTGCTCACACACTCCTTGAAGGAGGATTTCGGGTTCGATCACTTTGTGTGGGTCTTTTCCGGTAGAAGAGGTGCCCATTGCTGGGTCAGTGACGCAAAAGCGCGTACATTGGATGAGTCTGCAAGAAAGTCGATTGTTGAATACTTAGATGTCTTGGGAGGTAGGTCCTCAAAAATGGGCAAGACATCTTTGTCGTTGAAAAAGCCATTCCATCCACACGTCGAGCGTTCGTTCGACATTCTCAAGACGTACTTCCAAGAGATTGTTTTGGAGGACCAAAACCCATGGGAAACATCAGCTTCTTCGGATGAAAATGCATGGGGAAGGTGGATGAACTCTTGAGCTTTATTCCTGATCAGGCACTCCGAGCCGCTCTCAAGTCAAAATGGAAGGAGTCATCCAGCTACTCCAGCTCAAAGGCCAAATGGGACGACATCAATACTGTCGCCCAGAAGATTCTCAAGCACCAGTCACAAGTTTCTCAGTTGAACGATGCAAAGAAGGAAATCATTATTTATTTCATGTATCCAAGATTGGATATTGAGGTGTCGAAGCAGTTGATCCATTTGTTGAAGTCGCCATTCTGTATTCACCCAGGAACTGGTAACATTTGTGTTCCCTTTGACCCTACGAAAAACTTGAGTGCAAACACAGAGGACGACCACTATGGGTTCAACCCAATGACTGCACCAAACTTGTCCCAACTTCAAGATGAAATAGACACATGGGAGGCAAAGAGGGTGAATAGAGACTCAAGCCAACCATTGCTGGATTCCGAGGACCAGAACGCTGCATCAACAAGAGTTCCAGATTACGAGAAGACAAGCTTGAAACCATACGTACAATACTTCTCCAGTTTCGTCAATGGTCTTCTTAAGGAGGAATTAAAGAGTTCGAAGAGAGAAAGAGAGGAGGACCCTCTTGAGTTCTAGTAAACTCTCCTGTCATCATTTTATTAGCCTGAATTAATTGTATAATATTTAAAGTATCTCTAAACGATTGTGCATACGTCCCCTAAGAGGTTTTCGTCCTTCTGGGAAATATCCTCGTATTTACCGCTGTGATTTTTGATTATAATAGTTTCATCATCAGTGGGAGCACGAGCCATAGATGATGTGGAGCTGCTATTGGCAGTGTCATCAGTGTCGAAATGGTACCACTCCAAGTACTCAAGTTTTTCATTGTACTTGACATGACCAGACGTCAAATAAATATCGTTGTAGTTCAAGAACGGGAAATGCCACTTGGGAACAAAGATAACTGTAGGGCATTTTTCAAGAGTCTCCTCGTCCAACTCCTCCTTGATAGTCACGGTAAGGGCGAACTTTGCTGCTTTTATGTCAAACTCGGTGTCCTTGACAACACCCACAGAGGACATGAGGAATGGACGAAGGACAGCGCTAGGGGCACGAAGCCCATCTGGGGAAGGGTAGCAGTTCTTCATGTGCTTGTAGCGAAGGTTGTCACTGGAGACTGAAATGAGTGTCGAATTATCAAAGCTAGGTTCATAATCATCATCAAGCGTGTCCTCGTCCCCACAGAATTGTTTTTTGAACATGTTTGGCATTAACCGCTTCTTATGGTAGTTCAATCTAGTTTTGATGATCGACGAAGAACCAGCAGTCTCCTTAAGTGCCCTTATGGCTCTAAGTGAAGGAGTCACACTGCTTCTTCTCGATGGTGAAGAAGTGTCAACATCCTCATCGTCGTCGAACGCAAGATCTCTGTCTTCAGGAGACCAAAACGAAAAGTCCTCGTTGTTCCAGCGGTCGCCCCACTTGTGACAGTTGATACTCGTGTAACACCAATAGGTGTGATGCATTCTCAGACCTTCTAAAGCATTCGCCAAGGCATCGATAGCAGCTGTTTGAGAAGTGTACCGGCCATCTTCATAAGCTCTCTTGCCATCCATGTCAAATGGCATACCTGTCTCGGACATAAGCACAGGCACGTTGCCTAAGAGGTCCCTTGCCTCGCTGACAATTTCACAGAACTGTTTCTTGATGCAGTTTCTGATTGCTCGTTCGCCAACCACAAGACCCAACACAGGGTTCAAGTAGCGACCACGCATGATTCCCAAAGTGTCGACGTTATACTTATCGTTCCAAGTCTTCATCAAAAGGGATAAGCCATCATAATAGTGAGGGCAATAAATAGTACGATCGTCAATGAGCCCGCGCTCGTCATCTTTAAGTGCTGGCGGAGGCTCTAACACTGGTGGTTCGATAAGCATGAATACACCAGGAGTGATGGAGCGAATCGTTTTCTTGAGTCTTCTGTAGTACTCCACAAAGAAGTGATTAATGAAGAAGTGCAAGTCGATCTGGTTAGGAAGCTTGTCGTCGATAACGTTAAACGAGATACGTGGCGACACCTGGTTGAAATAGTTTGGCACCACCAACTGACACTCTTGATAACTGAACTCTAGTCTGCGTTCCAAGGACATGAGGTTTACCTTGTCCCAGTCTGCGAACTTGTTCCATTTCCAGATCTTCAAACCGGCAAAGATACATTCACCTTTCCAACCCGAACGTCTCCAATTGTAGTGTGCGTCAACCTTCTTAAGGTCATCAGCCAGAAGCCAGGCACGGACGCCATGTGGGTCCACCATACGTGATCCGTCTTTCTGAGGTCCGGAAACAGTAATCTTGTAGACATCAACCTCAACAGGAAGACCCATACCCAAACGGAAACACTGGTATACCGTGGGCGTGGTGTCTAAACGTAAATGCTGGTTGCCTGGAAGATGGCCCATGTGGGCTTGACCGACAAGACCGCAGTTTGGCTCGTTGATGGACTCAAAGCCTAGAAGCGTGTTGTCCTCGAGCATTTCAGGGACAGCATCGGTGACCTTGCGCCAAAGGTAGCCCATGGCCTTGAGATGGCTTTTCTGAAGGAACGTCTGGATGTTAACGCCGTTGATTCTCAAGTGAGGGAAGTATGTGCTACCAGCGAAGAAGAGCGTGAACATGGTGAACGATGCCAACCGTTTGTAATTAGTGGTCCAGAGCATCTTGGGGTAGCACTCTTGGTCGTGAGCTCTTTCGAATCTTTCATCGTTTTGCAAGATGGCCGCTTCTGTGGCACTGAAATTCTTGGGCTCGAGGCCAGCAGCATAGAACGTCCAGAGAGGAGCACCAGAGCCACCAGAGTAACGTGACCAGACGTCCTGGTGGCATTCCATGAATACGTATAATCCTCCAACCTTGTGTATGATTTTAAGAATCTCAATCGTATAGTTGACAAAGTCGTCGTCGTACTTGCCTGGGCCAGCATGTTCTATAGCTTCCCAGGTAAGTAAGTAACGAATAACGTTGAAGCCCCAACTCTTGATACGGTTCAAATGGAGCTCAGCTTCTTCTAACGGAAACGGCCTTCCCACAAAAGAAACGTTGTCACCATCAAAGAACACATTGTCAGGGTCCAGCGAGTTGCCCTCATACGAAGGCATGCTGGGTTTAGTGGGGAACTTCATAGCAGAGTCCACGTTTATACCCTTAAGCATTCTTTTGCGGCCCAGAGCATCAACCAAGTGGCCATCTTCAACGTGTAAAGGTTCACAAGGTAAGATAGTGTTGGTGTCGTTTTCAGTAGGAGTGATTGGTTCGTTTGGGTCAAAACGCTTTCGAAGCGGACGGACCCCTGAGCCTGCAAAACCCGGGCCTGCCGAGTACAAACTCAAACGGTCAGAAATGACGGTTCTGGCACTTTTCATGGTAACAAGGAAGATCTCCTTTGGGGTATTTTTTTAGAAGCTGGTATCTAGGTTACGAGCCTGGCGGCTGACCGGAAAAGCACACCCGTGCACCACACCTTGAAATCCCCCCAACATTGGCCAAAAGAGATGATCTAGAAAACGCAGGACCAGTGACGATCATTTTCCCCAGAGTCAAATTTCTGTCACACGAGCCCCCACCTCATCATCAGATCCCCTCATTACTCCACATGGTTGCTGTTCAACGGCAATTTTCGCAACCAATTCGCACCTGCGAAAAGGCCAAAAACCATGCGAAATACTCACTGGTTGAGCTGCTCCAAAGCGCGCTTTTTAGCTTCAATCTGAGAGGTGAGTCTCCAGGCATCCTGGTTTTCTGCAAAACGGTTGTATAGAGGTACGATTTTTTCGTTTTTCCTCGAGGTGTGATCACCCTTTTTGAAGAAACGAGGCGCCAACTCGAGAAGCCACCGAGGGTCAATGGCACTAACACAGTGCATGTACTCTTTGGTGGTGAGGAGCACAGTGTGGTAGATGACATACTCTGTAGATTTTCCGAAAAGCGCCAGCAGCGGGTGCATGCTCACGGGAGTTTGGTCAACTAAAGTATTGTAGATGCCTTCGTGGGGGTCTCTTTTGGCGGAATTCCGGAAAAAGCCAGAACAGAAGGCCTTGCGTACGGCTATAGTATCTGACCCACAACTGTCAATAGGGATTCTGAATCTCTTCATGATTTGGCCAAGCTGCTTGCGGACATCAAGTGCTCTTCTCATGCTTCGTTCGTGAATGTAATTGTATTTGCACCAGCCTGCTGAACGGCCATTGAGGTCCCAGGCTCTGTAGACGTTTAGAAGGGTAATGTGGTCGCCATAGACCGAATGGAACCGTTGTTTCTTTTGATCAGCTGCAGCTTGTTTGTCCTTTGGTCTGTTGAACACAGATTGGACCGAAAGCATGGCCACAATGGTGAGAACCTCTTCCACACATCCTAACTCCGTAGACTCGATCAACGTTTTGGCAAGAGCAGGCTCCATAGGAAACTCGGACATTTTTCTGCCAAAAGGCGTGAGGTAGCCTTCTTCGTCAAGTGCATCGAGATTGTATAGATCGTGCAATGCATTCACTAGAGTTTGGGCAGGTGGTGGATCCATAAACTCAAAGTTGAGAAGGTCGTTGATCCCCATCGCCTTGAGCATCAAGATGGTGAGCGAGAGGTTCTGACGCTGGATTTCCGGAATCGAATTTGGAAGCATTTCCGTTTTGAACGCCTGTTCAGTGTATAGACGGTAACACTTTCCAGGACCGGTACGTCCAGCACGACCGGATCTCTGATTTGCTTGTGCCTGTGAAATCGGTGATACCACCAATGTGTCCATTCCCATTTTGGGATCATATGCGTTTACCTTGACGTAGCCTGGATCCACGACGTAGCGAATACCGTCGATGGTGATGGATGTCTCGGCGATGTTGGTTGCCAAAACGACTTTTCTAGCACCTGGTGGAGCTGGTTCGAAAATCTTCAGCTGCATGTCTGAGGATAATGCAGAGTAAACCGGTAAAATGACGAGCTCAGGAACTGCCGACCCTAGAGTTTTGATTCTGTTGTAAAGCACCTCACAGCTGGCGTCGATTTCTTCCTGACCGGTGAGGAAAACAAGAATGTCACCCTCAGCCTCAGCAACATGAATTTGCATCACACAATCAAGAGCTGCTGCTAGGTAGTCTGGCTCTGGTTCTCGAGAGAAGAGTGTCTCGACAGGGTAGGTTCTTCCGGGGATTTTCAACACCGGACATTCGTTGAAGAACGATGCAAACTTTGCCAGGTCAAGCGTTGCCGATGTGACAATAACCTTCAAATTAGGATTCTGTCGAGCGGCCTTTTTCAACAACGCAAATAAAACATCAGTCGCTATGGTACGTTCGTGAGCCTCGTCCAACATGATAACCAGGTATTTCAGCATGCTGGGATCAAGCAACGCCTCTCTTTGAAGCATACCGTCTGTCATATACTTTATTTTGGTTTTCGGAGAAGTAATGTCCTCAAAACGAATGTAGTAACCCACCTCCTCGCCAACTTTACAACCAACTTCTTCAGCCACACGCTTTGCAACAGAAACAGCAGCAACTCTTCTTGGTTGTGTACAGCCGATAATTTTTTCTGTACCACCCACAACATTCAACGCTTCCTCGTAGATATACTGGACAATCTGGGTGGTTTTACCGGAACCTGTCTCACCAACAATCACCAAAAACTGATTCTGCTCGATAGCCTCAATGAGCTGAGTACGCATGGCAAAAACAGGCAACCCTTCTCGCTGCTCTCTTATGGAGAGTTTCGGTAGCTTTTTCAAATCCGACCGTTGCTGCAGTTGGCTTTTTCTCCATTCTGAGATGACTTTCTGCTTGATGATCTCGTCACGCTTCATTTCTGCCAAGGGGTCATTGGAGTCCTGGGCCATTCTCATCTCTTTTTCAAGCTCTCTTTGCTTCTCGGCCTTCTCCTCTTTGAACTCTTTGGCAAGCTTAGACCCGTTCATAGCGGCTCTATTCATGGATCCCTCTGGGTTTTTCAAAATCATCATGGGGTTGAAACCCAGACCGGTTTGACCGCCCGTTTGGCCCTTGAGAAAAGTCGGTTCATTGGTATTCAACACAATGTCCACTGCCTCATCGTCCTCTGGTTCCTGGTCTGCCTGTTCTTCAGTAGTGCCATTGAGTTCTGGATAGTCGGCAGCCAGAGCAGCACCAGAAGCTATAAGCTGACGAATTTCCCATCTTTCTGGCGATGTAAGTCTTCTTTTCTTGGGTGGTGGCTGATTTTGGCGAGACCTTCCACGGCCTTCGTTCTCAAGTTCTTTCAGTCTATCCACACCAACCAACTGGTCAATGCCCACCATCGACAACGAAATCTTCTTCTTGTTTCTACCGTTCCCACCCTGAATGTCGAGCACTTTGACGAAGACCTCTCGGCCCATGGAAACGGCATTTTCAGCTTTTGGTACTCGGCGTCCATCGTAGGCTAGCTTAGAAACATGACAGAGGCCGGAAACGCCGGTATTGTCTAGTCGTATAAAAGCTCCAAATGCCGTGATGTTGGTGACGATGCCTTTATATATGTTGCCCACTCGAACGGGTTCTTCTTGCTTTGGTTGCAAATCTGTATCTGGAATATTGGACTCCTCGATCTTGATCTTCTTGTCGGGAAGAGCCAATCCGGGGAAGCTCTCTTTTTCTGCCTTCACCTTAGTCTCTGTTTTGACTGACGTCGGCTCTTCTTTCGGTAGATCGTCCGTGGATGGTTCTTGTTTTATCAGAGGTTCCTGTTTGACGGCAGTTTCCGCCTTGATCTCTGGACGCAGCAGTCGAATCGTCTCAAACACACTTTTAAGGAACGTATCAGGAAACTCGTCTCCACCGTTATTCACCACCTCCTTCTTGAAATCCCCAAAGCTGCTGGTCATCAGGCTGCTTCCTTGAGATGCATCATAGAGTCCGATCAAGAATCTGGAAATCGTATATCCCTCATCCTCAATTCCAAGGGAACGTTTCACAATGTCGCCTAGTCTCGGTAGAAGGGCTCCGGTATCTGTGTCAGGCGATTCTTGCTTCATTGGCAGATGCTATCAGTTTGATGCTAGTGCGATGGATCAGTGATTTCGCACCCAAACAATGAGGTTGATGAGGTTCATCACTGGAGAAGTATAGATTTCAGAAATTGTCAATTTTCGAAAAGATTGAATTTCATGTATCGGAGAGAATTTCGATTTTTGCTTGGGTGGCCAATTTTATCTCCGGGCTGCTGCATGTTCTTATGCGGCTTTGCCTCGGTCCCTGGTCATAGCCACCTTGTATCCTACGGTTTCATTTATACATGATCTAAGAAACTCCAATCTTGCTTTTGATCTACAGCATACTTAAATATTTGTTCCTCAGAGCAGTAGCAATAACCACTGAACGTATACATTAATGAATACGAAAGCTATAAGGTACCCAATGAGAGCATGCTATCTTTCACGACAAATAGATCAAAGACATAAGGGCAAATCACGTTCACTGCCTTGCAAAAACGAGCAATTCACACTGTAACGCATATCCTAACGTGGCTTCGATTGTTACATCGCCACCTTCGTGTCTGCCTCATCATGTATTCAATTTCTCTGTGGACTGGAGTTTGCACCCAAATCAGCAGCCAAATTGAACCACCCATTCACCAAGATCGTCACATCCTCTTGGAAATCTAAGCAGCACCAACACCTACACCTTCGTCATTCATTCGTTTCGCTATTTCTAACTCCACGGGCGCTGCCCATCGTCTAGAGCTCCACTTCGGTGATTCCCTCGCCGTCCACCTGCTTCACGTAAACACCCTTGAACTCAATGGGCATTCTCTTTTGCAATTCTGCCAAACTCATGCGCAACAACTCCTTACCCTCGTCCACGCTCATGTCGGGTCTGTAGTGGCGGTCAAAAAGCGACACACAGTAGAAAGCAGCATAGCCGTGGGCACCGTAGGGCAACTCTGTTTGCGTGCCCAAGTAGTCCACCCAGTTCAAGCTGGGCGTCTTTGTTTTCGTGTCGTAACCGCCCAACAAGACATTCACCTGGTAAGGCTTTCTGGATCTGATGGAGGTGGCCAATTGGTTTCTGACAAACGATGCCGTGGCACGAGGCAGCAACTCAATGTCGTTTTCACGCATGCTGTATAGCTGGATGTTGGCTTGAATGTATTCGGCAAACTGGACGGTGTCGCCTGATTCACCGGTGAAGGCCATTAAGTTGTGGGCGTTCAATGCTCTTGTTTTGTCATCGGAATCTTTCAAAACCGAGATTCCTCTGGTGAATGCCTTTGACGTGGCAATAAGTGTTGCGTCCTGGACCTTGACGCCCAAGATGATATCCATTGTGAGGTTGGTTTGGTGGAGTTGTAGATCTGGTTTCTTGAGACTCTCACAGTGTTTGCCACGGGTCGTGTGGCGCACATAAATGGAGAAGTGGTCGGGGACTCACAATTTACTTGAAAATTAGCAATAAGTAATTGTGGTCAGACTTTTTGTCGATTTGGTTCATAAAAAGGTCAAAAGGAAGAAACCTCTTCTCATTCTATCAGTAAATTTTACTGTATGCTTGGATGTCAGAGGTTGTGAGATGTACTCTCCATCGTGCATGCAAGTGATGGTTTGCATTACTTTTCTATAACTATTCAAATATACTTCAATTGTTGATTTTTGGGTAAATTCTTTGCATAGCCCTCTGGCGTCTCAGGCAGTTTGGCATCTGTCGCTGGGTCAAAGTCCATGAACTTACCCTTGTCCTACCACGATCAATTGATATCACCAAAACTCACTTACTTCCCGCAAGCCTCTTCTCAACGATACCCTCGATCAATCTGACCAAGGGAGAGTTCTCCTTCTTGAGCTGGCCCTCGAGGGTCAACTCGATCTGCTTCTCCATCAACTTTCCAGTGAAGTCCACCTCAATGTTCACAGAACCGCCCTGTTCCTTCTTGGCCAAAATGACCTTTTCTTGCGAGTAGCTCACCAACATGATCAGGAACTCAGCTGTGGCGTAGTCCACCTGCGTTACCGTAAGTGAAGTACCATCCACAGCGATAAAGCCCTTCTCCACAATGTAGTTGATGTTTTCACGGTCACGAAGCTGGAACGTGAAAGTAATGGCATTGCCGTCAGTCTGCTTCTTTGTGATTGTCGCCACGGTATCAACATGGCCTTGAACGACATGACCTCCAAGTCTGACTTCAGAGGTCACAGCTCTCTCCAAGTTCACAGGAGAACCCACCTTCAAATCACCCAAGTTGGATCTTCTCAACGTCTCGGGAGCAACGCCAACCTTAAAGTATGTCTTTTTCTCGTCAAACTCAGTCACCGTGAGACACACTCCATTGGTACTGATAGAGTCACCCAAATGGACATCCACAAGAATCTCGCTGCAGTCGCCAATGACCATGGAAACACCATTGCCGCCTGAAGACGACTTGTCAAGCTCGTTGTACTCGAGCACAGTGCCGATTTTCTCCACAAGTCCGGTAAACATGGTGGTTGTGGAAAATCAAGTGGTTGATCTGGGGCTCTTATGCTGACACATCAGTACACCGGCGACGGAGGCTTTTATAGCCGACCTTCGGAATGGCAGAGGAGCTGTGATTGAGAGGTTTCGGTGGAGGCTTAGGGTTGGAATTGAAGTTTATTGGCTATTCGTAAAAATGTGTCATGTGTGGTTAAGCGACGGTGGGTTCGCATACGATCGGCACGATGCTTACTAAGACAGTGGATATGGGTAGTGGGGAAGATTCAAGACATCTAGAGTCGGATATTGTGGATTACTAAATGACTTTTTGCTGAATAAAAATTACGAGAGATTGGTGATTTTCTGATGAGTTTCGGGAGCCTTGCATTGGGTGCAAAATTCACGAGAGGTATCTTGCATAGCTGATGAGAGGTGATGGCATAGTATATACCTTCGGAGTATAATCTCCTGTTCGACGGATTGCCACAGAATGGTAAATTATATTCTATACCGTTGCTTCAAAGTTGGCTTCTTACTGAAAAGTAGACTACAACGTTAGAAGTCGAATGCCCACCAGAATTGTCTTTAGCCTCTAATAGATCGTACCAATGCATTATATCGTTAGGATAAGTTTGCAACAAGACAGAACACTTCTTTCCATTGCAATTGTAAAATCGTGTGTTCGTAAGATAACCATCACATTGTCTGGATGCTCGTGTGCGGATTCTATGTAACATCTACCAATACACCAAAAGCTTACAAAATACCTCGATTACATATTTCAATAATTTTATCACCAATGAGCTATTCTACTTGTAAACACCTATTTGAGAACAAGACAATCGACTGTGACCCGTTTCTGAAGATCTTATCAGTAACTCGCGGAATAAGTAAAACTTCGATCCCAGCTCTTATCTGACAACTCCAAATGCACATCCGTCTCTACACGAATCGAAGCCCACGTGTCTGAACAATGAGCTTCTTTGAGTTCAATATTGTCTTTCTTTCATAGACAGACCGTAAATGCTAACCCAACTCATACACTCCACTTTGAGACACTGAGCATCCGATAACCCCAAGTATCATGAACCTCTCTTGATCCACATACCTTCAAGAAAAAAATTTCAATTCATTAGTCTCCACCGTCTTGAGCAACCCTGACCAACCCAAACATGTTTTTTTTACATGTCTCCATAGAACAATCATTGCGGCCTGAACAATGGAGCCGAAAATAGCTCCGACTCAGTGTGCCTTGTCATTCACAATTCTCCAGAGCAACCTTTTTGTGGAACCAAACCGCGACTGCTACATTTTCTTTGGTTGCTGCCGTTTTGGTCATTTCGTATTTTTTTGTAATCACCCATAAACTTCATAGCAAGGCCCACCCTGAGAACCGGGCAACCCAACAAAGGACCGTCTTTGCTTGGCCCGCCGTTTTCACAACACCCTTCCGACGCCATTCCTTTTGTTTACAAGAAAAATGAAAATCGGGTCCTCCACAATTGCCATTGACGTTCCGCTGCCAAAGCTGTCAAGCCCAGACCAATCGAGCCTTCTCAAGGCCACAGTGTGGAGGATCCAAAAAGCTTAATTCTAATTTTCTCTCTCCATTTTTCAAAACGCCTTGTCTCAATTTTTTAGCAACCTTGCCTGAGGAGAGCTTCCAAAGAAGTTTCCATAGTGGGGCAGCCGCGCACCGAGAACCACTTCTTGGCCTGCCTCATCCAGCAAGCATATTGGATGTCGCCAAGCGACGATCAAAGGCGGCTCGGAAGTACGACTAGAAATAGCAACGGGGAGTCAGGGGCAATGGCAGAAAATTTCTTTGGAGGCTTCCATGGACACCGGACCAAGGGGAGGGGGCTTTTTCAGGAGCCCGTGCACCAAAGACGCAGCTCGAGATAGGCGCCGTGCAAATGGTCTACGGAAGGTCTCACAGTTAGTTTGAATTGTATTACATACTCGAACAAGTGTATAAATTAGCGTATGCTGGTGGGCCAGCCCAGACACAAACGGGGGTAAAAAGATGATATAAAAAAAAAAAGCAGTATTATGGGGTCTGGGCGCAAATCTATTACCGAAACCGTAAACCTGGACCCTCCGGGGTCCTCAGGGAAAAGCAGCGATTCCGCTTAGATCAACATGGCAACACCGGCGGCGGCAGCGGCACCAAGAACACCAAAGGAGGCAACCTGGCCAGCACCAGAGTCACCGCTGCTGGTGCTGTCGTTGGAGGTGTTGTTAGCGGCAGACACGGCGGTCACGGCAGTCAAGGCAAGGATAACGTTGGAGAATTGCATTGTGAATATGAAGTAAGGATAGATGGGGAAGAATGGCCCTGGGGGAGCACGCCCGCCTTATATAGTTTTTGGTGGCGGCGGTGTAATGGGGCCTGGCCTGCACAGGAGATGGCACGAGCTTTTGTCTTATAAGCCTCCTTTTGATTGTCGCCTGTATTCCACCTTTCTTTTCTGGCGTTGCCGCAGCTGTTTTTGGGGGGCGCGGCGCCCCATCGTACTATCTGCAGGACGCCTGCTACTCACATGGAGGAACCCACGAAATAATCAAGGCACTTTGACAAGAAAGACGGAAAAGAAAAGGTCCCATGGAGGAGTAGATACGGCGGGCGCTTTGCCATGCTCACTAAGTGGATGTCATAGAATCTGACCAACTTGGCGTTTTGGCCATCACATAACGGAAATAATAATTTACAACGAGGCACCTGACCCGTCTCTGATAATATTCATTTCGTGGAAAAAACCATTGTCGCGTGGACCGTGAATCGCGCCTTGGCGATGGGCTAACAGTTACGAATAAGGCGGGATTCATCGGCAGCCAGAAATGGAAAATTAAGTGCGGGCCAGGAAGTGCGATGGAATTGGAGGGAAGTCTGAACACCAGCACAATATAATAAGTGATGTTCTTTTTTAAATTTTCACAAACTGATTATTTTCAGCTTCTCCTGCTCCCCACCGACTTCGCCTCATTTCTCCGCTTCAGCGAATCCTTCCTCTGCATTTCCCCTTCCTGTTTTTCGCTTTGTCTCCTGAAAAATACGCGGCTGGTGCTAGGGCGGGTGATTCTCGAAAATCGGGTGGCTCGCCTGGGCTATGCGAGGCTGAGTCCCCTGCGCCATCTTCAGCCTTCCTGGCTGCAAATGCCAATTATACGTCTTTTTCGGTGATGCGTTTTGCAAAAATAGAATAAGTTCCACTTCATAGATGGTGTTTTCCATTGGGCGTGTTTTTAGAAGGTTGTTGTTTTTCTTGGAAGCCCGTCAACGTGGGGTCTCACGAGGCTTCTGTGTTTTTTAGCCGCTTTACTCGCGCTGCGCTTCAGCCTACCTCACCTAAATCTGACCCTGCGTTGCATCTGGCTTTGGTCTGGGGCACCTGCAACCCGCTTAAAGGGAGATGAAGAAGTGATGTGTGATTTGAAGGTATTTTTGGATTTTGCAAATTTGCAGTTGAAGACTTTCTATTTAAAGAAGTCTATTGCAACACCAGGTTGCATTTGCTGTAGGATACTATGCCAGGTGAGAGGGGCCTGATTGACTCTGACATGCCCATAAGCCTCAATCGATCGCGCTACCCTAATTTCGTAAATTCCTCCAATATATTGAACCCTCCTTACACAATGAATCCAATGAACATAATGAAACTCTCTAATCCAACCTCTAAGTCACTCGATCTAATTGGTTACGTCCCATGGCTCATAGAACACAAATTTAACTTCTCATAACATGCGATATTTTTATCTGCTTCGCCCCATGCGTGGGGATCTCACTCCTATAAATACTACCGCCAAGTACCGTGGTGGTCTTCTCCATGGAGGAGAACATTTTATTGTCTTGGTGCGGCCTCCACTGAAAGCTGGGTTTCCGGGAAATTTTTCTTTTTGAAGACCAAACTAATTGAATTTCATAGCACAATCGAGTATTTTACCGGTGTCTCTAATTTTTAAAGGTGTCCCTACATCGTTAGATACATACAAATCCCGATATCGCCAGCAGTGACATCATCCTTGCCTAGACCTATTCTCGACACGAAAGCCTTGTCCAGATTTCATGAACCGCTTTGTCCATTCTCCTCGTTTCTTGTCTACACCTTATGAAGTACTCTTTCGTCATATGCCAATGGTACCTTGATGGTATACCCTGTCTACAATATATCTCGTTATATAATGCATGCTCGTGTATCATTAATTGCTGGCGGCTTGCTCCTTGTATTGAGCTTCCTGTGGTGGCTCCTGGGGAGCTTCGTTTGGTATATCTTGTGCAGCCGGGGCCTGCTCGGCTTGGACCTCTTCCTTGGGTGCTTCTTCTATGGGCACTTCGTTCGGGGAGACCTCCTCAGCTCTGGCCTCCTCGGCTGATGTGTCGGGAGTGACATCAGAATCATCCGAAATCGGAACGAGCTCTTCTTTGGCGTCGTCATTAGCGTCTTCGGCTTTCACCTCCTGATTCTGCTTCGCCGCCTCTTCCTCTTGCTTCTGCTTCGCCGCCTCTTCCTTCTCTCTTGCCCGTTCACTCTCCTTCTGGGCCTCTATTTCTTCCTTCCTCACCTCGTCCTTGTATGCGTTGCTAAGCTCGAGAAGCTTGTCGACTTCCTCTTCGTATCTGATCTTATCAACATGGATATGATGCATGAATGTGTCGGCCCAAAGTGGGTGGTTCACAGTGTTGGAGTTTGAAAAGTGATTCACTCCTTCGATATACCGTTCCATACGGTTACGCAAAAGATGCTTCATCTGCTCCTCGTGGAACGCCGTGAAATCTCTCGTCAGAACATACTCCCTGAAAATCCACTCGTGCTTGATCAAGTTCTTGTGGTCATCCAAGTTCAACTTTTCAATCATCTTGGCGTCATCCTCGCTGACAACACGCTTCTCCTTCTTTACCGAGTTGTCCTCAACGAACTTGCCCTTGTTCTTGATGTACTCCGTGACAATCTTGTTGTTCACCCAAATACGAAGGTTTCTGAGGTAGTAGTAGTCTTGAAAGTTGGTCTGCAAGAAACCCTTGACTTGGTACTCCTGGTCAAGAAGCAAGCCAAAGTTCAGGGGAACGTAGCCAAGCTGGTTCTGGACTCCCAGCACAATCAAGGGTGACAACTCCTGTAATGAGCTGAAATGACGGTTTCTGCAGTTGTAGACCTGCTTCAATGCATTATCGACGAAAGTCAGCTTGCTCTGGGTACTGAGCTTCTTCTTGTTCTTGTCGAGGTTAATCTTGTAGTCATATCTGGATGGGGCTGTCTCATTACTGAGAGCAAGGCCAGTGATATCGACGTACAAACCGGTAGACACGTCAATAAAACGAGCGTCAATGTTGTTCATACCGTTACCACGCTCTCGGTGAGTGATACTGGAGCCAACGTCAACGAAGAACGAGCCCATACCGTTGAAATTCGTCTCATCACCAACGCCGTCAACACCAACATTTTCAACAACAAGGGTTTGATTGAACTCTCTGCCCAATCTATGCAAATCTCTAATCGGCATCTGAGCATCGGTGTCTGCATCCCAGGGGAAAGCCATACCGTTCCAGTACCAAGAAAGCAAAGAGCCATGCGCAATCCATGTGACAAGACCGTGGGTCTTGCAAAACTGGAGGTAGTTTTTGATGAGTCTATGCAAGACAAGCACTTGTCTGTCAGAATTGATTGTGAGACCATCAAAGAAACGCCAGTCGTGATGTTCGCCGAAGATCTTGGAGCTATCAGAGTTGACCAACTTCGCCTCGTCAAAGTACTTGACTGGAGTGGAAGTGCCAGTGGAGTCAAGCAAGCACTCGAGGTACTTCTTGTCCATGACGGATTTGTGGTCCATTCTTTTGAGTTCATCAATGACCTCTTTGGCGTCGACGTGGAACATGTCCTGGTCGAGGTGGATGACGGAATCACGCATCACGCCGTCGGCATTAGTGGGCGGTCTGGACTCCACAAGCTGGTTATACGCTTTGAGAACGTCGAATGAACGTCCGTCCAACTCGGTCATAATGTCTTCGACCATTCCATTGAACAAAACCGAGTTTCGATAGTTATTATTCTCGTGGTCTTCAACATCGATGACGTAAGAGCCCGCATCGTTCGTCAAAAACACAAGTTTCGTTGGACTGGGAAAGCCAGAGTAAAGGAAAGACTTGCCCAACATTCTCATGTTTTCTCTAGTTTGCGCATGGGGGAACTGACTGATACGCCAGCCCAAGGGAAACAGCGAGTCATCGTGACAATATTGTTCCACCGGTCTAGCCACAGAGCCCTTGAGCACCTTTCTCTGGTTGGAGATATCATACACCTCGGTACAATTGGGCTTAGCCTTCTCGGGTAAAAGAATGTACTTATTGAGATCTTTGAGGTCGACCCAGTCGGACCAATGAAACGGAACTGGCTTGTCTGGGTTCGCGCGAATCCAGTGGTAGTAGGCGGCGAGGGTAAATCTTGGGTCAAACGGCTGGATTAAAGGCTTATCGTCTGTGCCGTAATAGGACGGTATGGGCAAGGTGGTTTCGGGTATGTAGTTTGGGTTTATAAAAAAATTATCTGGGGAAGTGTTGTCGCCGAGTTTCTCGGTGGACACATCGTCTAGAGTCTGCTGGAACGAGGAGCTCGTATCTAGCTTAAGGTCGGCGGACATGTACTTGAAATATAGAATACGGAGGTTCAAATAGACCAGTTTGTGGTAGCGCTGAGCTAGCGACTTCATCGGGTTCAACGCTAGAAGCATTGAGTAGGCCACGATGACGGTCAAACATAGCACGGCGATTCGTGTTGTTTTCTTCAAGGTGACAACAACCATGCTGTGAAATGTGGGTGTTTGGAGGGGATCTAGAAAAAGGCGGTTGCGAAGAGAAAAAAAGAAGCAAATGGCTGGGT
The DNA here is from genome assembly GCF_002926085.2 of Candidozyma duobushaemuli. NCBI lineage: Eukaryota > Fungi > Ascomycota > Pichiomycetes > Serinales > Metschnikowiaceae > Candidozyma > Candidozyma duobushaemuli. The sequence continues at coordinate 1,542,512 of NW_020289897.1, forward strand.
TTTATGCCCCAGGTGCTAAGCTGCTTGTCCGACACAGAGAACAGGTACCCAAGTGGACTATATAGCAGAAAACATACGCACGATCTCACAGCCATTGTAGCACAGGAAGTCGCGTCTGCGATGCAGGTGTTGCTCGGCGGGGCAGTCGAGGTGAGAAACGGGGAACCAGCGAGTGGTCAGGCGAAACTATTTAAAGGACGAGTTGGCCGCTATTTTAAAAAACTTGTTTTTGTGGTGGGAATCCGCGTATATATATAGTTCTTGGCGCTGGTGCTCAGCCGCAGGGGTAGCCAGGGCTCGGGCCGGTTTGTGGGGGACCGCACGGCACTAAATAAGCGAACAATCACGCCAATGACGACACATGGATTTTGTATTTTTGAACGCTCGTGTGACAGGCGGTTACAAACAGAGGTGTATGAAGGAAGACAAAGGGCGATGGATCAGAAACGGAAATGGGTGGAAGTGGTCTAGGTGGAAGTGGTCTCGGGGTGGAATTTGGCCTGTGGCTGCAAGTGGCGTGGTTTGGAGAAAATGGTCTATGGCGGTTTAAAGTGCACCCTTGTGGCTGCACCGTTGTCTTAAGCTTTGCCTCGCACACGCTAGCTTAAATTGTGGATGGATATGGGTGGAAGCTTATGTTCCACAGACGCACAATGGAGATGACGCGGATTCGCAGCAACTTACACTTTACGGTTTCGTTCAAGGCAAACGACCCCAAACAACCTCAAACGAAAGTACAAATGGATTCTCGAGGATCCCTCGTTTTTCAACCGTCTCCAGGGCTTCTTTCGGACGTTTCACTAACCTTCTTGGCTGCCAAGAGGCGCACTGCTTTCCACCTCGCGCAGCGCTTCATTGCTCGTGTGCGTGGAAAACGCTCACAATCAAGATCCCTGGCACATAGTCGAGGCTTCTGTCGTGAATTTGCTGCCATTGACACGATGGCGCTGAGGGGTTCTGATACTGGTACTTTTTTCCGCGATGCAGCCGCCGTGGTGGTTGTTATGGCGGTGGTGATACTTTGATATTTTTCAAGCGAGGTGCGTTTCCGGACGCTCGGTTGCTATGTATATTTTCCTTCCGGTTCATGTGGGTCCCACGAAGCGGCTGTTTCTGCTGCGCTGGCTATTTGGCGGCCCAATTGTGGAACAAATGATCCGGGTCCTGGCGGTTTCGAGCCATGCTCGGAAGAATGTCATCGCGTTTTGAAAAATTGCAATGCATCAACGGCGGAGGTTTCTTCTTTGATTGGGTCAGAGGTTCTCTCAAAAGGGAGCCACAACGGCCTCGGCTTTTTGTGTGCTATCTCGCAAATTGTGTTTCTGCAAGTTTGCAGCGGTCCGCTGGTGCTTGTGCTGCTTTTCTTCTCTCGCTGCTAGGTCTTTCCGATCCCTCCTCAAGCAGCTTCCCTATTCGGTGTTTTTGTTTCGGAAGCCTTTTACTAAGCTTTTTGCAACCAGGTTATTTCCAAAGCCGCCGGCTTGGCTTGTTCCGGCGGAGATCTCGATTCGGACCGGCCGTCTGTGCGGCTGTGGTGAAGAGTTGATGATTCTGAAGCGCTACATCATTGATTACGCAGAAGCAACGGATGGAGGCTTCCTCAAGGGATGTATTGTGCAAGCCTTTGTTCTGCAATTCGTTCTCTTCATTTTTGTGCCGATCATCCTCTACTGGCCTTTTTCAACCATCCTTTTGGGCCTTCCGAAACCCAGCAGGTAAATTCTCGGCACCACGCCTCACGATGCCCAGGCGTCTACCTCTACTTTCGACGTAAGTTTTTCACTGGTCGATTATCTTTTCGATCTTCGGCGCAGGATGTTCTTCTCGAGTTTTTCAGTGACGTCATGTCTGCTAGTCTCTTGAGCTTGTCTTGATTACCTAAATGGCCCGCATGAAATAGCTCAAAGGGTTATGAAGGGACCAGTACTCAGAGTTCAAAACGGCCATCGATGTAAGATGCAACGATTGGATCGCCTTCAAAACGAAATTGCCGATCAGAATAACGTCTTGGTTATGGTCCACGATCTTCCACTACTGGATAACTCGTAATCTACTCTACCATTTCATATAGAGGCGTTCTTAGGAGTCTTTAAACAGCGCATCAAACGCTTTCAAGCTACTAGTTTGAGAAGTTCTGATATCGTTTCTCCTTGACACTTCAATCCCTTCTCAACGGCTCCATAGAAGCTCGGAAATACATTCCTGCGGCATCGATATAACCGATGTACTTCCAAACGAACACAAAGCAAAATTCACAGGCTTTACGAAACGGGATTGGTCACAAGCGGACCCAGCCTATTCGTGAGACATGTAGCAGTTTTGTGATATTATGAAAATGGCGACCTTCGTCTTCGCCTTCTTCGCACCGGGGCCTACAAAATGCTAGTTCATCAAATGGCGTAGATTCCGTAATAAATATTTACTTACTCTCTGACAAGAATGGAGGCAGCACCCATACCGGTACCGATACACATGGAGGTCAAACCAATCTGGCCCTTCTTCAACAAAGGCAAGATGGTGGCGTACTGTCTGGCACCAGTACAGCCCAATGGGTGACCCAAGGCAATAGCACCACCGTTGATGTTCAACTTGTCAGCTGGAACGTTACAGGTCTCAGCAGAGTACAAGCACTGAGCGGCGAAAGCCTCGTTGATCTCGAAAATGTCAATGTCGGAGACGGTCAAACCAGCCTTCTTCAACACAGTTGGGATGGCAACAGCTGGACCGATACCCATGATCTCTGGTGGGACACCGACAGCGGAGCAGAGGACGAACTTACCCTCGATTGGGTAGCCCTTGGCCTCGGCAACAGATCTTCTCATCAACAACACGGCGGCAGCACCATCGGAAACCTGCGAGGCGTTACCAGCGTGAGTAGTACCGTCGGACTTGAAGGCTGGCTTCAACTTGGCCAAGGACTGGGCGGTAACACCCTTTCTTGGACCCTCGTCGGTGTCAACGATGATCTTCTTCTCGGCTGGCTCAGCGTTCTCCTCCTCGTCATCGTCATCGTCATCTCTGAGGATGGCCTCAATTGGCAAGATCTCGGACTTGAAAGCACCCGAGGAAACAGCCTGCTCGGCCTTTCTGTAAGACTCAGCAGCGAAAGCATCCTGCTTCTCTCTTGGAATCTTGTACTTGTCAGCAACGTTCTCGTTGGTGATACCCATAGGGATCAAACACTTGGCCATCTCGGCGTTCTCAGCCAAAGCTGGGTCAACCTTTGGAATGGCATCGGCACCGTAACCCTTGGTCATGGACTCGACACCGGCAGCGACACCGACATCGATCTCACCACACTTGATCTTGTTGGCAATCTCGGAAACGGCCATCAAACCGGAAGAACACTGTCTGTTCAAGGCAATGAAGGCAGCGGTGTTAGGGATACCGGCAGCAAGACAGGCACCTCTGTGCTCAGAAGCACCGGCGGCTCTGTTCAAAACGTTACCACAGGCAACGTCCTCAATCAAGTTGGGGTCGACACCGGTCTTCTTGAGGAAAGCCTCCAAGAACTTGGTCAAAATGTAGTCGGAACCAACATCTCTGAAGGAACCTCTACCACCCTTGGTCATGGCGGTTCTGTAGGCGCCGACAATGACAACGTCATCTGGGTTCTTCTCGAGAACGGCCTGCTTGGAGGAAGGGCTCAACTGGCCAGCCAACTGGTTCAATCTATCCATGGTGATATGTGAAAAAAAATGTGGGGTGATGGGCGAAAAAAATGAGGGAGCAGGGGGGTCTTTATACTTTTTCGAATCACATTCATACGCCAGGGCCACTCCGCATTTTGAGGCCGGTGCTGCATATGCACTACACACGTACCGAGGACCCCAGATTTAAGTCCTAAAACCCGTACACCACTCGCTGCAGCCGGCTCGCCGACGCCGGTAGAGCCAACGTTGACTTGGGAAAGGCAAAGATTTCACATTGTACTAGTGAAATGTCGCTGGCTAGTAGGCCAAATCAGCGTCTCCCAGTGCGACGCACATGAAAAAACCGTACACCACAAGCAGGACCGTTGGTTGCTTCCGCCCGCTCCGCCATGTGAAACCCCGCCGGAAGAGCACGTGACCGCCTTTCTACCGAGGCCTCCCCACGTCAGTCCAAGGCCACTATACGATTTGCATTGGGGAAATACGGAAAAATGAATTAGGGATCTGGGATCTTTTCATTACGAAGGTGTTTTTATTAAGAATTATAATTAATTACACTGGCCACTGGCGGGGACCTAGGTGGTACCCGCTCGATCAGATGCTATTGTCCCGCGACTAAGTCCTAAGATTGAACATGATAATATGGCATGACGTAGTGAAGATGAAAAATTCGGTGTCACAACCTAGGAGGGCTTGGATTTGCAAAACACGCAATCCTGTGAGTTAAGCTTATAAAATATTTTAAATGCCCCCTCGAGAACCTTGAATGGAGAAACGACCTGGGTATCTTTCACCTGCCACGATATCCACGGTTGCAAAATCGCACCGAGTCGCCCAGCCCCGAAGCCCGACTATCGAAAAACGGTGATTGGCGAGACAAAATGCCAATGACTCTTTGTTTGAACGGGGGCGAAACATAATCGTCGTTTTTCTTTACATTGATCCGCCCTCGTTATCTCCTCTACTACCCTTTTTTTCGATGGCAATACCCCAGGGGTCACCCTAGAGGCAAATGCAGAGGCTGGCTGCATAGCACCTATTATGCCAAAGAAGCCCGCAGAAGCCGCCACCGAGTATTTCGGCATCACGACTTTTACACTTTAGAGTTCAGGCATAGAAGGTTTCCAGCCAGCTCGGTTCCGGTGAGCCAACAAGGACCCGAGGCATCCCCAGCATAACTCCTCTGTACCCAATATTGTCTTCTCAACATAATCGGCCCCGTAACTGTAGTTTTTTGGGTTCGTGTAGCGACGGCCTTAAACCCTATCTTAACTCCACTCCGGTGCGTCTCCGAGACTAAAGCTGGGGTAGAGGGGTTCAACGGAAAATTGACGGGTGCGCCAGGTGCCTGTTTGGTCTCGAGGGAGCATGGTCCGAGGAGTTATTAAAACGTCGTCGTGGTGCTCTGGTGTGAGGAAGGTATTAAAATCCGGGTCTGCCGACTGGTCATTGACTCTGGAGGGTCTTTGGAGGGTGGTGATTGGGTAACAAGCGGTGGGCTCGATGATGGTGGTGATGGTGGGTGGATTCCCGATTGGGTAATGGCCGAAAGGCTTTTGTCTGTCTTTCTATCGGGTGAAGCCTAATAGCGCTTTATACTGTTCTGTCTTGGGGCCTTTGATGTCATCCGTGGTTGGCCAATGCTAAGTGTAGCTCACGTAACCTGCTCTTTAAATTAGTCTTTATGGTTTGAATCCACAAGCATAGGGCCCTCCTCCCCATCCTTCAATCTCTCGTTGAAGCGTTCCACCACCTACGCCTTGTCCTCTCTCTCAAAAGAGAAGATGCCAATGAAAGGATCGATCTTATCGGGCCTTCCTTCAGGGCACTGACCCGTAAATATAAGCAGAGGCTCCGCGTCTTCCTTGCCCAACTCCACCTGGTGCACCTTTTCCTTGTCATCTCCAGAAAGCCCTATGATCTTGGTGAAGTCGATCCGTAGCGTGTTTTCCTCGTCCACAACCACAAAAAGCTTATATCTCTGGTCCTGCAAGTCTGCACTGTCGTTGTAGTGGATCGTTCCTTTGGAGGTTCCTGTAATTAGACCCATGGTGGACCCTATGCCCATGATATTCGTGCCCTTGACCTTCATGTAGACACCTGAAAGGCCAAATGGAGAACAGTGGATTTCAAGGTCGCACTCGTTGGCATACTGAAATTCGAGGTCTTTTTCCGACATGGTGCTGTGAGTATGGGATTAGTTGGAGTAGAAGGTGTAGTTGGTTTTGGATGTGATGCGTACATCAACAGTCTGCAGACAGGGAAGCGGAGGAAGACGGCGGACGCCAGATTCCATAAAATAGAGAAGCTTTATCGAAAGAGGAAAAATAACCTGGAACCTCCTGGTGTAGGGAGGGTGTGGTCTTGTTTTTATGTGATTTTGATGAAATGTGGTGGTTCATAGGGTGGCTGCGAAATGGACCCTGAATGACTCAGAGGTGGAAGGAAGCGAGGACTCAAGGACGGAGTGAAAAGAATTCATGGCAAATAGTAGAGTGTAATTGATGGAAGCAAAGAAAAAGTTGGCCTTTTTGCTTTATTGCTTGTGGGTGGTTTAGTGTCTCGTTGGTATCCACATAAGCCTGTACAAGTAGTATGGGCCTTGAGAATATAGAACCCCCGCTTCAAGACTAAGAAACATACAAGCGATCAAATATATCTTCCTTTTCTTTGAAACAAATGTTGTTAATATGGCCTGTGTCCGCTTAAGGGCAAAATTCCTACATACACCTCCAATGGAACCCCAAATATCCACTACAAACACTACTACTTTCCTTTTCACATTTTTTTTATTTTTTTCTATTTTTCACATTTTTTTTTTTTTTTTTTTTTTTTTTATAATTTTAAATTTTTGGAGAAGCCATCCCGTCAGGGGCCGTGCACAACATAGGCACAGGCAGGCTTCTTGTTCCGTCTTCTTCTCTGTCTTCTCTTGAAGCCGGGGAGATTCTGCCTTCTTCTCTTTGTGTTTCTCCGGCAGCTTCTCTGCTGAGGCACTGGCGACCTCTCGGGGGCAGGAAGCTCCGAAACACAAACCTTGGGTGGAGAAAGCAAAGTAGCAGGTTCCTTGAATTCAACCTGCTCCACCTCTTGTGACAGGGGAGATGTCAAAGAGGGAGCCTTGGCTCTGTCGGACTCCAGAGGGGAAGTTGATCTGAAGTCGGAGGTCTCGATAACCTCGACACGTGGTGGGAAAGGGTCCTTGATGAGGATTATTTTGGTATCATCAAGCACGCAGGTAGTTGGTGTAGCAGAGGTGTAAAAGACGGCCTTCTTCACCTGGGGAAGGTGCTTCCAGTACGAGTGGTAGTACTCGAAAAGCTGCAAAAGCTTGGTGAAGTTGGGGCCCATCTTGGCCACCTGCTTGGAGGTATCCATTGGAACCTCTTGGACCAATCCTGGATGGACCAACTCGGGGACCTTGAAGGTCTTGGTCAAACAAAGAAGTTCTCTCTTTTCCCTGCGAATAGAGCGCTGGAACTTCTTCAGAGCAGCTGGGGGAGCATTTGGAGCCACAAGGTTGAATCTACCATTGTGAATCTCCAAAATGTCGATGGGGAAGATGGGGGTGTAGCACAAGTCCACTGCTCTGGATACCTGGGGAAGAGTGGGGTATCTGGACTTGTACAAGTCACAAAGCTTCAAAAGCTTCATGAAGTTGTGGTAGGGCGACAAGAAGCCCACCTGGAGGTTGGCTGGTTCAGTCTGAGTTGGAGTAGCTTCACTGCGGTTTCGAGAGAGGCTGCCTCTGCTGGTTGGGACGCTAATCTCCAACCCAAATTCCTCGTCAGACTCAGAATCAGACTCGTTCAAGTCGTTCTGAGTGTCGCAGCAATGCTGAAGATTATCAAGAGTCTTCATGTCGCTGTCGTTGAGAAGTGGAATCTCATACAAAGCGTGGTCGCCAAAGAAGGCCTGAGAAGGCTCGTTCTTTTTGATCACGGTAGTCTTTTGGTGAGAAGCAGCAGCCTCGTCCACCTTGGACTGGAAAAGGGCACTAGCCTCAGGGCTAGACTTGGACTTCGCATACTGGGTAAAGAAGTCGTTGAGTTCCTCGGCGCTGAAAGTGAGCTCGAGGGGCTGGGTGGACAAGCCACCGAAAGCGTTAGCTGGAATCGAAATAGTTGTAGACATTGTTGCTTGTGTTTGTGTACGGAGTAGATGCTCTGGTGTCAAACTGGGGAAGAAGATGTGGTGGATAGAGAATGGGAAGAGAGGAGGGAAGGGCTCTATTTATTTTCCGATTCTGGTGGGTTTAGAAAATATTCGAGTGTTGATGACCAGGCGAGGGCTGGTTGAAGTCATGCCGTTGGTGTTGGAGTTACTAGTTTGGTGCGAGAAGTGGAGGAGGACGTAGCTTAATGGGCTGAAGTCTGGGGTGGTTGGATTTTCGATAATCAGCAATAACCTGTGTTTTCTGATCATTTCGATACCCACAAATGTTCATTTTGTCTGGTTCAGGCAGAAACTAAATGGGTGCAAAAAACAAGTCCTCAGTATGTACTATCGCACCTGGGATCAAAATGGTAGGTGCAGCGATAAGATAATGCATCAAGAAAAATACGGATCAACCTGTGCTCAATAAGGGAATTGCAGAGATAAACGAGGTCACGTCGGAGATGAAAAAGCATTTATTTTACAAATTTGGGTCACCCATGGTGAATATTATGAGAACACTATGGAAGGTGCTCGGTCAATGGGCATTTGGCGTCATAGCAGGCACCGTAGAACCGTGGACAATAGCCTGGAAGCACAAAGAACTTTCTGAACTAATAACTGGACTGTAGAGTGTGAATAGGAAAGAATCGTAGTGTCCCGTTCATAAATCTATCGTTCTACGAGCAACTGTGTGTTTCAAGCAATCATCTGTTCTTTAAGAAACGCAGTCTCATCGCTTCTGCCACTTTCGGTGTCACCTTCAGAAATGATCTTCAGAATCGGTCTACCCTGAATTAACCTCTACCCCTCAGCAGCTAGTACCCTGCTGGATCCTAGTTTTGCCGTAGACCAAAATCCAAAAACGCCTTCTCAAATCATCCTAATAAAACGCAACGGAAAATTCCCGCCATACCTTTTTCGTCTTGTCCAGAAGCCGATGTGCATCCACCATATCACCTACCCGGTACTACCTTCTTATCGCTCATCCACACCTGAGCCTCACTAATCTGATAACGAATAATCACGAAACCACAGTCCCCACCACAAACCTGCTAAACCTTAGATGTTTCAGGCAAACTCTGACTTTTGACCACATCGAACGCTCAATCGGTTATGGCCTCCAGAAACGGAAGGTCTATGCTGGTAGCGCAAAATCAGCACCTTCTTCGCATACCTCAGGCGACCTATGACGCAATCGGAACAATTATCAAAAGTGCATTTTCCAACACCTTTTCCAAAGAACACCGAATCCGGGCTTCTATGCTCAGCGGATGCGGGCCGGTGTCAAAAACAAAAAACGCCTTGTTCTCTACTGCGAGATTGCCTTGCCAAGCTGCGGCTCTCCATATAAAAAATCACTTCAGCACGTTCCAAGGCGTCATCTCGGACAACTAGCCCTACCTTCTAAAAAAAAAAAACCTGATTTGAATCTACCGCCTAATTTGAATCACGGCGATTAGATCATCGGAAGATGCACTTTTGTAGACTATGCAGCCGCCGGCTTTTCACCACAGTATCAACCGCACTGTGGCTCTTGTAAATCGCCTACCTTGCTTATTAGCAGCCACAGAAACAGTGCAGATGTGCATCGAAACGTCAAATTCCAGCAACGCCATTGGTCCATCTAAACAGTTTCTGCATTTGACGCTGCACCTTCGGCGTTAGCGGCCTTTTTCTCTCCTTCTAACGCATCCAATTGATCATCTTCTTCATGAGCGGCTACTAACTTCTGCAGTGCCTGCGTCGCCTAGATATCTTGCAGCCATGTATTTAAGGCATCGAAATTCCCCCATTTTTCATCCAGCATGAGCAAATCTGACAGTGTCATCCTGGAGACGGCTTCCGTCAGGTCGGCCTCCAGCACAGGCAAATCCAACAATGTCGACGTTTCCGTCGTTGATCTCGAGTCGCTAAAGCCGGACTCCGACTCGCTCAAGAACAATGTTTTCGAAAAGGAAGCCAACCTCGATAGAGGCCTTAAACAGCGTCATATCCAGATGTTGTCGTTGGTGGGTGTTTTCGGCACAGGTTTGTTCTTGTCGAGTGGAAAAACGCTAGCCTTGACAGGTAATGTGGGAATGTTGCTTTCCTACTTGTTCATCGGGTTTCTTGTCGGTTTGAACCAATTGGCCATGATCGAATTATCCTGTTTGATGCCCGTGACAGGCTCCTACATCAGACACGGCGACCACTTTGTGGATTCCGCTTACTCCTTTGCATTGGGCTGGATCGGTGTGTACCAGCATATTCTTCCGAGTGAAATTTCAGCTACTGCGGTGGTGATGGGCTACTGGAGCGACTTGAACCCGGCCGTGTGGATCACCGTTTTCATTGTGGTGATTCTCGCATGCAACTCGTACAAAATTCGGTTCTACGGTGAAGTCGAGTTCTTCTTTGGTGTGCTCAAGGTGCTTCTCATTGCCGGTCTCATCATTCTTTCCATTGTTTTGGACCTTGGTGGGGTCGCTGGCGTAGACAGAATTGGCTTCCGTAACTGGAAGAAAACGCCATTTGTTGAATACTACACCGACGGAAACCTCGGCCAGTTCTTGTCCTGGTGGAAAGCTACCGGATCCACCGTCTACGCTTTCGGTGGTATCAACGCTATTTCCTTCTATGCTGGTGAAACTCAGAGCCCCAGACACTCCATCTACACTGCCGGAAAGCGTATTTTCTTCAGAGTGTTTGTGCTTTACATCCTCACAGTCTTTGGTCTCACGCTTATTCTTCCAGCAGACAATCCAAAAATTGCCAACACCACAGGCGACTCCACAGGCTCTCCTTTCGTCATTGCCATCCAAGACGCCGGCATCAAGGGTCTCCCCAGTGTGATCAATGCCGTTGTGTTGACGTCAGCATTTTCTGCAGCCAACATGGGTTTGGTCCAGACCTCCAGAAACCTCTTTGCCTTAGCATCCAAGGGTCAGGCACCCAAATTCTTCCTCAAGACCAACAGATTTGGATTGCCCTATTGGGGTGTGGCGGTCTCGGCTTCCTTCATGCCCTTGGCCTACATGAGTGTCAGCTCTAGTGCTTCTACGGTTTTTGGCTGGTTCCAGAACTTGACGAGTGCCAACCTTCTTTTGGTGTGGATTGCCATTGGCATCAATCATTTGCACTTGATGAGGGCCTTGAAGGTCCAGGGCTACAGCAGAGCAGATTTGCCATACAGAATGCCCTTGGCCCAGTATGCGGCGCCGTTCTCGTTGTTCTTCTTTGTCGTTCTTCTTTTGACAGGCGGCTACGAGAACTTCTTGAATGACAATTTCGACATTTCCTCATTCTTCAGTTCCTACTTTGTGATTCCCCTTTTCACATTTTTGTTCCTCTTCTGGAAGATCCTCAAAAAGACCAAGTACAAGAAGCCTGAGGACGTGGACTTGAAGGTCTTGTTCAAGGATATCGAGGAGAACCCAGAGGACATTCCTCCACCCAACCGCGGCTGGAGAATCATCAAATACCTTTGGGAGTAATATGCGAGTCATTTATACATTTGAGAGTAATTATGCATTAATGCCGTTATGTAGCCTTTACTTCTTCCATCAACTGGACGATCCTCTGGTACTCCTGTGGAGGAAGTCCCAAAACCTCAATATTGTTGCTCACAAAATTGACGATATCAACAAGCGGCAAGCTCTCTTGCAGTTTTATCCAGCTCTCAGCGTTCACCTTGAAGTTCTTTTCGAAAGCCTTGGCTTCCTGCGTGATCTCCACCAACGACTTGTCTGTCTTATCTAGACCAACCTTCTTAGCCACAAGCAAGTTTGTGCTGAAATTGGTGGGGATGCTCAAGGTCGGTGTGATATCAGGATACTCGATTGGAATCGAAAGGAAGATGTCAGCGTGGTTATTTTGGAAGTTCCAAAGCCATGGCACTTTCTTACCAGCCACTGGCACAATAACCTTATAGCGAATCTCCTTGGCAGATTTGTGGAACAACTTGACGTGGTGGGCAAGTTTCGTGCACATTTCATCGATGTACTTGATTCTGAGTCTGTTTGTTTCACTGCTGATGTGTGGTGCTGGAGGTTCCGGTGGAGGTGTAGGAGGAACCACAACAGGCGTAGTTTCTCTAGTAGCTTGAGCAGGTGATGCGTTTTCTGTAGGCTTGAAGCTCACAAACTTCATTGTCTGTCTCTTTTCCTGCTTCAAGAAATCTTCCAAGTACTTGTTGAGCGTTTGAATCTGCGATAATAGGCCTCTCCCATCCACAAGGGTAATATCAGACTCGATCTTCTTTTTCAGTCTTGCCACAGTGGCAATCTCCTTGAAGCCTCTTTCAATATTGATGCTGAAGCCTCTGGGAATATCGCTATTGAGAACAATGATCGATGGGAGCTCTTTCGTATCCTTGGGGTAGTTTGGAGGAATGGTCAAGTTGAACTTCAACGTATCCAACTCAAAGGGGAAGTCGGGGTCAGCGGGGGGTATCATGAAACTGAGATACAACGGTTGCAGGGCATCTCGTTTTATTAGACGGAGTACATGGTTAATGACGATCTCTGCTTTTGCCTTCTTGGGAACGTTTTCCTGGTTCTCTAACTGTAGCAGAACAATCTTCTCGACCGCAAGACCATTTATCGTTATAGGAATGTACTTTTTGACGAGCTTCACAATCTCCAAGAATCGGTAGTCCTGTTCGGGTGTCTCTGGGGTCGATGCCTTCTTCAGCTTGCCTCTTCGACTCTGCTTCTCTTCGCCTTCTTTGGGAGACTTTCTTGGGCGACGCCTGTGCATTCTCCTTTGTTTGCTGGAGCCTTCAGCCAGCGACAGACCCTCCATTTATGCGATAAGTGTTTCGAGCTGAATCAGGATTATCACTCATACTGAGCAATGGTGGTGATGTTGTCACGTGACTCCCATTTTAAGGGGCGAAAATCTGGCAGAAGTAGGGGTAAAGGGATGCTTTGCTGGACCTTCATGGCTAGAATATGAGCCAATGACCACTTCCAGTCATATATCAGAGTCATTGGCTGGAATTGGAGGTATCTAGGGTATGGTTGATTGGTGGTGTACGGGTGCAACATGTAATGGCTGCAAAAGGGTCTCCCGGTCAATCAAAATGCATTATTGCGATCGAATTATTGTTTTTTTTTTTTTTTTTTTTTGGTTCCGCTGTCTTCAAACGTCTCCTTCTTCTCTACTCTTTTCTCCGCAGCCTCCACTACCTATTGAAGTGCAAGCAAATGCTAAGTCACAGCACAAATGGCCATTATAGTAGGTCTAGTGGGAGTCCCACTTCATTCAATTTCTTCTTCATGTCATTTGAGCAAATTTCTGGTCACTAAGCTCCTAATCCTCCCACATCCATCACTTCCACCTCCTGCTTACATAAGCGCTGACCAAGCTCCTCCATCTACCACATCCCTCGATCAGCTAATTGCAACGTAGAAAGTGCAGTGCTCTATTTCCAAAAAATAAAACGTCCTAGTCACTCCCAGTCCATTGATCTTGCCTCAATCGTGCTTTGTGACGCTGGCCTGAGGTCATTCATTGTGCTACACTTACTCCATAGGTGGCTGCGAAAACGGTAACTCCAACTCCAACAAGCCAACTTTGCAACATAAATTGAAGTCCTTTTCGCCAGAAAATGAATCGCCCATCACCACATTCACAAAGCACTTCCCCACAGGCATGTCCGTTCTTACCGCCATGACTCCAGCTTCTACCAAGTTTGTGCCTTTCAAGGCACCTTCCCAGATGCCCAAGGCAAAGGCCACCTCGGCCATTGCTACGCCACAAGCTACAGGATCCAAGTGGGTCCCTCTTAACCCAGACCCCTTTGCGCCGCCCAAGAAGAGTGTGTTCAAAAAGGCCGTTTCTCTGGTGAATAGCGCAATGCCAGTTGTGCTAGACAAGCTCCACGCAGCCTCGAGAAACGCTCTTTTTGTAACCAGGGCAATTTTTGGCGACTTTGTTCCTGAGGTGATTGAAAACGATCACTACGCCTCGTCGTCCTCGAGTTCCTTCCGTTCGAGGTTCCTGGACAAACTCCCTAGCGAAATCGAGTTCACCCACTCGTTTACCGCTTTCAAGGTGGACAGAAACGGAAAGGGCGTGAATTTGCACAATTCTCTACAATTGGCCATTCCTCGTCTTTTCAAGCGCCGTCCAGCCCAGCGAATCGCTCGGTTTCTCAATACTCTTGAAAACCAAACGGTGAGCCACGATGCCACCAAGATTACCTTCAAGCCAACGGTCAGATTGACCACCTACCTTACTGAGGATCCAGCAAATTTTGTTCCTCGAGTGTGCTCCCCAGATGCCTCTGGTTCTGCTGTCAGAAAGCCCAAGACTTTTCCCATTCAGACGCAGCAGCCATGGCAAAAGGTGAATTTCGAATTTTACGAGAAACTCGCCTCTAAGACCTTCGACGCCATCGAAGGCGATACCCTGTCTTCTGCCGAAGAGTTGGCCCACCGACTCAAGACCCTTTACCGTGTGCTTCAGTCCCAGATGGTGCACCAGGTCAGAGCCAACTTTGTGTCTGGAGGACAGAAGATGCTGTCTTTTAACAGCCGTATTTCCAGAATTTCGGGCCATCTTCGTGCCCTTTTCATGGAGCTGGACCTCATCAACGAGGACTACAAGGAGGGTGTTTGCAACCACCTGATCCAATCCAGACTCACTGATGTGTTGGACAAGCTTCGCCGGGCCAAGTCCGAGGTGGAGTTTTTCAAGAAGGACCTCGATGCCGCTTTAAGTGAGGCCCTACTGGTCCAGATGCTCACGGAAGCCAGAGAATGTGTGAGAATCAGCACCATGGTGACTCTTCGTCACTTTGACCTCACCGAAAATGTCAAGGACAGTGACGGCATTTTCTTCGCTGATTGCGGGCAACACTCTTACAGAAGAGCGCTAGCTGACATTGAGCGAATTTTGCCTGTTGTCACTGACGTTTTTCTGACTGACCATTTGCATGTCACTATGAGGGCCACCTCCAGGGTGTTTCTGGTTGTGGACTCGTTGATCTACGATGCCGAGCGGTTGCGGAGTTTTCTCTAGGGTTTCGCTGGCGGTCTCACTAATTAAAGTATAAAAAATTTAAAAAAAGAAAAATATGTTGTAGTGAAGTAGTGGACATGATGTGTTGGTTCGTGATATTGGGTTGAGGATCGCGAATGGAGACAAATGTGATGATACACAAAAAAGTGCAAAATAATTTGTAGTTTGTGAGGGCGGTACAAAGAAGCTTGAGGGTTGTTAAGCTGGAGGTTCAAAACTTATGGACCTGGTGATGGTTTCAGATTCGACAAAGTAGGAAGTATTACGTTGGTTTGTTTGGCTGCAAAATGGATCTGCGAACTGCCTTGGTTCATTCCTGGTATAGAAATCGCTCGAACGGATTATAACGTTGCGTTTGGGCAATATGAATGAAGAAGAATTATCATTGTTTGTTAAGAATTATATAAAGCAAAATGCAAAAAAACTAGCGCAGCCAGGTTTCGATCCTGGGACATCAGGGTTATGAGCCCTGCGCGCTTCCACTGCGCCACTGCGCTTGACAGTAAAGAGACAATAGGCCGGGTTTGATAATTGCCATAAAATAAGCGGTATATGCAGGCCGTGGAAAATGGCAAAAATCGAAGAAGAGCCGGTTTTTGATGTTTTTAGCAAGCTGAGGTCTTTTGTCTATTACTGAGGACGTGATGAGGCTGCAAAGAGTGCCTCCCACATAATCCCCTTCTGCCCCAACAATTGAAAAGGGCAATGTTTCGCCGAAGGGTCGATGACATAATATGATTTGAAAAACCAGCAAAGATACATTGTCGCTCGCTATCCACCCCAACTAACAAGAACAAGGTGTGAAGTCATAGCCACTCTGGTATCTGGTAACTTGAGAGAAGGTTTTTTACTATATAATTTCGGTTTATAGCTTTTAAAGCTAAGGAGCAGGTGAGTGAGACACCGATCCCGAAGCGACCTTCAATCAACGTCTTCAGCAAAAAAAAAAAAAAATAAGAGGCGTATACGACGAATTGAACAGTCTCTAACTTTGACCGTATGGAGTGCCAATATTTTACTACAACAATGATGCTCTGAATGAAACGATATGACAAAATCGAAGGCTCAATGCAACCCCTCATGAAATTCAAAATTCATTAAACTATTTTGGGTATACGAATCAGAATGGTAGCGAAGGAAGAAGCGAATAAATAGGCGACATCTACGAGTCGATGTCTGGAGCAGAGTAGTTCTGCGTAGCATAGTCCCACAAGAAAGTTACCTGGTCAGGCACATCCTCAGCCTGACACTGGGAGGCAAAGTCCTTGCCCTCGAGTCTGGTGTTCACGTAGTCCTCGTAATCAGAAAGCTTACAAGAAAAGCCTGGACCGTCCTGGCAGTGTTTAACTGGAATGACAGCGTCGTTGACCAAGAATCTGACGTAAATGTCGTCACCACACTTCAACTTTTCAGTGTACAATCTGGCGCCCATGGGCACAATCAGGGAGTGGGCGTATGGAATAGGGAAAGGAATGTGGTCATATGGCAAAGGCTCATCTGGAGCCAAAAGGCCAAGGGCAGAGTGGAAGTTCTCAATGTTGGTGTCGTGAGTAAAAGACAAGACAAACTTCTGTGGAGGGTTCTCCTCCTTCAAGTAGGCCAACGTGGCGTTCAAGTATGGAGCTCCGATGGTCTCGGTGAGCTTGTTGCCTGGACCGTTGTTGTAGTAGTAGGAGATGTCCAGACGGTAAGAGCTCTTGACAAGCTCGTCGTTGGTGAACAAGTTGCAGAAAGGCGAGGAGCCCCTGACGTTGATTTCGTAGGCACACCAGGCGACCAAAGTGTTTAGGTCGCCCTTGGACAACTTGAAGTTGTTGCCCTTGGAGATTCTCTCAATAGCGGCATCCCAGAAATCCGTGTTGAAGTTTCTGTAGCTGTGGTCGACGTCCTTTTTCCAGTCCTTGCAAGCGACATTTGGAGTCAAGGAGTTGGCACCGTATTTGCGTTCTTCAGCAATCACAGCAAACTTGGCGGTTTCGTCACCGTAGTCATCGCCAAAAAGACCTCTGGCAAAGTATCTAGCCGTAGCATGGCATCTGCCTGAATTGGAAGTAAAAACGGTCAATGGTTCCAGAGACTTTGCAAAAAGATCGCTGTATCTGGCTCTGAAGTCAGCTCCATGGTTGTAGGCATCAGAGGTACCAGCATAGAGACCCTGGGAGTTTTGAGGCGACGTCTCCTTTTCGTAGTACTCCTTGTTGGTGACAAAGTACTCGTAGTCGTTGAGGAACGCCAATTCACCAACGAACGTTTCAGTGTGGTTCTTGATTCTGCCGTACAACTCCTCAAACAGGCGACCCTTGCCCTTCGATGGAAACCTCTCTCCGTGTCTGGACAACAAGTGGACCTGTTCAACAGTGCACTGGTCAGGAATAGAAGTAGAAATACCGTAGCCCGGGTGTTGAATGTATGGACCAGCACCACCCAAGTACTTGATCAAGTTGTACTGTTCAGTAGAGGCCTGGTTGGGAGTAGCGACATCCTGGAACACCAGCTGGGTGGTGAGGAGCAAGCCGTTGTTGATCAAAGGAGAGATTGCAACCATTTTCTAGAGATCATAAACAAGAAATTGCCGTCCATTTATATCTTATCTTGAAGCGCACGTGTGGTATGTGCGTGATAAGGTACC
Organism: Candidozyma duobushaemuli; assembly: GCF_002926085.2. Taxonomy (NCBI): domain Eukaryota; kingdom Fungi; phylum Ascomycota; class Pichiomycetes; order Serinales; family Metschnikowiaceae; genus Candidozyma; species Candidozyma duobushaemuli. The sequence goes on from NW_020289897.1 coordinate 1,559,957, forward strand.
CATGTGGTTTTCGGAAAAACAAGCAGTTGTACCTACAGGACGGCCATTGTAAACAAGCACGGCACGTAGGCGAGGGTGCTTTTGTGGAGGTTTGATCTGGGGATTTTCCATGGGGCCAAGACAAGTGCTACAGTTAGCACTCGTTAGTATGCGTTGACAGCATATACGAATGTGTCAAATGAGGAAAGAAGGAAGTGAAGAAGACGTTTCGGCGCCTGGTGCCTAATTAAACTATTGTTGATCACAATAGCCGAAATGCACAATATAAGTCTTTTGGCCATGTGGGGCAGTGTATTGATGCAGTTGTATTAGGTATCAGTGCAGCATCAACATCGATGTGCAGATGGTCCCTGAGGCCTCAATTGGGGTAATAGAGTTCAAGGTTTTACACCAATCTTTCGCTTATCTTTCTGATCATCCTCTTGATTGTTGATATGTCACCGTGGCTTGGGGAGGCTCAGGTTGTGTGACGTACGGTAAGACCCACCTCGCTTAAACCTGACACAACCGAGCATTATCTACAAAGCCTTGATAACGCAAATCTCTGCACAGTCCCGGGAAATCAATTTCCGAGGTTTTCGGGGAGTTGATTGGAGGAGTCTATTTGGAACCGTGTCGTGTGACCGTGTTGTGTGTTGTTGATATTTGGTGTTGCCGCTGTTTAGTGTGGGGTGGGAATGTCACTTGTCTTTGCAATACATACAAATTGGCGAATTGGATTGGGTACTTGGGTCACAGTGGGGAACTCGTGTGGGGTGTTTTATGGAGAGGGAAATTCGAATGTCATGTTTATCTCGGGCTCGTTTGGTTGATAGTTACAACTAGGATGGTCTTCACTGGGCTCTGAAGTACCGTGAATCACTAGTAAAGCCATGGTTCATGGGATTTAGGGGAAGCGCCAGAATGTCAGTGTAATAAACTGTACATTTTGATCTTCTCTTGGGTCATTCTCAGTATCCACTGCCTCTAGTGTGTTATATTTGCAGCCGGATTGGTCTACAATGGAACCGCATCTACCTGGTGGGAATAATCCAAAACCCAATGTTCTCAATGGAAGCCCCATAGAGCCTAGTTGACAGGGAGTGCTATAGTAGCAGAGGACACGCCTAAAGTGGACTTCTGTGAAAACTTCAACCTGACTTTCACTGCTTTCTATATGATCACCATACTACAATTGACTTGCTACCGCATTGCCGAAACAACCAGGGAAAAGAACACAATCAATTCAATTCTTTTACTCCTTCCTCAAATCATCTCTGTCCCATAAACTCGGTCACTCGTCACCTCTTTTCGCTGCACCACCTACTTCTTGTACCTGCTCTGATGGCTGCGAAAAAGGGCACTTTGAGAAACTCAAGCACAAATCCACCCCAGTTCGGAAATTGCAAGTGAAACCAGGATATATTTTTCAGAAAGCCCACTCAGCCTGCTATTGGAATTTCCTTACCATGAACCCCGTGGCGGAGCCGTCCACGTCCAATGGAGTATTTGTACCACGGGAAACAGCCTCCAGTCAATTGCATCATCACCACTCTACCATTCAACAACCATAATGCCCGCTCTCAATTCAAAAGAAAAAAGCAAAAGATTAACCACCAATCTGGTCATTCTTGGCCTCACTCAGCCAAGTGATTGTGTACTTCCAAGAAAGTACAGACACTTCAGTCAGCTGCAGCTTGATCTTTTCGGGGAACAACATAGTCTGGTCATTCCGGAGCAGCAGCCTCCTCATGTGGAGAAAGATCTGTTTCCAGGTTTGAGCCTGGCATTTTCCAAAAGGAAGTGTGCAAATGGTGATATCCAGGCTCAAGTACGTTTTGTGTCAGATCGTCTGAGTGAATTGTCCAGAAGCGACTCTGACTCTTCAGATGCTACATTTCACTCTTGCTCTTCAGAAACTCCCACCGAGCCACAAGAGCCACCACAGAGAGATGATGACGAGGAACCACCTCGGAAGATCAGAAAGAAGCTCAACTACCGGGTCGCCATGAAGCTCTACAACATCAAGAGAATTCATGAAGAGGCGAAGAAGAAGTATTTGGCTTCCTTGGAAGCCAGCCAGTCTGAGGTAGAAATTGAGCAGTCCGAGGAAGAGAACAAGCAGCCTAAGGAGGAGCAGTCTGAAACAGACGAGGTAGAGGAAGCCTCTGAGGATCTCTGCTTACGCCGTTTTCCTTCCAACAGAGCCTTTGAAAAAGTTGATAAGAGCTCTCCAATTGAGCCTGCGGAACTTCCAGACGACCTCTTTGAGGACGACTTGTTTGAGGGTAACTCAAATGGCGAAGTTAACGAGGACATCGAGGATATCTCCGAAGACGATTCCGAGGACAGCTCAGATGAGGATTCAGAAACTGAAGAGGATCTTCCAGAACCCATTGCAGCCATTCGTAGGCACCAGCAGACATACGTACACTCGAACTACGACCTCAATCGGTTGAACATCCTCGCAAAGAATGTCCAGAAACCAGAGGTGTTCAAAAGACTGCCGACGAAAACCCGTTTTTCCGACGACGAGTCAGACGAGGAGATTGTGTTTTCCATTGACTTTGAAAAAGAGGAAGCTCCAAGTGACGTTGTTTCTTGTCCAGGCAATTACTCCATCATTTCGCAGCCACTACTCAAACCACAGCAGAAGACTTATGGGGTCAAGAAGCGCATTGTCACCGAGGACCTCGACCTCAAAATGCCAACTTCGCAAGTGGAGCTTGAAATCGAGCGTCTTTTCATTGCCACCGATTTCGAACACCAATGCTACTCAGACGAGGACTACTACATTGAGATTGACAGCTTGATCACCCGTTTCTGCGGTCTCTACCGTGTGGCTGGACAATGTATCAACGAAACAGTTGCTCGCTGGTTTGTCCAAATAAACAACATCTACCATGGCATTCGTGTGGATATTGAGGAAAACACCAAGCTTGTCAACGGTCTCATCAATGTGCTCGAGTGCAAGTATGCTGAGGACGAAAAACTCGTTGTCGATATCAAGCAACTCGAAAACCTCGTGACCAAGTACCTGGAGCTCGAGCAGAAAGTGAAGGCACTTCGCCAGGTTGGAATCGTGGAGCGTTTTGTGGATAGACACAGCTTCTCACTTAATATCCAGCAACGACTTGAGGAACTTTTCCAGGAGTTTTGCCGGGTCCACATGGAGCAGCTTGAAATTGATGATGAGGAAGAAGCCACTTTTCTTCTTCACAAGCATGTGTACGACGAGGCCTGTTTGTTGCAGGATAGCATGAAGGAGGAGGACTGTTTGGCGGCTTTTGAGGAGTACCGTCTTGAGTTGGAGCGGTCTTCGAGGTACTTCGGTGATCTTCTCCTTCTCTTTTTGGAGGCCTACGAGTGGCGGGGTCAGCAGGTAACCGAGCTGTCCCAGTAGCTAGCTTTTAACATAGGATGTATATTGGGTGGTGTAGGTTGGTAGAGATGAAGTAGGGTTGAAATTGACCCAGCAGTTCGATTTTGTTGAGTTAGAGGATTTAAGTCTATGGTGGAATTGAATGAAGAAGTACAGGTGACGTTTGCTGAGGTGAAGTACAGAAAACGGTAAGTCCATCTTTCAGTAGGTTCAAGAAGACATGACATTGCTCAATAACCGATAGAGAAGGGGAGGTGACGCAATTGGCAGAGGGGGTTATTCAGTATCATTTGAGTAATCGCTCGATTTGTGGCATCCAGAGTTCATACTTTTTAAATATCACCATATGTCACTAACCTACTATTATGTCACAGTAGGACCATTACAGAACAACAAACGAGCCTTCCAATACAAAGAAAGGTTGTTGGCCACTAAGATTATGGTTCTAGTAGTACTTAAATGTATCTAAATCAGCAGAGGTTAATATCGTGGATGTCGACTCCATTGATGACTTGACCCACAAGTGAGTATCTCACCCACATAGCATCACCAGTGTCTCCAACAAAACCACCACCATTTCACTCCCGACTACTAAAGCCACATCCTCCGCCTCTAAGGCCCCTTTACTCCTCAATTAATTTCTTAGTCCTCTTCATCACCAGCATACACCTACCCCCAACTACTATAAATACAGCTCGGTGCGACCATCTCCAAAACCTCCACCACCTCTTCTTCTTCTCATGGCCAAACTCAAAATCATCACCGCCAAGATGGTCGCCGAGTCCATCACCGCCGCCCCGGAGTACGCCTTTATTTTCAACATCTTCGCCCAACTGTGGAACAGCCTCTACTTCCTCTTTCGTTTGGCTGCAAATCAGCAGAACTCCTTGATGTACCTCTGGATCTTGTCCCACGCCGCCTGCCTTTCTGGATTTCTTCTTTCTTTAACTTACCCTGGTGCTTACGACGTTGCCGTCGCCGGCTGTTTGGTTACATACGCTTTGGCAGTGCACCGTCAGTTGAAGTTTATTTTGAGGGACGACAGAAACCTCAAAAACAGAGCACCCATTTCGGACTTGCTCCGGGGTGAAAACACCGTGCTTTTGGCTACGGCGCTCTTGATGGCAAATTCAACAGCTTCGCCAGTGAAACTCCTTCCTTTTGCCACTTACGCCTCCATGAACTTGGTGTCGTTTCTTCTCGATCTGTTCCCCAATACAGCCTTCACCAAAACGTCAATGCCGTTCTTGCGCTACGTCGAAACGTCCTTGTTGAACTACATGTGTTACTGGGATTACGCCGTGATGGCGGTGTATGCGTTGGAATGGTACCAGCAAGGAACGGGCTGCTGGTTGTGGTTCTATATGGTCACCTGGCTCGTCAAGTTGGAGATTTCCGAACTCAGCAGGAAATCCTTGCACGGCCTTGTGGAGATGCTGGCTTCTGCAGCTAACGCTCTGAAACTCGATTTTCTTGTCTCCACAGCCACGGAGACTCAGGCAGCCTTGTCGGTGTTGATTCCCACAAAAGAGAACCTGCCGGGATACATCCCATCCCTGGCTCTCTCGAGGGACCGAGCCGACTCTATGATGTTCGACACCTTCTCGATCATCAACGACGTCGATAGGTAGTCTCCAGGTCCCAGGCCTCCCAATTGTTAGTTTGTTTTCTTGATCGTTGTAGACTAGTTCTTGAGCTCGTCTCTCATGGCAATAAGCGACTCCCAGCCTTCAGAACCCTCCCACATGTTTTTGCCCTTGGACATGAGCGAACGAACGGCGGTTCTGGCCTTGTATTTCCAGTCCTTGCAAACAACATCTCCAGCACCGTGCTTGCCTGGCATTTCACCGAGAGATTCGTAAGCAGAAACCAAATCGGAACAGGCCTCCACGGCGTCCGTCCAGATCTTTCCATCAGTCTCAAGCTCTGGTCTCTGAGAAGTAGCTCTGAAACCCTTTTCGTGACATTCGAGTGCAGCCCATGGTCTCTTTCTCCAGAGCTCTACTTTGCTGACGATTCTCCAGCATCTGGCCAGGTGGTTGATGACGCCCGGCAAGATATTGCACACGAGGTCGATGCACGATTTCTGGAAATGGGTCATTCTGGTGTCTTCGTCAGGATAAGGCTCCTCCATGAGGATTTGCACGAGCGTTTCGATGACAGGCAAGTCCACAACCGTCTCACCGCCGGACTCCTTTCTGATTTTCATGAGCTCCTTGGTGGCATGAAGAACGTCGTTCCACTCTCCCAATTTGGCAGCCACCGTAAGGTAGTTTTCATAAATCCTCCACGACCTGTTTGCACCTTCACCTTGCTGCAACGCTTTCTTCAAAGCACTAAAAGCCTGTTTGGTCTTGTCGAGTCTCAAAAGGGCACTGGCCAAATTGGACCAGGCATGCGAGTTGGTGTCGTCAAGAGAAACACATCTGGTGAAGGCCTCAGCAGCCAACTCAAACAGATTGGTTTCGAGACCCATGCAGCCGTAGAAGAACCAGTTTTCGTAGGAAAGAGGGCTCACAGAAAGACACTGGTGCATGCTTTCAATAGCATTTGTGTAGTCTTTCTTTGCGTAGTAATGACGGGAAAGAGATGCCTTAGCCTTGGGGTATCTGCCAACTTCCCATGCTTTTTCCCAGTACGAAGGGTCCTGCTTGATGTCACCGAGAATACTGATGGCTCTGGCATCTTCAGGGTGGGCATTTACACGATCCACCAAAAGCTGTTCAGCGAGGTTTTCTTCTTCAACAGCAGCATAGCAAAGCGCAGCCTCCACAACCATACCGAGTCTCTCGTAAATAGCAATAGCCAGCTTCAACACACCCAAAGACATGTACTTTTCAGCAAGTTTAGCGTCTAGACTCCACTGGGCCATCAACGGCATCTGGTGGACGAATCTGAGTCTCGAAGCCACAGATGTCTGATTATCTTCAGCCTGAGGCAACACACGAGATTTGATCTTGATGCCGATTTCCTCGACCAACGAGGTCATTTGGAGAATACCTCTCTCCACGGTTCTGGCTTTGCCGGTTTCAAGAACCGATCTTTCCCAGAGGGCTCTACCAAAAACGAGCCAGTTGATGTTTGCAGACGAGGAGTAGACAATTCTGTTGACAACAGCGGAGAGTTCTTCGTCGACCAAGGTATTTCCCAGTGGGGAGGTTTGTCTCAAAGTGGTGAGTCTGAGCAAAAGCTGGACGTTGTCTAGATCACTCAATGGCGGCTGGTTATTAGGATCAAGTTCCTTGAGCAGATCAGGTACCTCTGAGGAAAGGGCAACTGGAAACAACCGATCATCTTCAGAATCCTCAGATCCGCCTTCAAAATCGATCTTGATCTTCTTGGACGCCTGTTCGTCCTTCATGTCCACGTCGGCCAAACTCTCGTATTCTGGCTTTTCCAAAAGCAAATCGGAATTGAGCTCAAACGCCTCTGGTGCCTCGTTCTTCAGTTCTCCGTAAACCAGGTTCTCAGCGGACTTTGCCAAAAGAATCAACAGGGCAGTGTGGAATGTCTGAAACTTTGTTCTCTTCGCCTTGGCTCCTGTCAATGCAAACTGCAACTGAGACACTTCTGCGGCCTTCTTCAACATAGGTTCAGCCAAGTGTTCCGTTTGAGCATGAATGCCGTTTCTAGCGTTTTCTAGTAGGAAGATCAATTGCACGAATTTTTGAAGTTCAACGTCAGCGGCGCCACTGGGAACTAGCCAATTGACAATGGGCTGTTGAAGAAGAATTGAGCTGATCGAGGCTAGCGTGTCTGAAGGTTCAGAAAGAACAGAAAGGTGAACCTGTAAAGCACGAGCTCTCCACCATGCAAGAGAGGCCGTCACAGGCGAGTCTCCTAGACTTTTCACGGCAGCGGCTGTACTTCCGGAAACTTTCTCCAAATCCAAAGCATTGCCCTCGGCAAGACCCTCCACGTTCATGAGTTTCTCGAAAATCACCAATGATAGAAGAAGTAGCACAGGCTCGTTCATGAGGTCATAGGCCAGTTTACCTTCGATGCTGAGCAAACGGACACACTCTTTTTGAAGCAAAGTCTCGTCAACTCCATCAAAAATCAACTCTCTAGCGGTAAATCCAATTTCAGGTCCGGTGAAGTTTGCCTGGATATATGTTTGAAGAAGACCTATAGCGAGAAGCTGGAGGTTCAAAGCCGACTGGGGACCGTTTTGTGTGGAGATTATGTAATCAGCGTAGGTGAATAAAGCAGATTTGAGATCGCCAGATTCATTAATTTCAACCTTTTTAGTTTGGCTTATCTGTTGGAGTTGTTCATGGACCCATGCTGCGGATCTGCCACCCACGATTTCCTTGATGACACGTGACACAGACAGAAGATTAGAATCACCAGTTTCTGGCAATTTATTCTCTGGAACTAATAACAAAAGCCCCAGTAGGAGCACATTCAACTCGTCCATGGCTACTGGTGGTTCTACAGTGGTCGCGATGATCTGCGAAAAACACCATCCTCAGAGCACTGCATACCGTGGGGTATGCCTTTTCTATTAGATTCTAGTACATCAGTACCGCTGCAACGATATCAATCGCCAAAGAATGACCGCCGCTTGTGTTCGCTGTGCGTGCTGTCGCTGCGGCGATGTTCGCTCAGCTTACGGGATTTCCGAAGCGAGTTGCGGATCGACAACCGGCTCATCTCCAGCTGCTGGTTCTCGTCATCAGAAGCAAAGTCAATCACCTCTTCCTTGACGGCGAAAGGCTGACCGGGGTTCTGCGACAAGCTCTTCTTCATTTTAGGCTTTCTCTTCTCCTCTTTGTTGTCCAAGTCCACAAGGACCTCCTCGACCTGCTTGCGTGCTGGGTGGGGCGGAAGCGGTGGAGCATCCTCTGAACTTTCACCCGACGAGAGACCAACTTCGAGCTCAATGAGGTTACGATCAAGTTCAAGCGAAGGACCTCTGCTGCCAGTTGGTGGCTGTGGTGGTTGCTGCGGTTGCTGCTGCTGCTGCTGCTGCTGCTGCTGCTGCTGTGGTATTGACTGTGCTGACGAAGGCAAGGAATCATTCAATGACAATTGACCGATGTTCATATCCTCCATTGTGGGAGCCGCCACTGCCGGCATGGGGCTTCTTCCTTGCTTCAATGATTCGCCCCAAGGGTTGGCGCCCTTACGACTATCTTGTAAAGGCACAGTACCCATACTGTAAGAATGCGAGTGATTAGGCTTCTGCGCCAACGTGGCCGACAGGTCCATCGAGAGAGATCCTTGCAAATGCGAAGGCCGCTGCAAACCATTGCTTATGTTATCATATTGGGATCTTGGCTCTGGCGCTGGTGCTTGTGTTGCAGGTTCAGCGCCCTTAGTGGTGCCCTTCTGAACATTGAGCTCACTCTTCACCTGTGCTGCTGGCTGTTCGTAGAAGTAGTCCTTCGCACCTTCATCCGTCTTGGGCGGAGGAATTGGCTCTTTGGATGATGTGGATGGAACGGAGGTGCCGGCGGTATCGCTGGGTCCGGTTTTCGAAGCAAAGATATCATCCACTAGCTTCTCGGCATCCTTGTCGATCGCTTGCGATGGCTTTTCCCAAGCATGTGTAGATTCAAACTCGGTGGGCCTCTTCAAGTCAGGGTCTTGCAGATGCTTGCGACTGCCTGGGGCACTAGGGCCCAGCCCAGTTTTCACACTAAAGTCCAGGGACTTTCTGTGCGTCGAGGCAGACGCCGACTTCACAACATCGTCGTTGAGAGCGTCCAAAGATGGGTACCGCTCCTCGGCATTAGCCAACTTGGATATCTCTTCCAAGTCTTGCTCCAAATCGGCAGATCCATCCGCAGATCCATCGGCATTCCCGTCAGCATCCCCTCTGATTGCTGGTCAACAGGGTAAGGGGTTTCCTTCAGGATTGGGAATGGATTATTGGACGAGTTGTATTGGTGGTTCAATTGGGCAAGGTTTGCCTGAGAGTCGTTCTTGATTGAAGAAACCTGGTGCAACTTGCTCTTTTGTGAAACAGGAGACGAGGCTGCAACAAGTGGAGAGCCCTGAGGAAGAACATGACCCTGCTTGGGGACCTGTGATGCAAGGTAGGGCAGTTGAGTGGCAGCATCGTGGCTAACTGAGACTGCGGACGCCTGAGCGTGTTGCTGAGATGCAAGGGATGCGGATGATCCGTGTGCTTTGATGCTAGGGCTAGGAATATTCAGCACACTTGGCAGCAAATTGTCGATGGATGGTTGCTGAGACAGGGAGCGCTGGGACGAGGATCTCTTGGGCTTTTGCAGCTCCTGTTGAGCCTTGATCTTGCGCATTTCGTACTCTTGCTGCTTCTGCTGCTGTTCGAAATAGAGCTGCTGCTGTTTGCGGAGCTCCTCCTGTTTATGCTGTTGCATCTCATGCAAGGCTTGGAAGTTGTAAGGTCCCGCGTGGTAGAAGTCCTCGACATCATACTCCTCAAGCTTCTGCCCCGTCATCTGACAAAGGAGCATCAAGATCTGCACCACATTAGGTCTATAGAGCGGATTCTCTTGGAGCATGATGATAATGAGATTCTTCAAGTCGCCCGAGAATTCCGGCTGGGGCAAGAACTGAAATGATGCATGGAGGATGGCAATGTCACCCTGGGCCTCAAAGGGCGTCGTGTAGTAGCAAAGCTTGTAAAGGAAACACCCCAAGGCCCAAATATCCGATTTCTCGTCAATTGGCTGGGCACGGTACAAGTCGACCATTTCGGGCGCCCGGTACTGCGGAGTTGTTTGGTAAAGGATGTCGTGGCTCAATAGCTGAAACTCACGCTGGTCTTTTGGAGGCCGGATCGGAACCGACACGGAGCCAAAGTCACAAAGCTTGAAAACGTTCTTGGCGTCTATCAAGACGTTCTCAATCTTGACGTCCCTATGTATGAGTTTGATCTTGTGCATTTCGTAAAGCCCCAAGGTGATATCCACCATGATCTTGAGGATCTCCTTCTCGGTCAACTTCGTACGGATGCGGGCGTTCATGTACTCCAACAACGACTTGTTCGGACACAACTCCATTAACACAAGCACCTGGTACTGGCCGTCAGCCAATCTCTCGGCATTGGAATCGTAGTAGCGCACAATGTGTTTGGCCAGGCTCAACGTCTTCATGACATCCACCTCCTTACGTAACGCATTGAGTCCGCTCTTGTCCGGAACTATGACCTGCTTGAGGCAGCCCACCTCCGTGTCGTCGTGAGGAGGATCCATGGTGACTTCGTAGATCTTGGAGAACCCGCCCTCAGATAAGAAACGCACCACGTTGACCTTGTGGCTTCCCACATTGAGGGAGGTGCCTTCGGCGATGTTAGACATGGCTGGAAAGGGAAGGCACTGGCGACAACGTCTGGCTAGGAATTGTGGCTTCGGTGCCTAGATAAGATTGAATAGCAGGCGATATCATGTATCGCACTGGGCTGTGATTCTGGCGCGCGCACGACCAGGGTGTTGGGTAGACGAGACGGAAACGAGACTCGAATGCAACGAAAAGGAGCAGATGATGAGGGGTTCATATATTTGAGAGATTGGAATGATCTCTCTTTGGTTTTGTGATTTCGGCAGCGGTTGTATTCATGTACTTGTCCCGATAATGCTATGCGCATCCGTTTGCAGCCAATCTGGGAGCAGGTGTCCATTGTTTCCTAGTAGTTCCGAAAATGGCTTTCCACCGATTTCTGCCAGATCCTTTTTTCAAACACTTGTCAAGGATCGCTTTTTAGGCGGGTTGCAGCGGACTTGTCACGCGCCTGCTACGCCTCGGTTTCCTGCGGGTTTGCAGCCATTTTAGCGTTTGCAGCCGCTGCGGTTTTAGCCACAAAGCTACTTTTTGAAATGGTCCTTCAAGATCAAGGCGATCTCGTCGTAGGCGTACGGAATGAAAACAATCTCCTTTCCGGACGCGTTTTTGGTGAGGGAACACATCTTGTGCTCGACGTATTCGCCTAGGATGCTTCGGAAGTTCATCTCGTTGGAGGTGACGTACTCCTTGAGACACTGATCGTAGAGAGCCTTGAACTCAACACCGAGTTTGATAGAGCCACGAAGACCAGTTCTTCCTGATTTTGAAGCTGTAGATTCTTCGAGCACCTTCAATTGCATCTGCAGCAAGACCCGGTAGAGATTCTGAGCATTGGAGCTCAAGGACGTCAAAACGTATTTGGCACCCTTGCTTCCCACAAAACGCTTGGAACGGCCCATGCTGAGAACATCCTTGAAGGAGAGCTCCACTCCGTACGGCTTATATGTGGTGGCATCATGCCAGAGGAAGTTGAAGTTCTTGAAACGGTAGAGGTCCCACAAAAGACTGGCATTGACATTGTCCACCGACGTGAGAAGCCATACGTCTGGGAGGGAGGCCAACTGAGAAAGGATGTTCTGTGACCGCTCGTCTCTGAATGCCTCGCCATCAATATTATGAACCACGAGAATGAGCTTGGGTTTCACGAGACCAAACTCAGCGTGGTGGGTGACGTGCTTCTTCATGTACGACACTAGAAATGGGAATGCTTCACCAATGTGTTTCGGCATTTTGATGTTCTTCTCTTTTCTGATTTCTGGCGTTACTATCGCCAGGGCAATATCGTGGATCACCAGTTTGAGCTTGGTAGCCGGGTTGTAGCCGTTCACCACCATCACCACTGGATACTCGTCATCTTCAAGCAACGTTTGCTCGTACCAGTCGAGCAAGTAGTCGTTGACGAAATCGAGAATCAAATTCGCCTTGGAGCCGATGCCGTAGAAATTGAGATTGTATCCCTGGCTCAACTCGAAACACCATTGGTGGTATAGCTTTTTGTGGAGCTCATTGAGAGCGTTTCTTTCGTTGTGGTGAACAAGACTGCCTAATCTGACCATGGGTAAGAATTCGTCGTAGTCGAGCTCGGGAGCTTTGGAGCTCAATGCACTGGAAGAAGGTCTGAATCGAAGATTGTGCTGCTCAAAGTAACCTTCACTTCCTTCCAAGAAGTAGGCTCTTTCGTCGGTGAGGCGTCCAGAGAAATTAGTCTGGATATGGGAGTCTGGGAAGTATTTTTTCACATATTCCTGGTCTTTGATGTTGCCCTCCAGGTCCACCTCAGGTACCGGGAGGGGCTCAAAATGTTGGATTGGTGTGGCCTCAACTTGCTCCTTCTTCGGCTTATCAAGACCACTGATCAGAGGAATGTAGGAGAACGTGCTGTCACCGGTATTATCAAAATTGAGCGCAATGGACAGCTCAGCTTTTGAGGGAGATGACTCCTTGCTGACCGTTTCCTGTTTATCCTGGAAAAATTCCATGTCGTCCATGTGGAAGATACTGTGCACTTTGCCAGTGACCTTTTCCTGTTTACTGGGTCTGCCCTTCTTGGTTCTTCTTTCGATGGGCGTTTTTCTCACCTTTACAGGAGTCGGCAGCTCCGCCGGCGGAGTCTTCTTGGGCTTTCGTGGAGTGGTTACTTTCTTAGGTGATTTCTTAGGCGATTTTTGGGGCTTTTCTTCCTCTGACTCTGAGAATTCCTCATCCTCCTCATCTTCTTCTTCCTCTTCACTCTCATCCAGACTGGCTTCCTTCTTAGGACGCCTTCGCCTTTGTTCCCTCAATTCAGCTTGTCGTTTCTTCTCTTCTTCCTTTTCAAGGGCTCGTTTCTCAACCACGGCTCTTCTTTCTCTGCGCCTGGGAGTCAATTCCACGGGCTGGGGCTTTTTGACTTCTTCGCCTTTTCTGGGTCTTCCCCTCTTTCTCTTTGGCGGCGTAGGAGGTGCCAGTTCTTTCGAATCCTCTATAATCTTCTGTGCTAGGTTGAGCTCTTGTTCTCGAAGTACACTGTCAATTTCATCGTGATCTTCGTCCATGAGCCTTGAATAAGTAGTATGTGCCTTTTTTCGAGCAGAATTATCTAGATCTTCTGTACTTCGTTTAGCAGGCAGCCTTATTCCAATCGGACGCGTGGGTGTTTTGGCTGGTGATTCGAGACCATCCTCGGATTTGATTTGAGTTTCATTGTTGGAGCCATTTTTCACATTTTCCCGGCTATCTTGAGCCTCCAGGGGATGGCGCAAGTCTGGAATTTCGGCCATTGATGAAGTATGGGGAAGTCTTCCTGGTTATCAAAAAGCGGTAGATCTTGGAAAGTAATGTATGTGTCACGTGACCATTTTTCAGGAACACTCATTTACAGCCTCCCCATGTGCTCTACATCAATTCTGTATAGCTACAAGGGCAAGTTAAAAACAAATGTAATGGTCCTCATACCTTCCATAATTACATACAACGTGGTGGCGCAGAATTGGGGCCTACAAGTTGCAAACTTGATCCTGCGCACGTGATCAAACTGTCTCATCGCTGCACATCGAATTTCCACCTCCTACATCAACCTCGAGATCCAGAATGCTTTCGTTCTGCCCGTACTGCTCAAACATGCTCTTGATGTCGCATGGTGAGGATGGCATGAACAAGCTTCAATGCAACACGTGTCCCTACGAGTTCCGGATTCTGGGATTCCAGATGTTCGAGCGTAAGGTGCTACCCAGAAAGGAAGTTGACGATGTTTTGGGAGGTGATGGTGCCTGGGACAATGTCGATCAAACAACGGCACAGTGCCCATTGGACTCTTGTGGTAACGACAAGGCATACTTCTTCCAGTTGCAGATCAGATCGGCCGATGAGCCTATGACGACTTTCCTCAAGTGTACCAAGTGTTCCCACCAGTGGAGAGAAAATTAGCATTTGTTTTTTGGTATTTCATTTTATTGCATCACCCTTTGGTGGACTGGAGGCTCATAGAAGCCCAGCCCATTGGGTCCTCGAGAAGTCTTCGAGAAAAATGGTCGATTTGGATCTGGTCGGGCTCCTTTTCGGAGCGAAAGAGAATACTCGACTGAGAACAGGACAGGGAAAGCGAGTCGACTTTTTTTGGTTTAAGCGACTCCTCATATGTGTTGAAGGAGGATCTGACGAAGGATCTTTGGAGGCCTTTGTTGAGAGGCTGGGAAGACTGTGTTTCTTGAACAACACTCCCAACAGAAGCCTTCTCTGCGCTGCTACTAGAAAGAGCCCGCTTCATATGGAAAATATCCGACAGGCTCGAGCAACTATCTGTATCATAATCACTAGAGCCTCCCAACGTGGAGTCGAATTTGCGCATGTACTTTGGCGATTCGTAGTCTCGCTTGTAGCCGGGGAGATTGTGCTTCTTGTAGTACTTTTCCTGCTGCTCCTCAATAAATTTTCTGTAGGAAATGTCACTGCGGCCTTCAGTGATCTTTTGAAGTCTGAAGTCCTTTTTGCGTTTGTTGACAAAGTCCTGTTCTTCGGCAGAGCGCTTCTCTTTGAAGGCGGAGGCCTGAACGACTTTTCGGATATTGATGAGAGCCACTTTTTCTTCCTTTATTTTCTCGACGAACTTCTCTTCTTCCTTGCATTCATCAGCGTTCCAGCGATCAACCGTGGACACGGGGCGGTCGGCGATCTCAGGTCGGAGGTCTCCATTGAGGAGTTTCTGCTCCTCGTCAAATGCAAATATCTCTCCCTGGCAGATATCACCAAAGAGGCGTTTCATGCTGAAACCGTTCACCCACAGGCCTTGGTCCTCTGTAGGGAATACTTGTCTTGGACGAAACATGGACACCAAACGGGCCGTTTCAGAATAGGATGAGTGTCTCGCAAAGACAAGTTTTATGTCAGCCGGTAAAAGCTCGGCCCCATTTTTGGGTAACACCCACTGCCGATCACGTAGCTCGTAGATCCTAGTACCAGCCTTGGTCTCTCTGAGCATACGCAAATTGGCTTTTTCAGTCACACGGAGGGAATCGAGACGTAGAGGGAAACAGGCCCCTGTCATATCCATAATGTTGAAATTGACGCATTGTTTGATTCTCACAACGAAACGGTCGCTCGGTATGTCTGAGCATCCTTTGGGACAAACATGGAAAATGCCATTTGTAAAGCTGGCCAGTCTGTAGCGCTCAAACGCTGTTGCTAAGCTGGGACCGTTTACAGGGTCATGTTTTGAGACAACCTCGACCTGCTTTCGTAGTATGGGATCGCTGATGTGAAGAGCGCTTCTGAAGTAGCTGGTGATGAAGGCCCAAGCATGGTCGAACCCTAGCGTGGTGTCCTGAAAACAATATGCAATTTCTGGATCTTTTGGAAATTCTTCAAGAAGACGAATGGCAGCGTGGATTCCAGCATTTTTTGGAGGTATCTCTATGTACGGCTCACTGCGATAAGAAAAGGTCATATCCGCATAAATATTGTCCAAAGTCTTCATGCCGTTTATGTACGGGAATAGCAGCGGGTACGTATTCAAAGACAGTATCCACCAATCCTCTGCTCGAAGGTCTCCCGTACATAGCACATTTGACGATTCAGACTCAATCAAGAACATGGATGCACCAAGGCAGTGATGAGCAGGGAGCAATGTCACAGTTACCAAGCAAGTGTCATTTTCAGATCCTTCAGAAGATCCTAGTGGCCGAAGCTCCACTTCAAACGGTTCATTGAACCTTTTTGTCTCCAAAAGCGGAAGGATCCTCTGGTAGTCCTTCTTCAATGATAGTAGTTTCTTCGTTTCCACAGAACAAAACACCTGGCCTCCAAAGGACTTCAGAATGAGCCCGACGAGATGATCTGAATGGCAATGAGTTAGGAGAAATGCCGAACAGCCAGTGTTGAAACGATCCACCCCTAGTAAAGGGAATTCCCTAATCCGTCCATCGAAGGGCATTTTTGGGATATTTTGATTTGCAAGGACGCGTTGGGGAAAATACGTCTAGAGCTTGCAAAATCGGATGAACGGAGACACGTCAAAACGCGTTATTGGTTGCTGCTTCGGGAAGCGTGTAAGGTGTATCTGAGAAGCAAGTGGTGATGGCTGCGAAATGGTGTGGTGGTTGATGTAGGAAGGACCCCGGTTGCAAAATCAATAGATTCGCCAATTTTTTTTAATGAAAAGATTCGAAATAGTGCAGAACTTCTTATAGAATTCTAAACTTTCAAGTTTCAAAACACCGCCGTTCTTCTCGCTTACGTTCTTGTATGTCAAGCTATAATGCAAGGTTGACTGGTTGCAAAATAGTGCAAAATACCAAACTCCTAATATTCAAGTCACCTTCCAAATAAAAGCTTCAAAAGCCTTGAAAGGTCGAGAAGTTACATAAAACTGAGAAAATCACTTATTTTGTTTGCGTATACGAATCCCACTCTATGCTACAGTGAATACCAGTAAAACATCCCGGGGCCGATCACCCAAAGTACATTTCTATCAAAAACCCCATCACAACTCTATCTCCCTCTCGGCATTATATGTCTTCTTGGGAGCCTTGCGGGGCTCCTCCGTTACCGTCTTCCGCTTCCTCTTACCCTCACTGGCATCCTTCTCGGCCAATTGCTTCATTACCTTCACCACCACTGCACCAATTTTACCCTGTTCAGCACCAGACCCGCCAAGTGGTTTCGGAGCGCCCCAGCAGAAACGCACAGGGTACTTCTTTTCTAGAACCACAAGAGCCGCCGTTTTGCTGGACTTGCTGATTTTCACGCTCTCGAGCTTTTTGGCAAACTTGTCAGCTTCACTTCTAGATTCAAAAGTAACGAAGCCACAGCGTGCCCGGTGGGCTATCTTTGTCGAGACCGGGCCAGCCAACTTCTCACAATAGTCCTTCACCACGTACTGGGGTATCTGCGGGTCGAAGCCAAAAACAAAGAAGCTTTTTAGTTCTTCATCTGATGATGCAAGAGTCGCTCCAAACGGTAGTTTTGCCACAATCTGTGAGAGGTCTTTAGCTGAAGCTGATTCTTGTTCTTGAGTAGCGACAACAGCAGGTTTCTGCTTCCCTAGCTTTTCGGCCAACGTGGCCAATATCTCCTTTGCTTTCTCCTTTTGCCCCTCATTCTTGAACCCCTGCAACTCCTTCTTATCAGCCATAATCGCCTTGACTTCTCTGTTCTTGCTCTGCTCAGCTAGATAAGGATTCTCGATTCCGGCCATCTTCAACGCAGCATCCCTGAATTCCATGGGGATTTTGAAATAAACATCGACAAGACAACTCTGACAGCAGTTTCGTATTTTCAGACAGGTTCCACAAACAATGGTTTTCTTCATCTTCTGGCCCCTTGGTCCTGGCCATCTATAAACAGTGAATGGTCTCGTACAAAGCTTGCACTCTTCGCCACCGGGCTGCCGGATCATTTTGATGTTCCGTTCATCCGGAACTAGGCAGTCCAGGCATAGTTGTGGGAATTCGGACATGGAGTTTTGGTAGTAGGTAAGATGCGATGAGTGTTGATCTTCGCGATAAGAGATGCAGATGAGGTTTGCGAAAGTGCACTAAAGGTGCAAATTTAGGGCGTGGTGATGAGAGAGAAAAAAAAAAAAAAAAAAAAAAAAAAAAAAAAAAAAAAGAATAAAAATGTATGCTGAAAATGCTAAGAATTGATTATTTGAGCTATTGCTTCTTTCGACTCTAAACGCTATTGGTGAGTGTCTGCAAATCAGTGATAGCAGCATCCGATGCTTGCAAGCGCTTCTAATAGTCTCTCTCTATCTGCCTCGGAGACCAAGTTCATCAATTTGTGCAAACTGACATCAAACAGGTAATCGTACTCCCAGGATTTGAGAAGCGGTGATGTTTGAATGATCTGCAACACTTTATCAACATCCTCACTGACTTCTATCTTGGTTCTTCTTGAGAACTCACAATGCACCGTCACCTCATTGATGTAAAGATCGTCCCTATCGAGATCCAACTGGTCCTTTTTTATGAAGTCTTCGAACCCAGTTCTATACAGCGTGAGAAAGTTTCTCAATATGGATCCTTCTTTTCCACTGAAATTGCCATGAGCCTCAAGGGCCTTTCTGAAGATATAAGTCGTACTGCAATCACTCGATAAATTGAAGCAACGGCTCAAAACGTCCGCAGCCCTGCGACGAGCGGGTCTATACTCTGACTTGCATGAAATAAGCAAAAGGACAATAACATCTTCGATGTAGTCGCTATCGAGCTGTTCTTTCAGCCTCATGAGTCTCTCCAACACCTTGACACAAAGGAGAGTCGTCTCGTCTGTTTGATATGACTGTATATACCTGGCAAGTTGCAAAGTATCTGGAAGACTCTGAGCAGCAAGATCAAGGATTTGAAGTTCTTGTGACCACTTTGTATCGAGCGTCTTGATCCGTTGGTTGGAACCTGTTACCAATAAAAGCTCAATAACCTTCACACGTATGTAACTCCATGTCAGTGGTACTTGTGCTAATTGCTCCAATGTCTGCCTTAATCTCTCACTCATTATTTCATGCTTTTGGCAACACTCAATCACCAGTTCTTGAATCTCGTATGCATCGCTTTCAAGTGCAAGAAGAAGAAGGTCCTCTGCCACCTCGACTTCATCGTTTTCGAGGTGATAACGGTGCAAGAGTTTGATCACCTTCGCTAGAGTCGAGTGTTTTGCCCTATTCGGCCTGATGCTTTCTCCTATTAGCAGTTCCACAAAGAAATCTCCAAGAGGCTCCACCAATGATAGTGGAAGATCCTCTGGCAACATGTCGAGCCAAACTGAGAAGACCTGCCAGTTGTTAAGCTTCAGGACAAAATGAAAAACATCTCTCATGTTTTGATCATTTATGCGTACATCTTGAGATAGTTTCGATGCGAGCAAGAGAAAACCATGGATCTTGTTCATCGAATTCGAGGAGTAGATACCTGTGATGGAATGCTGAGTAGCCTTTTCCCTGTTCGACATCAATGCCATTTTATACAACACCCTAGCGGTCATTTCTCGTATTTTCCACCTCTGGTGACCCAAGTAATTGTCTTGGAGCAAAGTGTAAAACCTGTTGGAGAGACCTTCGTCAGTACCATTCCATTCAAGTCTCTCCAAAATGGTCAAAATGGAAAGAATGCTCTCTACTGAGCCTCCTTCGTTTTCCCCAAATTTCGATAAACGAGAGTAAAATTTATCATCAAGGTCACGGTACATGCTAAAGAAAACAGATGTCTTCATGCCAGAGAGCAGATTGCCAACCATGTTTGTGCCAAAGATCCTGTTTTGAAGCGAGGTGAAGAGCATCAAAGCTGCGTTCTTGATCGACCATTCTGGTGAGTCGATACTTTCCAATGCTAAGCTGAGCGCTTTATTTAAGTACCTTTTCGCTGATGAGAACAAGGCTGATTCCAAGAATAGATGTTTGATGCAATTAAAAGCGTGAACCTGGGGAAATCCTGATTTGGCACGGTCTTCTTCTCTGAGGGGAATTTTGGTATATTCAATGAGCATCTTCATGGTGGAATCAATTATGCCATCAACATCACCGTTTTTCTTGTGGGCCATGATAGCTCCGGTGATTAGAAAAGGTAGTCCACCTGATCTTCTTGAGACAAACTGAGTTTTTGCCTTGATGAGGTTTAAACTTTCATGGAGCCAAACCTTAGGGTAGCCTTCAAGACCTGGGCTCTCCAAACAGACAACACAAGCAGAGACATAGGTATTGAAAACAGCCATAAAGACACCTCTATGGGTTATGTTGCTGAGCTGGTCTCGAGTGAGCTCACAGGCTTCTAGGAATAGTTCGTGATCGAGAAAGATAAAAGAGGATTTCTTGTTCAACGCAATCATTGTATCCAATAGAAGAGCAGATTCGCGGATAGGTCTCCATGATGAAGCTTCTAGACCATCGCTATCTTCCAAGGTCTCGAATGTCGTATTGGATTTGTATTGCTGCCACAGGTTCTGACAGCATTTGAGAAGACATCGAACAAGTTCTGTTGAGTATGTCTCTTGTTCCAAGAAGAAATCTGGTAATGTTTGGAAGGCTTTGGAAAAGAATGTGTAAAAGCCGTGTGGAGATTCTCCATTGACTTGAAGGAGTCTTTCCTGGAGTAGTTTTATAAATTCGAGTAGCTTTGGTGGGTTCCTTGAGTAATGAGTCGCAAGAAGCAAGAGCAAATTGACGTTTTCATCGCTCTTTCTGCCTTGCACAGATTTCAAAGCTTCTATGGAATTGTTCAAGTAGTCGAAGAAGAGGCTGCTCAGCTCATCAAACAAAAGGCCACTAGGGCATGTTTGAAGTAACTTTCTAGCCTTTCCTCTGATATCCTCATAATTGTTCGTCGTGAAGCGAAGCATGACGGAAATAAAGGATGGTGTGAACACTTCCAAAACTGGTATGAGGTTTTTCTGCTTTCGGGTGTTCTTACGTGCCACCCCGTCGAATTCTTCTTCAACCAAAACTTCAAAGAAGTCAAATGCAATGAGTAGCAGCAGGTAGCTTGAACTTGGTGAAAGCTTCATCAGAAAGTATCTCAAAAGTGATTCAAGTGCTTCTTTGATGGCCTCTGGTGAAGACTCTCTATTGTGAATGTAGCAGTCCTTTAAAGAGATGACGGCTTTTCTGATCGTAGAGGAGAATGCATCTCGTGTCTCAGATGACCTTGAATCCTCCACAAATCCCTCAAGTATACACTCATCAGTGAGGAGTCTGAGAATGTGTGGTGAAGGTATACGACTTGTTTTAATCGTTGAAACCACTAGTTGCATGGCCGAAAGACGTATGCTCTCAGTGTCGGAAACCAAAAGCTCAAATACTTCGCTTTCGGTCAAGATGCCGCTATCAATAGGATCCTTCGATTTTGAAAGTTTCTGGCTAACATTTAGCACAGAGAGAAGAAGCTCTGGCTGAGATGCATCTATATGGTTCTTGATAAGGATCTCAACGGAATTGGGTGTCATTCTGAGCAATATGGGAAGTAAATGCTGGATGATGTTTGACGAGGCTTTTGGGCTCTGGAGACCTGAAACAACAGGATTTGCCCAGTAAGTGACAAACTCGCCTTCTGAGAAGTCTGTTTGTAGATTCTGAAGCAAAGCCGCTAGGCATTTCGCTGAAGCATTGGCAACTGCTCCAGATGCACAGGCTGAAACGAGCACCTCAAAGAAACCTGGATCATTCTCCTTGAAGCCCTGAGAGACGTGGGGACATTCTTTCGCTAAGATCTCGATTATCTGGAAATGCTCTTTTTTGAGTGACAGGTTCTGGAAAGTCGAAATGGCCCATTTAGAGCAAAGCTCGTCACCCCTGGTTCTATCCAACAAAAGTAGAAGCTGAACGAGTCTTCGTAGGAGTCCCAAACCAGCATTAGCCTGAGCTCCATGAGAAAAGTTGAGCGATCCAGTGACCCAATTGAAGACTGAATGTGAAAAAATGTCGTTCAAAGGTACCAATTTTGGGTCTGCTCCGGCCTTGAGCGCTTGAACGGCTCGTAGGTACCAGATCAGTAGGGCATCAGCTGCCTGAAGGTTTCTTTTGGGTGCTTCATTGGAGGGTTGACTGAGGAGGGTGAGAATGTCTTTTTGAATCAGCCAAAACGAGGAATGCAAATTCAGCAGCGAAGGTGATATCTTGATGAGTTTGGCTTTTATATCTGCTATATTGCTGCCATTCTGGTTCGTTTCACTCATGCCATTAGTAGTAGAAATCAGACTAGCGATGTTGGGCATGTGATGCTGGTCACGTGTGGGCATCACCAGGAAGAGGCTACCAAGATTAACGTCGTATTAGAAATTTATAGCTTTTATTGGCGTATATTGATAAGAGTTTCATTTATATGGGGATTGGTGTTGGGATGCACGTCGTGAAGATATTTGTGTGGACTCACCTGTTCACACTGTGGAGGCTAAGTTCACCACCACGAAAAAATACGTCAAAAAACCTAATCTGATGGACATGAGATTGACCCCTGTTTTGATTTTTTCTTCTTTATTCACATCCTCTCTAAGTTTTCCAAAACTTTTGTCGCCGAGCGATTTGGTAAACCGCTGGTCCAATCAGACTCCCTCTTCCTCCAGCCGAGATTAGCTCCCAATCAGTAACTAAAGTACGAAATTAATCTCTTATTTAACTAATAGGGGTCGCCCACATGGCACCTTGCGGAAGCGGCTAACCTTCTTTCATCAAGACATACATTGTGCCAGAGCTTAAAGGATAAGCATGGTGTGCTAAATGCAAGCTGCTCGGGTAACAAAACGTCAAAAAGGTGTCACCTTCTGAAAGAAGAAAATGGAGCCGGCCTCTCGGTTGGCAGATGTTTCTTGGAAATTGGGTATTTTTGGAAGTTGACAAGAACCATCAATACAGGTACTTAAACTAGTAGAGAATGTACGCCCACCAGGGCACCTTTTTAACAATTCCCTTCTGGATTCGGGCACTCAAAACGTAGGGCTCGGAGTCTAGAATAAAATTCCCGCCTTCGACAAAAACAGAAGGCGAAGGCCTCGGGCTCCATTGTAGAAACCGTAACCATCTCCATATCTCCACAATCCTCTGGCGCCAGAACAAATTCAGAACCATCCATTTCTGCCCCTACCAAAACGGCTTCCCGTATTGTGGCGAAGTGCTTTAGAAACAGTGCATCACGTCATCGTCAAGAACGTTGCACCGCATGAGTTATGAATCCCAGCAACAACCCACTACACAAAACCTCTAGTCAAACGTGAATAAGCACTAAATACAAATTAAAAATTACAACGCTCAGGCCTTGTTGCCTCTGAGCTGGTGGCCCCATTTCTTCAAGTACTTGAAGATCAAATCGTCGTCCTTGGAGTTGACCTGGACGTAGTTATTGCCCTTGTTGAGCTTCTCGGCCTTACCAATAGCTCCAAGCTCGCCGTCGTCGGCACCCATGGCCTGGACCTCCTCCAACTTGTGGTCTCTCAAGCAGAAACCAGCGAAAAGCATAGGAACACACAAGCAAAGACCGACGATACACAAGAGTCTCTGGACGTCGGCGTAAGCGAACACAACGGCTTTTCTGGCTGGGGTGCCCCAAGTGTGGACATCGATAAAGTTGTATGGCTTCTTGTAGGCCTGTTTGGCCAAGGATGTATCCACACCCATTTTCTTCATCTCGTCGACGATGGTGTCGTACATTCTCTGGGTCCACATGACACCAGAAACACAGTCACCGAGAGCAGAGCCGAATTTGTAAGTAGCCATGTAGACACCGGTGACGGAGGCCATGTACTCGTGGTCAGTACAAGACTGGATGGAGACATCGATAGTACGAGCGAACAAACCAGAACCGAAACCGAAAACAATCATGGAGCCCGTGACACCGTCAACGAATCTCTTGTCGTGAATACCGTCGTTGGAACCACGGAAGTAGTAAAGCATACCGGTGCCGATGAACCAGAGCGAAATACCAGCGAGAATGAAACCCTTGGTTCTCCTGACACGAGCAACCACCAAACCAAGAAGAGGACCCACAACGGCAATCATAAACGAGTTCAAAGAACCGATTCGGGTGGCAGTGGCCTTGGAGGCGTTCATTCCGACAAGCAAAACGGGGTACATGTAGTCGTGAGGCATCAAGTAGACGAACTTGTAGAACAAACCGATACACAAGGCGGCAATGACACCACGGTCCTTCAAAAGAGGGAAGGGGAAAATAGGGTGGGTGGCGCCTCTGAGCTCCCAGTAGACGAAAACAGGAACCAAGCAGAAACCAATCACCAATGGAGCAATGACGTAGGCATGTCCCCATTTGGAGGTGGTACCACCAGCAAGAGTCAATGGCACCAAAATGAAACCAACGCAGATGGTGAAAAGGAAGATACCCATCACGTCGGACAACCAGAAGAACTCCCTGAGGTAGTAGTAGCTTCTGATGAAGAAGGCCCTGATGTTGCTGGAAAACTTGTGGTTGCTGCTGCTTCTGACCTCGGCGATTCTGTTGTTCATGTCAACGTAAGAGTCCTGTTCTTCCTGGCAAAGATCAATGAAGGCCTGCTCCTTGCGCATCTTGAGTCTGGTCCAGATCAAGCAGCACATGATGGGGATGTTGGAAAGCGGGAAAATGAAAGCCCACATACCGATGGAGTACTGCCACGAGTAGTTGTCGGTCAAGTTGTCCACAATGTTACCGGACACCCAGGTGTTGATGATGTAGGGACAGGTGACGATGGAAATGGCGAAAAGTCTCCAGTTCATCTGGGAGTTATCGGACATGATCAAACGCAACATGACCTTGATACCGGCCTGGCCAAAAGCGTCGATAACGGCACCAGCAGCGAATCTGGAGAGCTCGCCGGATTGCGACTCGATCAAAGACCCCATGGCCTTGAAAATCACGGCAACCAAAAGCAACTCGACACGACCGTACATGTCCGACATTCTGGCGAAAAATGGCAAAGAAGCAGCAGCCACCACCGATCTGATCACAGCGATAGTGGACAAAAGCGAGTGGTCAGCGAAACTGTTGGTGGCGTAGGAAGTAAGCACTTTTCTGATACGAGTGTCCAAGGTGAAAACATAGGCAGAGCAGAACAAGCAAAGGTAAAGAAGCACACAGTTACGCTTGTTCTTGTAGTGCTCGGACAAAAGCTCGTTCTTTCTCACACCAAACGACTTGGTCGAACCAATGACGATTTCCTCCGAGGAGGTGTCGTTAGGGAAGGACTTCTCTTGAGCAGAGCCATTGTGGCCCAACTTCTCGTCGGAAGAAACTGAGTGAGCCGTTTGGGTGTGCTCGTTGGAGTTCCTTGTCTCCACAATTGGAGAGCTGGTTTTCTCAGGAGCGGACATGGTCGTTGGTGATGAAGAAAAACAGGGCAGGTCTGGTCTACTTAAATATCTGATCCGATCAGACAAGGCAACACAAAGGGATTTGGCGAAACCGACTTCGGGCTTTGCAGCCACTCGTGTGTTTAGCTGCACGGGAGAAAGCCTGCAGCTGTGGTGTGGGATAAATTATGCGGCACATTAGCGCTGAGGGCCAATCAGAGGGTGGTTTAGCAAAGCGGGCCCATTGCTTTTTTCTGAATTAGTGGATTGACATTAGACACTGACACCGGTTTTGAGTGGCATATGCATGGGCCGCTGCGCGCAGCAGTCAGAACCTGCGTGTGCCGCATTCCCTGCAGGCGTTTGGCTGGTATTCGTGTTCTGTGTGCACTCCGTTGACAGCTAAGAGGGGGCGAGAACGCAGTACAACGTCAAGTGGTTTTTCCGGGGCCTTAGCGAGAAGTGGGGGCGGGGCGCACAAGCCCCTTCAAAAGCGGCTGGCGTTTTGAATTTTTTGATTTTTCTGGTAATTCTACTTGTATTTTTCACCGTGAGCACGTTTCACCCAACCCGGGCAGGCTGAAATGAGCGCTTATTCACACTGTGGATTCCCAAAGTGAGCGCAATATTATGTACCCTGTAGAGCGCTTTTGTGCCGACAAGGCCCACCACTGGCTGGAAAGCAACGCTGTACGGCCGCTTGTCAAAAAAAGATCCGTTATCTGATCACGTCAACTTTACCCGGTTGGCTTTTCGCCAATAGCACCTTCTACTGAGTCCGGCTCGTGGAATGCCGATGGCCTTCCAAAAGGCCGTTCCCTGCTTGGTCGAGACCTTTGTGTCCTTCTAGTTAGGATCCTCAGAAGCTGGTGCAATAGTGCGTAGAATTGATAATCCGAAATGTCTCGTGAAATGAATGTTAAGATCTACCTGAGGTAGTTTCTATAGATAGTTTTTCCTCTAGTAAAAAGATACCAATTGAAAAAATTTTTCAGTTGACGGCGCCATGCACAGTCTGTGGGGGACCAGTAAACCTAGCTTGTCTTGCTGGTCCAGGGCTCTCCTTGACAGGAAGCCAAGAAAAAGGAAAGTCAATGACAGTTTCTGACATGCGTGAGGGAGAGTATATTGAAACTATACTAGGGAGTTGTACTAAATGTAAAGTCCACGCGGGCGGACCCCGCCACTCCATGTAGACTGTTTTCTTCTCTTCAGATTCTTCGTTCACAGTGCTCTTGGTATCGAGATGAAACTGATGGGAAGTGAAATTTCCACAAAACCGGTTTTGTGCCACCTCGTAGACACCTGCCAAACCGCCTCTGTGCAGTATGCGGCGTCAGGCCGCCTCATGCACCAAGGGTGTCTTTGAAATCAGGAACAGTGGCTTCTGCCTGATAACCCCGGCGGTATCTGCTTTGCATGGAACATATAGCCAATTGGTGAGAATAGAGAAATCTGCAGATTTTTTTTTCTTGTGACTGGTTGCCGAATCGGTTGCAGTATAACCGTTTCCAAACCTGCCTTGACGTCTTTTCGCCCGCATAACCATTACGGGCGTCGCCTAAGCGAGAATCCCAACCAGTACGCCGTAGCCATATCGGAAACCCGGGTATCGGTGCATGGCAATCCTGAAATCAATACAACACTTTTACAAAAAAACGCCCACAATTGTAACTTTAAAGTTTCACCATTCAGTCTTTTTTGTGACATGTTGAAGCGCCCGGGGTGCGCCTGGTCGGATTATCAAATTGCGCTTATAAGCCTTGTCTGACATGCCGGTCGGGATGTAGTTTTTCCAGGGATGCGAGTGGCTGAACCCGGAACGGATACTGGCATGAAGTTGTGAAAAATCTGATAATTTTGGTGAGTGGTTTTTCTCTTTTTTTCTTGTCACTTCATTGTTTTTGGTTTTCATTGGCTGCATGGCATACTCTACTAGCATCCCGGAATAACAGGACCACAAGGGTGGGCCTATCGGCGCCGCAACTCCATTTTTCAGCCGCCGACAAATCAAATAGCCCATGATGACCAGAAACTCATTTTTTTCAAGCTCTCTGCTCGTCTGCGTGTCGTTTAAATTAGGTTAGCGACTTCTGTCGCAGATAAGATGGTGCGGCACCAATTAATAAAAGCCTCTCTTCAGGAGATGGCCTTGCTTTAATTGCTATTGGCTCTAACGGCGAGACCGGATCCGAAAAATCTGTATTGTAGCTCTCGCCCAATGTCGTTGTTCTGGGTTGTTGATGCATGGATTATGAGGTGGTTAGACCAAATTGAGGTGCTGGTTGAAAAATATAACCATGGAGTGGCCATGGCACGAAACCTGCTTTTGCGGCACTCGGAGCACGTCTTTCTGGGGAACTCCGTTTGCAGCTTCCTCGTGTGAGTTTAAGCCCCCATAGGCTGGATTGATAAAAGCGCTACGCCGGCTGTGGACGTTGCAAAACTAGTTACTATTGCTTGACTTTTCGGTTTGGCCTCTTGAGTACGAGTTCGGGAAATGTGCTGTTCTGGTTGGAGGGTATTGGTATGATGCAAGTGTTCTTTGGAGGCCGCCTTGGAATGCCCAGAAAAATTTGAAACTGGGCGACAGGGCCAGGCCAGGTCTTATTGGTTTTTTCATGGATTTCGTGGCTCCGTGAGACTCCGGGGCTTTTGAAATGAAGGGTAGGTTATTGGGCTTAATTTTGGGGAATAATCGGTTTTTGAAATGTCCCGGGTGGTTGTTGCCATGATGTGGATTTTGAAGGCTGGAGAGTTGCCGAAGAGTGATTGGTTCGTCGTGGTTGCTGTAACTGGAAATAGAGGACTACCATGGTGACTCCGGTGCCACTTTTGCACAACCAGAAATCTTTCGGTTTGACACTTACAATCCTGCCAATTGAAGAGTTTGCTCCCAATTTAGGAAGGCCGGAATTGACTGAAGAGATGGTATATTCATTGTGGTGGCTTTGCTGAACTAAACCTACAACCTTGGTGAAGTGCAGTGCTACGCTTTATAACAATGGCTTCGTGGGATTTGGCCTCCTTAGAAATCCAAATATCACAAGGGTACAAAGAGCTGAAAAGTGTCATCACGAACGTGGCTGCTACGAAAGATGAACCACCATGGTGAAGTCCGGTTCTACTGCACTGAATACTCCCTACGGCCATCTCCAATAACCACTATGTTTCTCCATCCCAGAAACAACAAAATTCCGAAATCCTATGCCTAAAGTAATCCCTGCTGCCACCGCTTTCTATTCCCCATCACCCTATGGTGAAAAACGCCATAATGATTTCTTCACCGGTACACCGAAAGCCGACCTGAACCACCAGTTTCCACCAAACCACGCCACAAAGCCTGTTTAAAAAACTTTCCAAAATCTCCCCAAAATGACCCCCGAATCACCACACTTTGCCGAAAGCGGCACAAACGCAACGTTGTATTCCGCTCACCTCGGAACCTCCACAGTGAAAAGTACGATACGGCTGTGCGATGGACCGAGGCACACAAGGTCCCCTTGCCCCAATAATCTCGACATTGTCAAAACAAAAATCAACTGTCAAATTAATAGCTCTTCAAATCCAGAATCAAAATAAATCCAACCGACCCCCCTCCGCTTTTGCCTGTTCGGCTTTTGTGTGTAATAACGGCACGTTGAGCGCAAGGTGTGCGCAAAAGTGAGCCATCGTCACTGAGCTCTTTCTTCTTATAAGGGTCCCTTTCCATCCACAAAAATTCCACACCGATTTCCAAAAAACCTCGTCATGTCCAGCGTCACCACAGGCAGAAAAGCCTGGGAATCGTACTACCACTTTTTCCCCTTCTACATGCTCACGGGCAGAGAGCTGTTGTTGTTGCACCTTTTCGTCATTCTGTTTTTCCTGTTCATCGGCTGGGGCGTCTACCTGTGTTTGCCCGCCTATGTGCCGTTTGTGCTTTCGAGAGGGAAGTACTATTTGACGGGCTCCCAGGAGGCGCTCGGCAATTTTGTGTTGAAGATGAAGTAGATAGCTAGTTAATGAATATCATGCGCACTTAGTACCATGTATCGCAGAGGTAGGGTTCGTGGGTTCAAGGCCCCACGGCCGGTGGGGACTAGGGGAGATATGAAAACGGGGTCTTTAGGGCCCGGGGATTCGGAAAATCCGGTTGGTTTTGCGTCAAACGGCGGGGATGACGGTATTGTTGATGGTGTTGGTGAGAAGCGCTTGACCAAAGAGGGTCCACGTTTGAAGCGGACACAGGGCGTCTTGAGGCGTGGAAATGGAGATTTACGTGGATTGGGAGGTGAAGAATCTAGTGGAAGTACTGGAAATGGCTTACCGGCGCTGGACGCGTCAGAAAGTGGAAGTCTACGAAACCACAACAGTGAGGACACGAATGGTGAAAACGACGTGGAAAAGTCGCCTCCTCTATTCTGTGAATCCACTTCGCCAAAAGCGTCCAAATCACTTTCCCTCTCCGGCCAGCATCGCCGCCTAAACGCACCAAAAACCGGAACCGTCCTCAAAAGACTCAAACTAGACATCAACAGAACAGCCAGCCAAGCCACCCAACCGTCCTCCTCCACAAAACTCTCCTGCCAGTGGCGGAAAAGATCAAACAAAAAGAACAAGTCCTGGGAAGGCGACGGGTTTCTCTATGTGCTGGATTCTGGTGTCGTTCTCAAAGCTGATACTAAGGGAAACGGCACGCTACGAGTTCTAGGGCGATCTTCCAATTCGAACACCAGTGGTCTTCTCGTTCTAGGGCAATTTGAAGCGGAGGTGGACGAAGAAGGCGAAACAAGGCATATTTCAGTCAACCAGCCTGAACCACAGGCGGTTCCTGCTCCCACGAGCTTCAAATCGCCATTTCACGCAAGGGAGCCGAAATCTATAGCTCCTGAAGCATTTTGTCTTCACGATAAGGTCACTGTGGATCCAACACTTACCAGGTTTCTCAGGCCTCATCAGCGAGAAGGTGTGCAATTCATATACGATGGACTTTTAGGGCGCCGTGTGGAAGGCCAGCGGGGTGTTCTTCTAGCGGACGAAATGGGTCTTGGAAAAACACTCATGACCATCACCGTCTTATGGACGCTTCTAAAGCAAAGCTCCATGGGCAAAAGCCAAGACGCACTGAAGGTGCTCGTTTGTTGCCCTGTTTCTCTCATTGACAACTGGCGCAAAGAGTTTACAAAATGGCTCGACAAGAACCGCATAGGTGTGCTTGCATTGAATGGCAAGAACCAGCTGCCCGCCAAGGACAAACAGGATATCAACGGTTTTGCCAAAACCAACGTCTACCAAGTTCTCATCATGGGCTACGAGAAGCTGCTTCTGTGTGCCAAAGAATTGGGTGCTGTTGATTTTGACGTGATTGTATGTGACGAAGGTCATAGACTCAAGAACAACAGCAGCAAGGTTATGAAACTATTGGACGGCCTCGGCGTGGAAATGCGGTTGGTGCTCACGGGAACTCCGATCCAAAACGACTTGAATGAGTTCTACACCATCGCCAACTTCATAAATCCTGGCATTTTGGGATCGCTGGCAGACTTTCAGAAACGCTTTGCCAGACCAATTCTACGAGCTCGTGATGTCAACTGCCTGAGCAGGAATATCATCAAGGAAGGACGGAAGGTGTCCAATGAGTTGATCGAAATCACAAAAAGCTTTACCCTTCGAAGAACGCAAAATGTCATCAGCTCGTTCTTGACCAGGAAAACAGACGTCTTGCTTTTTTGTCCGCCTACAAAGCTTCAAAAGTCTCTCTTTAAGCTTGTGCTCGGCTCGTCTAACTTCAACAAGATCATCAATTCTGACCCCAGAGACGTTCTTGCATTGATTATGGTGTACCGAAAGATTTGCAACTCTCCGTCATTGTTGGCGAAGGATTCCTTCTTCAGTACACTTCTAGGCACAGAGGCCCGGAAACAGCTTGATCCAGCCTCCCTCACCACACGAACAACAGGCAGTAAAATTAATGTTCTTGTTCCCCTCCTTCTTGAGTTTAAGAAACTCGACGAAAAGACTGTTCTTGTGTCAAACTTCACCCAAACTTTGGACTTCCTAGCGACGGTTCTTCTGAAACTCAATATTCAGTTCGTCAGGCTTGACGGCTCAAGTGCTAGTAATACCCGTGATAAGCTTGTCAGTGATTTCCATAAAGCGGAAGGGTTCACCGTCTTCCTCCTACTGGCCAAGGCTGGCGGTGTGGGGTTGAATCTTGTCGGTGCATCTAGACTAGTGCTTTTCGATAATGATTGGAACCCTTCGGTGGATCTTCAAGCAATGGCGAGAATTCACAGAGACGGACAAAAGAAGCCCGTGTACATCTACAGACTATTCACCACCGGCTGTATTGATGAGAAGATTTTCCAGAGACAGCTCATGAAGGGCACGCTTAGTGACATGTTTCTCGATGACAAGTCTGAATCGTCGCTGAATATCTTTGACTTTGAAGATCTCAAGGACCTATTCAATGTCGCCGATACCAACTGCAACACCCACGACTTGATTGAATGCCCATGTTCAGGCGAGGGAGAGAGTCTCGAATCGTCCCAAAAGCAGGATACACAAGACGACACTGATGAAGACGACGAATTGCCGTCTCTGGGCTGGATGAGCGCTCTGGATCTACACAAAATGGCTCCAGATAACAATGCAAAAAAGCAGTCCATCAGATTGGCATTATCCCACTACAAGCATTTTGACCCTACTGAGTGTGACTCCGGTGTGGATGTCCTGGACGAGGTTGTCAACAAGTTGCTACAGAAACTCAAGGAGGAGCGTCTATTAACGTACGTCTTGACACACGTCACCCAAGGATACTCATAGATTAATTATTTTCCCAGGAGCATCTTCATTCTTGCCTCCGCAGCTCTGGCTCGTTGTTCCCTCATGAGGCGTGTCTTTTGCTGGTCCGTCAACTCACTCGTCTCAGATGGACGGTTTTGGACTTTGCCACCAAGAGTGCCACCGGAGGAAAATGTAGGCTTCTTTTGCTCCATTTCTGTCTTTTTCGCCAATTCCTCCTCTATCAAACGACGGTTTTCTGCCTCCTGCTGTTTCTTTTGCTGCTCTTCCTCCTTAGCCACTTCCTCCCTGGTTCTTGGAGGTCCCACTTTAGCAGCAGTCCAATCCGTAAACTCCTCTCCAAGTGTATTTCTTGCAATTTGGAAAGTCTTCTTCGCCGTAGATGTGGAGCTCATCTGAGCGGCGGTCTTTCCAATGGCATTAAGAATGGTTGGGTCTGCTTTTAGATTAACCAACAACACGTGGATCATGTGGTGAAGACCCTGTGATGCAGCATAATGAAGTGGTGTGGGAGCATGAGCATGCTGGTTACCAGGTGTGAATTGGTAATTGGCATCCAATCCATTCTTCTTCAAGTAGTTGATCAACATCGGTGCCTTCAGCTTCTTGAGCAAGTTGATAATCTCTTTTGTATGCTTGTCAGACTCAGAAAGCTCTGGCGCTGGAGACGGTGTTTTCTGCACCTTGGAGATATCTGCCTTCTTCACAGTAACCTTCTTGGCTTTCGGGAGATCCACCACTTGCATGTGAGCGAGCTGGACCCAGGCCCGCTTCAATTCAGAAAGAGTGGCTCTTTTGGTGGTGAACGGAAAATTCCTGATTCGTTTATCGTCAGCTGCCAATGGGGCGCCTTCGTAACCCACCAAAGCCCGCTTGTTTGCCACCGCATTGGCTCTAATAAATACAAAGTCGGCATTTTGCAAATGCGACTTCCACAGATTGAGTAGCTCTCTGACCTCCTGCTGGAGCGCCTGCTCGTTGTACCTTCTTATAGAAGAACCTGCCGAATTGGCTTTTCCTCTGGAATTATCCGAGGCACTCTGCGATCCACCCTGTTTCCTTCTCGTGGTGTACCTGTGGAACGTCTTCGACTCAAGCACATTCACCTGCTGCTCCTGCTTCAGGATCTTGTGGTTGGGCGCTAGACCCTTGAGGTTCTTGGGTGTATGAGAAACAACGGCACCTGCAAAATGGCCTCCTCCAATCATAAGAAGCACAGAAGTGCCCAGCCGCTTGGGCTCCGACGAGATCTGACTCACCTCCTCCAACACGTTTCCGGTATCTAGCGACGCCTTCGAAAAGAGTGCCTTGTACAATCCAAAAGCCTTACCTTGGTCCACCAAGGGGGACTGAAATAGAATGTATGGCGAGTTTGTGTTCATGTGACTCACACTCTGCTCTTCATCCTCGTTCTTCGTAGATAGCTGTTCGAAAATCGTATTAAGCTTGCTGTCCTCTTCGTCCTCTGTTTCACTCTCCTCTGATCCAGATATGCTCTCCACCGATTGGGTCTCTATAAGTTTATCAAATTCATCCTCTGTAAGCGGTGGAAGCGAATTGACCTGTCTCTTGAGATTGAGACGATGAAGATCTGATTTATAGTAGTCTTTGGACTTTTCGGGCTCGGTTTTGGGATCGACTATGTGGTTTTCGGAGTGACTCTGGGTTTGAACTGGAGCGTCATTGACAGCCACAACAGCAGCAGATTCGTCAAAATGAAGAAGGCTTAGACTGTTTTTGACATTCTCGTCCAAGGAAAATATATACAAGTCGTCTTTGGCCACAGAAGTCATCCTTGCTGTGAAGAAGTAGTGGTACGGTGATAGTGGCGCGTGTGCACACCCTTTTAAATGGCTGCAAAGTCTATGGTACACTATTTAGCGGCGATTCTCCTGCGACAGGAATTTTTTTGGTGAGTCATTTAGGCAGACCCGAAACGGTGGCACTCCTTGAGGAAATGCTCGATTTTCTCTGGCTTCATGAAGGGGTGAGTGCCGTGACCAAAGTTGACAATGTAGTTCTGTTTGCCACCGCCGAAACCTTTGATCATTTGCTCCACTTTTTTGGAAATAACCTCGTCAGATCCGTAGATAATGCCGGGGTCGAGGTTACCCTGCAAAGTGATTCTTCTGCCGTTCACAACCTTCACAGCATCCTCAGGCTTATAGAGCCAGTCCAACGAAACAGTGTCGTAACCAGACTCACACAAATCGTCCAAGGCGTACCAGGCGCCCTTGGCGAAAACAGTAAGTGGGATCTTTTCCTTCACACCGAGCTCTGCTAGTCTTGCTGGCAACTTGGCAGCAATCTGGCGCAAGTATGGCAAACAGAATTCGTCAAATTCATTGGGACCGAGCTCACCTGCCCAGGACTCAAACACCTGCAACATCTGGGCACCAGCAACGACCTGCTGGGCCAAAAACTCAATACAAGCGTCGGTGATGGCCTGGAGCAAGGTATGTGATTCCTTGGTGTACTCGTAGATCCACTGCTTGGCGAAACGGAACATCTTAGAGCCCTGGCCCTCGGTCATGTACACTAAAAGGGTCCATGGAGCACCGCAGAAACCTAAAAGGGGCACTCTGCCCTTCAACTTTGTTCTGGTGAGTGTGATAGCCTTGTAAGCCCAGTCCAAGGATTTCAACACATCGGGCTTCAAGTTGACTCTGTTGATGTCCTCGCGAGATCTCAAGGGGTCGGCGAAAACAGGACCCTTGCCTTCAATCATGTTGATCTCAAAGCCCATGGCCT
The DNA here is from genome assembly GCF_002926085.2 of Candidozyma duobushaemuli. NCBI lineage: Eukaryota > Fungi > Ascomycota > Pichiomycetes > Serinales > Metschnikowiaceae > Candidozyma > Candidozyma duobushaemuli. The sequence goes on from NW_020289897.1 coordinate 1,594,366, forward strand.
GTGGGATCACCAAGATATCTGAAAAGATAATGGCAGCATCAATGAGACCGTCAAAGTGGTCCACTGGCTGGATGGTGATTTCAGAAGCAATCTCGGCGTCTCTACACGTTTCGAAAAAGTCTCTGCCGCCCTTGACCTCGTGGTATTCAGGAAGATAGCGTCCTGCTTGTCTCTGGGGTTAGTAAGGCTGATATACGAGGGAGCCTAAAATGGGGGTTTTGGTCCACATACCATGATCCAGATGGGTGGTCTTTCGACCTTCTCGCCCTTAGCGGCTCTCAAAATCAAGTCGTTTTTCAATGGTTCAAAAGAAGGCATTTTGGTGTTGGAGAATCTGGAGAAGGATTCAGAGGGTCTCGGGAAATGGGTGGTGATGGTGCACGGGTGTCATGGGGTCCAGCAAAGTCGACATGGCAGTTTTCAAGGGCTGGAGACCTGGCTTTTGGAAAAATAAAAAATGGAATGATTTTAGAATTAAGTAAATTTGGGATTGGCTGTTTAAGTGGGCCTTTGTTGGGGGTGGAAGATAGCCGTAAAAGCAATTGAGGCTCTATCAGCAGCATAGCAAGCAATGTATTGGAACTTTCAATTATTTCAATATTTCACCTGATCTTTCGAAAATAAAGTCCAGCAAAAGAAGGTGGTTGAAATTCTGAAGCCATTTTAAATGGTGTGTTTGTAGCAGAGGCTGACAGCTTTGTACGAGGGATCTCACTATGATTTGGCTGCGAAAGTTGAAGCCTTCAACTGCCATACAAACATGGAAAAAAGAGGCAAGCAATCATTCAGGGCAAACTTCAACACTAAGTAAATTTCACTGATATTTCAAAATCTTTCAACTTGCCCCAATAACGGAAATTGCTGTAACTCTCCCAATTTTGGGTTTGAGGCCATTTCCGCCTCACATCAGCTTATTCAAGATTCACAAATTTGAATGAAAATAGCCGATTTTGCGAGAATTGAGTCTCATTTAAACTGCTCTTCCTGTATATGCAGTGCTTTTTTCCCTCCCAAATTAGCCTGCGTGGCGTAATGGTTAGCGCATTTGACTTCTAATCAAAAGATTCCGGGTTCGAGTCCCGGCGTGGGTTCTTCTTTGCGGTTTTAGCTCAGTTGGGAGAGCGTCAGACTGAAGATCTGGAGGTCCTGTGTTCGATCCACAGAAATCGCATACTTTTTTGCTTCTTTCAATGCTATTCCTACTGTTTTTAACAAAATCATCACATTAACTTATTTCCCAAAACTCCGGCTCATTAAATCTCGACATACCTCGTAACCGACACCAAGCCACGCTCTCTGTTGGCCCAGCTGACCCAGTTGGGTGAGTAGTGAAGAAGCTCATCAAAAGCGGGTATTCTCTCCTTCACATCTTCCTTTTTGTCGGCGATATAGCCAGTCTCACTCCAGTAGCACTCCACATTGATGCCAAGTTTCTTGACCGTCACCTTCGAAGCATCCACCTCGTTCGTGTCAACCACGTCAGGAACCCACTGGAACGCCAAGTGGTACTCCTTGTCCCAGTCAAGCTTGTTCAACTGGATGGTTTGAATACCAGCATAACTCTTGTACAAGTAATTGCCGTCAGCATCTCTCGAGAATCCAGCAGGAACGCCGTTAATTAGGTAGGCTGGCGTGGAGCTATTCTTGTCTGCGCCTTCCCGATACACGATAGCTGTTCTGACAGGCGAATCCTGTGGTCTGGCATCAAAGATCTCGGTCACCGAGTCTGAGACATTGAAATCAATACGGCAATTTCTGTTTTTAGGTGTGAGAAGACGGATCTCTCCCGTGAGCAAACCGAATGGCGAGCTCGTCTCGGAGGACGAATTCTTAAGCACGTCAATGGTCAAGTAGTCTTGCACGTCCTTGACGCCTGGTGCGAGAATGGGGTCCCATGTGGAGGGGTATTCGTAGCGGGAAATGCCATTCTCAATGGAGTTTGTCACTACCTTGAGGTCGTTTTGCTTGACAGAAGGTATGTCCTTCAAGATGTTCTCGACAATAGGGTCCTCACGACCAAAGACCTTGACGGTATCTCTGACGGGGGTGGTATTCAAGTCGAGAGTCTCCAAGAATCTCAACTTGAGGGGGTTGGCCTGGTCGAAAGGATCGGTAAGGTTGAACCTCAACACGCCATAAGCCAAAGTTCCGGCAAGGAGTAAAACGACAATTCTGTTGACCTTGAAAATGAATGGCAAGAAGGGTGCTGCCCAGAATATAGCGAGCGCCTGGGCAAAAATGTAAAATACAACTTGTCCCTCCAAATACTCCTGGAACATCTTATCAAAGCTAGCAAGCATAAGCTCACCGTTGCTGTAAATTAGGTAGGAGGAAAGCGGGACAACAATCAAGAACTGGATCAACCAGTCATAACTGAAGGACTTGGTCTCGTGGACCTCGCACTGCTCTGAGAAACCTGAACCCAACGACAAAGAGGAGCCCACAGAGACGTCATCTTGAGAACCGTAGTTTCTCTGATTTCTCTCGTATTCCTGATCGTGGTGCTCGTTCGAGGTACCCAAGAGTGGAGCAGACTCCTCCTCAGTGCCCTTTGGCTTTGGAGACCTCTTGAAGTTCCATCCGAGCAATCCAATGATAGCAGCCAAGGCCTGAAGGAAGAAAATAAAGCCCACGTGGATCTCTCCGGTGTGATCCGACGATGAGCGGATTTTGATAGTCGAGTAAAGCAAACCGATCCAGGTGAAAAATGAGATTTCAATAATACTGATGAGCTTCTCGTCATGGAAGTGGCCCTTGAAAGGTCTCAAAATCGCATTCAAACCATTCAAAAAGCCGTAGTTGAGAAGCAAGAAGAGCGAAAACAACGTAAACACAAACAGATCTTTTGAGTTGTTCATGAAGAATGGGTTGATGGGGACGAGGATCACGTCAGTAATGAAGTTCAAAAGAATGGCAGACAAAACGACCGAGATAGGAAGCTTGATCACATTGACAAAATTGACATCCCAGTTCTTCTTGTATCTGAAGATGAAAAATACCAATGGAATGCTCACCAAAGGCGCAATCACCAAGAGAACAATGTTGAGAATAAACACGGTATTCATGGAGATGAGGATGTAGTTGTTGAAGATCGAGGTGAAGCCTGCTGGTTCCATTTGACTCTCCGGGTCGGAGTCCAAGCCGATCAGTTTGAAAGCCACTTCCTTGGTGAAGTCAAGGGCAGTAGACAACATGTGCCACTGCGACAAAATGCTGACGCTGGCCACGCTGTCTCTGGTTGTGTGGTATAAGTTTCTGGGCTTGTGGAAGGCAACATCAAGACCTCTCAAATGGCCCTTTTGTTGGTACACGGTGAAATCTGTGTCGCTGTGCACAAGGCCGTTATTGAACCCCTGTTGGAAGATGGACGAGGCGTAAGGGTATCTCACGGCGTTGTAGAGAGACAAGACACCGTGGTCTGTACCACGGAAGAGAATTGCCTTACCACCAGCGCCAGTGCCTTCCAAATTGAGGAAGTACTTTGTCTGCTTGTACCAAGGATGGAACAAGAAGGCCTCGGCGCCGTACAAGCCAAACTCCTCGTTGTTGTTGAAGTTGAAGATGACAGTTCTTTCGGGCTGGTTGGTCTTGTGGGAGGTCAAGTAGTCGAGCACACCCAAGAGAGACGCAATTCCCATTCCGTCATCAGTCACACCGTAGGAGGAAGGCACCGAGTCAAAATGTGCACTAAGCAAGAGCGCCGGCAACGAAGGATTGGTACCGTTGATACGTGCGAGCACGTTGTTACTCTCGTAGTACGTAACAAGTTTGCCCTTGGCCAGTGGAGACAGGTACATGATTCTGTTTTCACCATCCAAGTCATTTTCGTGCTCGGCCCACTCCTTCCGAGCGACCAATTCCTTCACAGTTTTCTCGAGATAATCGTGGACCTCGTCATTGGCCTTCGACGTGTAGGTGTGTTTCTTTCTGGCGATAACCTGGAGATGGAGCCACAGGGAATCCAATATCTGCTTCTCCTGGGGGTCAGTTGGCAACGAAACCGAGGATTCCAACGACAAGTCCAAGTTTGTGAGGAACACGGTGGCAACCACAACAAGGAGTGTCAAAAACGTCAATGTCGTTTTTCTGTAGCGAAACAATGACCTAAACAGCCTCACAAACCAGTTTGCTCTGGGCTGTTTTCTGCCATTGCGAGGAGCAGGGTGCCTCTTATTTTGAGCCGGGGTCTGGGGGGTCCGGGGGTCGTCACTGCTGTCGTTTCGAGGCAGCGCTACCGAAGAAGCCATGTTTATGGAAGTTGTTATGGGGATAATTGCTGGTATGCACCTCTTTGGGTGAGTGTTGACACCCGTACACCACGGAGACCCACCTCCAAGTCCGGTGCTCCGTGTCCCCCGTGTCCAATTTGTTCAGTTTTTTCAGGTATTTGGGGAATTGTCGTTGCTGTCGTCCTGTCAATATTAAAATTTCTTCAATTGAAGGCCTGAGTGCACAGGTTACGCTGTGCTCGGATGGCTGCGAAAAGCAGCGGAATGCTAGTGTGGGGCATCACGAAAGCATATTGTGAGCCCACGGAGGCTTTGGTGTTTTCATATTGTGTTGATATTGAGTGTGGCGCGTGCAGAGGGAAGAAGAAAAAGTGGTTACTTTTTAGTGGTGTCACATTGTGTCTTGGGTGCAGTTGCCCTGTGCTACTGGATGTATAGATAACAGGGAAGTCGTAGATCTTGTGGATTTGATGATGGAGTTGGTATCTCCGAAAAGTAGGTTTTAGCCCCACATAAACATTTCCAGACAATGGCGATCTGCCTGCCTCGGATCCCGAGATTGAAGCGGTCTATTGGTTAGCGTACGGTAGGAAGATGTAGATGGGTTAGGGGTTAGGGGTTCTGAATTCTGTCGTCACCTTAGAATGGTCAGCTATCGCCGTAAAAGTTGACGAAGAACGTGATTGACCAATGTGATGTGTTGAAGGGGTTGAAGGGTGGTAGCTACTTTCCTCTATAAGCTAATAGTACTAAACCTGTCATGATGAGGGAAAGGACTCGAATGAAGGAGGCTTTTGGAGGAAGAATAGTGAAGAAAGGGCCACAATGGCACAAAGAATACTATGCACTTGTAGAAGCACTGGACTGGGGACTTCTCAATGGATTACCTGTTTAAGTATTCCCTTCACCATTCAAACCTCTGGAAAAGGCAACCGAAAAGGCAACCTCTGGAAAAGCAACCTCTAGAAAAGGCAACCTCTGGAAAAGCAACCTCTAGAAAAGGCAACCTCTGGAAAAGTCAATTGCCATCCGAATCGTTTTCGACTGGATTGGTGACCCTGCACTCATACACCTCCCTCACCACTTCCACATTTTTGCAACCATTTCGCACAAGCATGTTTCTTCCTCTTTTCGTCCTATGGGCCAATTTGGCACCTGTTCTCTCATCCATAAGCCCCATTTCCATCCACGGCCGCTACTTCATCGACCTGGTCTCCCAGGAACCCGTATGACCGACAAAACCACAAATCTCCTTCTCAACTAACTCCAGTTCTTCATCAAGGGAGTAGACTACCAACCAGGCGGTTCTTCAGCCACTGACCAACACAGCGATCCGCTTTCGAATCCCGATATCTGCGCCCGTGACATTGCCTTGTTTCAGCAGCTCGGCATCAACGTATGATCCACCGTCCTTATCTCTCTTCTCTACTAACCTCAGACCATCAGGGTATACTCTGTGTATCCAGACCTCGACCACGATGTTTGCATGACGCTTCTTGCTCAGGCAGGCATGTACCTTGTTCTCGATGTCAATCTGCCTCAGCAGTTCCGCCACCTTAACAGGTACGAGCCTTGGTCAACATACAACACCGAGTACTTAGAGAATGTGTTCAAGGTGGTGGAGCAGTTTGGCGGGTACAACAACACGCTAGGCTTTTTCGCTGGGAACGAAATCGTCAATGACCGTGTTTCCGCCAGAAACTCGCCTCGTTACGTCAAGGCGGTGGTTCGTGATATCAAGCAGTATATTGATGCCAACTTGGACAGGAAAATCCCCGTGGGCTACTCGGCCGCCGACGACTTGGACTACAGAATATCCATGTCGCTGTACCTCGAGTGTGTGGACGAGTCTCCATTTGATTCTGCCGATTTTTACGGCGTCAACTCGTACCAGTGGTGTGGAGAACAAACCTTCTATTCGAGCCGCTACGACAAGTTGGTGGAGGACTACGCAGAGTACACACGGCCTGTTTTCCTCTCGGAGTACGGCTGCAACGACATCACTCCTCGCAAGTTTTCCGAGGTTCAGGCCATCTACTCCAACGACATGGTGGGCGTTTTCAGCGGAGGACTCGTTTACGAGTTCACGCAGGAGCCCAACAACTATGGTCTCGTGGAGGTTTTGCCCAACGGCGACGTCCAGCTTTTGGACGACTTCATTGCGCTCAAGTACCAGTTTGAGCATCTTCCAGAGCCCACCTACGGCGTCATGACTCGGTATCTTCTTGCGAATGAGATGCAGTTGAGGAATAGCAAGAAGCAGCAGCAGCAGCTGGCTCAGCCCTTGTGTAAAGGTGAATTCACCAATTTGGCAATCGAGGAGGGAATGCCGCTGAATCCTGCGGTGGAGCTTTTGGGTGGCATCGCTGCTCAACGAGGGAAGTACGTCAAGCTAGATGAGTCTCAGTTACGCTCTTCCAAAAAGGTTTATGGACCTTCAGGAAAAATGTACTTGGCGGCGCCAACGGTACAGATTGTGGAGGATACCACTCTGGCGCCTGACTCGGGAAGAAGAAGAATTCCCCTGACTCCAAACCACGGTATGTTGCACCTCGGCCTGATTCGACAAAGAATCGCCTTGCTTCTCCGAAAGGGCTTTCACCGAGTCCACTACTAACCAGCAGCGTCCCTTTTGCGGCCTTCCATCGTCATTGTCTTGTGCGGTTTGGTATTCCATCTATTTGTCTATGCAGAGGTTTTCTAGTGTCTCCCTTTTCTGGAAAACAAGGCGGTCCAGGCGTGATCGTAGATGTTCACAGAGCACTTTGGTTCGCAGAGAACAGGAGCCAAGATGATGCCCCATTCGTGGGGAGCCAATGTTGATATCTTTTTGGTGGCCTCCTCCAACGTGAACCCACACTTTACGCATGTGTGCATCACCTTGGGCCGCTCCTTGATCACAATAGTAAGATTAGGCATCTGCAGCAAGTACCGTAGAAAATACTCAAATGTGTTTTTGGACGGCTCGACCCAATCATCCTCGGGCTCCTCAAGCGAGGCCAGCTCGCTATCTTCAACAATCACATCCAAGGGGCGGTTCTTGTGCTGGTGGGAGAAGTCATGAAACAAGTCAAAGTTCACAAGCACGATTTCCTTGAGATCGCAGTAGCCGCCCTGGCCAGAGCACACAAGCTTGAAGAAGTTGTTGAACTTGGCGAAATTAAATGTCTTGTTTGCGTTTTCGCTGGTGAAGAACACCTTGGAGCTGATATCGATGACGAGCCGCTGGAGGTGTCCGTTTGGCTTGACAAAATCAATGAGGGACAAGTCTGCGCCGGTTTGGATGTCCAAAAGCAGAAGCAGGCGGGTGTTGGTCAAGATGTTGATGCAGCGCCGTTTCACCGTCTTTTTGGCGTCACTGTAGATACAAGCATTGGCGACGAGCGAGTCCACCCAGATCTTCTTCTCCCACGAATCGCTCAAAAGCTTGCCCTCGTTGATGACGAATTTGTTCAATTGTAGCTCGTTGATCTGGCCGAACACGTGGGCAAAAATCAGCATTTGGCCGAGCTTGAAGGGGATGGTCCAGCCAGACTGAGCCGTCAAGGTGAGCTTCTCCAATGTACGGGAAGGTGCCTGGCGGCGAAATGTAAATTTGGATGTCAACAGCAGCGTAGACGCCATCATGTATTCCGCTGGAAACTCAAACTGAGGCGAAATCTCACTGAGTGTCACTTCCTTGAGTCCATAGGCCTCGTTCAAAAGACACTTGAAACTGGTCACCCAGGCGTCGTACTTGGATGTGCTTCTGCTGACGTTTTCCACGCTGTAGGTGCCGGCGATTTTCGTCAGGCTGGCCTCCATATCGTTGGTAGGCGGGTTTTTGAAGTGCACTGTTCGTATGTAGTTGATCATGGAGCTCGGCTCATTGAGACCAAAGCGTCTAGCCAACGAGGCCCTCAGAGACAAATGAGCAGCGGCAAACCTCAAAAAGTGAGACGTCAGCTTGAAGAAAACATCCTGGTAAATGAAGTTCTTGCACACGATGTGGTGGAACTTCTGGCACAGTAGCGAAAGAACAAGAAGCGTTTCAAGTGGGAGCTGGCTGAAAATGGCAAGGAGAATTTCATAGGGAAGGGAATGCAAATGCGATAACGGGTATTTTGGCGATGTCTTGGGACTGGCGACCTTGCGCCGGCCCATAAGCTGGTACTTTTTCATCACTGAAGCATAAAAGAAGAGTAGGTGCTTCGAGAGCCACAGCTGGTCTGCAGGATTCCGGGGAACGGTGCCCGTGGAGGTGTTTCAAAAATGGGGGTGGATTGGGTTTTTGAATTTGGACGGTGGTGGATTTAGGCAGGTTTTGATGGTGATGCTTAGGTTGCACAAAAATGCCGTTGATATCGATTAGGCGAAGGTGCTTGGCATATGCCATTACACTTCCTTTTTCGTCGAGACCCTTTCGCAGCCACGAGGTGGTGAAGGAAAGTGATGTGAAGACTTCATGGTTGAGAGGTTGAAAAAAAAAAAAAAAAAAAAAAAAAAAAAAAAAAAGAAAGAGCTAATTGAATTGAGAGAAGCTGGTTTTGAGTTGAACATATAGTATAATTGCATTGTGGTGGGTTGTTTGTTGTCTTCAATGGAGGGTCGGCTCTCGCCTGACATTTTGAAAAATTGTGGTTTCACCAATATGAGGCTGAATAACGGCGAGATCTGCGTTTAAGACGTGTTAATTGCTCGTGTTGCTTTTGCAGCGTATTATTTGACGCAGAGAGGTTGATTGCAAGTTGGAGGTTTTGACAAGAGAGCGGATGTAAATCTGAGACAGCATTAGTCAAAAACCATTCTTGTTGAAGAAAGCTGAAATTGGTAAATCTCGGTTTCAACGCTGGCAGGTTCCGTCCATCGAAAATTGGACATTCCAGGAGGCGGGTGGCTTTTTCATTGATAGCACTGGAACAATACACCCTACAATATGCTACAAAGGAGTGAGATCTTCTCCAAGTGAAGGCGCCTCCAAATATTATGAGGGTGAAAAGACCGTCTCAGATTTCAGTATTGGCGTCTTTTGGGAGATTTACGAAGTGTATGGTCGACTGACCCGTCAGTGGTCCTACCATTACCTTCCACTACTCACTAAAGCTCAACCACAGTCACTCCTATTATCCAATTTTTTCCAATTAAGACGCCGATTGTACAATCGAGGAGCCAAGGCTTCCTTGCTTCTAGACTCGTGGATCTTTTTCACCTCGCTGCACTATGTTGCAGATTGCAACATCCAGCTAGTTTACGAGCACCTCAATCCATAATCTATCGCCCTCTTAAAGCAATAATTCAGTTGCCTCAATAAAGCAGTAACGTATCAACTAGGAATAGAAGAATGAAAACGATGACAAATTTATCTGACCCTCGTTCATCGTGAAGCTGTGATCCTACTCTATGGCTGCAAACGAGAAAGAGTACCACCAAGCCATCCCACCACACTCCACGAAAAAACAAAAACATCCGTAAACCCTTCAATCCTATCACAAACAAGCATCAAAAAACCAAACAACATCAAACTCTCCTCCTTGTCTTCTTCTCCGGACCTACCCTCCATCCCGCGGTACGGGTGCAACATATCAGACCTCTTCTCCAAACCAACACTTTCCACAATATCATGGCATACGAGCAGCGTGAGCTCCTAGAGCGGCTCATGGGCAAAGACGCCCTTATACTGCCGCAGGTGCGCCGCAAGGAGGTGGAAATCACTTCGCCTAAAGTTTGCAAGGCATTTCTTGTTGGAACATGCCCTTACGATCTTTTCGATGGAACCAAGTTGAACATTGGCAAGTGCCCGAATTTGCATTCCGAAAAACACAAGCTAGAGTACGAGTACCGTGTGAAGAAGCTGGGGGAGAAGTTCCCCGAGTTCGAGTTTGAGTATTTCAAGACATTGAAGAAATGGCTTGCAGAGATTGACTTCACCATCACCACAGCATTGAAAAGACTAGAACACACCCCTGAAGAAAAACAGAAAATTGCCACCGTGACGCGTCAGCTAGATGCTGCTGATGTGAAAATCGGCCTCATGGCGCTGGAAATCACCCATTTGGGCCGTGCAAAGGAAATCACCATGGCTCTCAAACAAACCATAGCTTTGGAAAAGCTCCTACGAGAAAGAGAGTCCTTGGCAGAACAGGCGAGAGTGATTGCAGAAAACGTGGGCCAATCAGCACAGCAGAAGCTCCAGGTTTGTGAAGTTTGCGGTGCTTACTTGTCCCGACTCGATAATGATAGACGATTGGCAGACCACTTTGTGGGCAAAATCCACTTGGGGTACGAGCAGATGCGTACCGAGTACAATGAAATGAAAAAGAAGTACGGGTAATACTATTTGCGGGCTCAATCGGCCTTTTCGGCTTTTTCGTCCTTCTCGATATCCAACTTGAGGTTACCCACTTTAGCCTGTGACTTGTAACCGAGAGCGCTTAATCTGTCGGCCAAGATGGGGTGGGAATGGTTGTAGGACGAGAACAACCAGTCGGTGTTCATCGAGCTCAAGTTCTCGGTGGACATGGTGATCAATGAGGTGGCCAACAAGTCCAGGTAGCCCTGGTCCTTGGCAAAGCCGTCAGCCTGGTACTCGTTCTTTCTGGAGATGAGGTTGTTGAAAAACTGAATGGCGCAGTTCACTGGGGAGCTCACATAGGAGAAAAGGACGAATGCAATGATTGGTGGGGCATTGGCGGCAAAGTTGAAGGACTGGAAGAGCGACTTGTTGGTTAGAAAAGCGGAGAACAAAAGGAATGTGAGGGCAACGGTACCTTGCGACACAGCCAACATCTGGGGCAAGTGGTTCAACTTCCAGTGGCCAATCTCGTGGGCCAAGACAGCAACAACCTGGGGCACAGAGCTCTGTTCAATCAAGGTGTCGTAAAGCAAAATCTTCTTACTCCATGGCAAACCAACAAACATGGCGTTAGAGTGAGCGGATCTGGTGGAGCCGTCCATCACGTACAAGTGGGTGAGCGGGAAGTTGTTTCTCTTTGCCAAGGCCTCGATCTCGGTTCTCAACTCGCCTTCTTCCAAAGGCGTCATTTTGTAGAAAAGGGGAAGAATGAAGGTGGGGAAAATAGTCATGATAATCAACAGCGCAGCCAAGGTCAAGCCCATGGCGTACTTGACAAAGCCAGGGCCGTAGGCGTCGACAATTCTCAAGAACAAGTAGATGAACGGCGTGCTGATGGTCAAGCCGAGCGTGAGGGTCTTCAAGGAATCCTTGACGAAGGTGCTGAGGGTCATCTTGTTGAAGCCCCACTTCTCCTCAAGAACAAAGGTTTTGTAGTAGGACAAGGGCAAGTCCTCCAAGGAGGAAAGAATTGTGTTGATAGCGTAAAAGACAATGCTCTGCAGCATGATACTAGTACCAAACAAAGCACCAATGAACTTGACACCACCCAAACGAGCAGAAAGACAGCCAGCGACAGACCAGAGGCGAGGCAACACATCAAACTTCACGACGGCCAACTCCTTCAACAACTCGACAGCATCAGAGACAAAAGTGAACTTGGCCTTCGAACGAGAGTAAGCCTGGGCTTTGTGAAACACTTCAGGCGAGATTTCTTTCTCGATCGACGCTGGAGCCTTGGTACGTTGGTACACCTGGTATTGTCTGTAGTTGATGTAGGTTTCAAAGGCGTATTTGCCGACCAAGAGGGAGGTCACGATGGCCTTCCAATTGACATTGGGGTTGTCCAAGAAAGACTGGGGTTAGAATGTGGTGAAGAGGGGGTGAAAATAAGGGACATACTGTGACAGACTCGAACATGGTGTTGTCTATCAGACGTGTTATATCTCGATCGGATAATGTGTGAGGTGCACGGGTGTCGGCACGGCCTCATTCGTAGTGCAATGGTCGAATGATGGAAATGGTAGTGAGGGGGGTATTGATAATGATAATGTAATTCTTGATTTTCAAAAGGGTCGTTTTAGCTTGAAGCCCCAAAATTGAGTGTAGACGAACGAGATTTCAAAACTTTAGTTCACCGTTGGCACTTTACCCAAATCGGTGAATCATAATTCGAAATCTTCTTATTCCGATTAACTGAGGCTGCCAGCTAAATCACAGGTGCAACTGGCTCTATCGCACCTCAATAGCCAGCATCTGGTGTCCAAAAGAACCACATAAACCTTATAAAGATCCCCACAAAACATCCCAAAAATTCACAAAATCTTCAAATCCTCAAAATCGCTCCACCCGCCGAGTCAGAAATCCTTTTCACAAGCTGGTCCTTTTTCCTTGGACGACGTTTCGTTTCTTGTGCCATTATGGACCTGCGGGTGGCTGCGAAAAAGAGAAGTAACTAAAAGCTGCAAGCCCTGGACAATACAGCCCAGGCCAGGAGCACCAATGATCCAGAAACTGAAGCTAACCTTCAGAATCCCAAATGAGCATTTTCCCTTCCTCGCATTACCCACCCGTTCTATGCAAATTCACGTTAAAATAGACTTTCACTTTTCAATCCACCACCTCCCCATTGTGCCTCGCATTTCCTCCTCAAACGCCGATCGTTGCAAGGCAAGGTGCTCGTACTAAAAAACGGCCCAGCTCGAGCTTGCCGAGGCCAAAAACACACAAACTCCGGAATCAGGCTATTTTCGTGCGTTTCCCAAAAACACCCGTAGGGTTTGACGAGTTGACGACGTTGGTGCCCTGCGGCGCCAAGATCTCTGGACCAATCCGCTTTTTCGCAGCCATTTTGGCGCAGCCACATGAGGCGCCCTCCAGCAGGGCATCCAGAGATCTGAGCTTCACGAGAAGAAAAGAAAAGGAAACAATAATTCAAATCCAAGTTTTTTAAGAAGCAATCCTTTTCTTTTCTTCAAGTTCCCCCTGGTTCACCTGGTACTTGCTCCAGCCGCGATAAGCTTCAGACTGCCTCACGCCGGACCACACCACATTCCTGCTCATCCCCCAAGGCGAAATTGCCGAAATCTTGAAAAATAAAATTCTGCTGACTTCCAAACTTCATTTTGAAATCGTCCCCAGCTACGCTACTTCGTCTCCATCCACGCTTTTTCGTCTCCATTTACCCTACTTGGACTCCTGATCTGGTACCTTATTTCTGCAGGCCTCGAGCCCTGAAGGCCCTTCAAAACCCACCAAAACACCCTCTAACCCTCAAAAAAAGACCGTTGCCGTGAATTTCAAACCCACTTTCGGCGCCATTTTCCCTCAGCTTTTCCCAATTTCACCCCTGCCCTGCCGCCCTACTCCTCCCATTGTCACATTCCGACCTACTACTGCCGCGATTTTCCATCTTCAACCACCACCATGTCTGAGCTGTGGAAGATCAACCGTATTCTAAATGAGCTCATGACGAAGCCGCTGGCCTCCAGAAACAGGCTCGACGCCTCCACCACGTTGCAGTATGCGGCGGCCTTGAAACCAAACATTTTGGCCTCCGAGGACCAGGACAAGGTCAACTCCATTCTGGTGCTAGCCAAACTCTTGCAGTGTACTCCAGGAGCTGGACCGCTAGACTTGCTGCTGATCTTCGACGAGGAGCTTTTCGGAGTGCTTTTGGAAACGGCTCGAAAGACAAACTCGCCCGACTTGTACCGAGCCATTCTCTCCATCTGTCTGACTTCCATAACAGGCTCCATCTACCCACCCCAGGCGAACGAAAGCTCCATTGACGTCCACCTCCCGCTCTACAAGGCGCTTGTGCTGCACTTGGACGCCATCGACATGTTCACCGCCAAATTGTACACGGCAGATGTGAAAACGTTGCTTTACTCGGTCCACTTGGTCACGGGCTTGATCAAGCGGGCTTTGAAGTTTAAGTATGACAAGATCATCACTTTGGCGGGCCGTTTGAAGCATGTCAAGTTCTTTGCCACCGTTTCCAACCTGGCGGACCCTCAGGACCAGATTCTCCAGGAGGCCATTGCCCAGTTGGAGTACTACTACTTCTACTTGAACGAGTACCTCTTGAACACGACGTTTGATCTTTCCATCGACTCCCACAAGGTCATGATGCGCAATTTGTTCGAGTTCTTGGACGTTTCGCTCAACGAGTTCGGTACCCCTGCTCTGACGGCTGAATACGTTAAAGCTGGTTTCACCGCTGACCCTGAACAGTACATTGCCGACCACTTCTCCATCTTGTTGGCCATGGACCTCAAGATCTTCTTGAAGGACCCCAACATGACGTTCAAAAAGCGCTTCCACGAGGAATTAATCATGAGCGACCACAACAGAACTTTCCCATTGAACCTCTTTATCAGCGAGTGCACCAAGCTCTGGGTGGCCGTTTTCCACGACAAGAAACGCTACGCCCGCCTTAATGTCCACATTCTCTCCTGGGAGCTCATGATCTACTACTCCATGTTCAACTGCTTGCTTTTGTGGCAGGACACCAAAGCCCAGCTTGAGAACAACGAGGACATGACGGGAATCGTTAAGCTTCTCCTGGCAAACGTCAAGTACTTAGAAGAGAGTCTCGGCCAGGATGTCTCGATTGAGGACGCTTTGGAAGTGTTTTCTCGAAGAACGTCCGAGCAGATTAGACACTACCAGATTCTCGAGATGAAGAAACTCCACAATGCCAAGTGGGCTCCGTATTTTCTGGAGTTTGACCGCACGTTGCAGAGTGAAGTCATGGAGTTTGTGTGTGAACAAAGAGTCATGCAGCTTTTGAAAGGATCGTGGGTTCTTACCGAGTCCCACGCCGAAAAGCTTAAAAACAAGTCTGCTGTGGCCGACAACAGCTACTACTTCCTCATGCTCAGTCCGAACAGAAAGGCCATTTTGTACAAGCGGTTTGCCGAGAAGCCCACGTTGAAACCTTCTTTGGAAGAAATGGAGGCTCTGTACGTGGAGCTCAAAGACATTGCACACTACTCGTCGGTCAGAATTGGCCAGTCGTTGGGTGAAGAAGAAAAGGCTAAACACGGCAGGTTGATTTCCGTCAAGGGCTCCATTTGCTACGAAAGACTTACACTTCTCAACAAAGCCGACAGACCTTTGCTTACCTTCTTTACGGATTCCGAAATGAAAAAGGCTGTGTGGCTTGATGGACTCAAGATGTTGAAGGGCTCCTTGGGCTTTAATGAGCTTTCCGCCGAGACTTCGAGCCAATTGGCCTCGCTCAAGGATATTAGAAAAAACACTCAGCTTTTAGTGCTTGAAGGTCAATCCTTTGCCAACGTGGAGTTTGATAATGAAAGCGACGACGACCTCTACGACCTTGCAGAGTTGAATAGAGCCACCGAGGGCTTCCACTATGCCTAGACAATCAATGAGCTTACGTGATCTGGACCAATACAAATAGACATATATATAGGATGGAGCGGGGTGTAGAGCTAAAGGATTTTGATTTTCAGATTTGGTCTGGCGGTTGAAGAGTGGTTATTGGGTTGATATGGGGTGCACGTGCCGGGTCACGTGACATTTTCGAGATGAGATGCCTCTCTATTTTCGACTCCATATCAGCTACTTGATCTACACGAAATGGCCAAAAAAACAAAATCCCAAAAGGCCAACGGCAATGGCGCGGTCCGGGCCAAGCAGCCAAAGGATGACCTCATTATGACGATAGATAGTGACTCGGAAAACGAGGCACCTGTCGAAGAGCCCTCCGATGAGGAGGAGGAAGAGAAGCCTAAGGATGACGAAAACAAGGAACACGACGACATCAACCCCAATTTCCAATTTTCTCTTGACGGTTTTGAAACGACAAACACCGCTGACGGATGGGATTTCCGTGTGGCGGAGGAGAAGACCGAAAACAAGAGGAAGGATGTGAACTTGGACGATATTTTGAGATCCAAGGGTGGTCTTACAGGACTTGTAGGGGGTGAAGAGGCTGAAGAGGAGGAAGAAGAAGAGGAAGATGAAGAGGAAGAAGATGATGATGAGGAGGTTGAGGAGGACGACGACGAGTTGGCATTGGACGGTTTTGGTATGAATGCACAGAGTGGGGATGAAGAGGAAGAAGAGGAGGAGCAAGTCGAAGAGGAAGAGGAGGAGCCTGTTTCTGATAATGAAGATTCCGACGAAGACGAAGATAAGGACTCCGCCGAGGCAATCGCCAAGTTCTACGAAAAAGCAGAAGAGTCCCAAACCCACACTACTTTCCAAACCCTTGATCTTTCTCGTCCCGTCCTCAAAGGTCTTGCCAACTTGGGCTACACAAAGCCATCTCCCATTCAATCGGCCTCCATTCCTATTGCCCTCATGGGTAAGGACATTGTGGCTGGTGCCGTGACTGGTTCTGGTAAAACCGCCGCTTATATGATCCCGGTGATCGAGCGTCTTCTTTTCAAACCTACCAAAGTGGCCTCCACCAGGGTCATCGTTTTGACGCCTACCAGAGAATTGGCCATTCAGGTTTGCGATGTGGGTAAGAAGATCGGCCGTTTCATCAACAACTTGTCGCTTGGTTTGGCAGTTGGTGGTTTGAATTTGCGTCAGCAGGAGCAGCAGTTGAAAACGAGACCAGATATTGTGGTTGCCACGCCGGGTCGTCTTATTGACCATATCCGTAACTCTGCCTCGTTCTCCTTGGACGCCTTGGAGATCTTGATCATGGATGAAGCCGATAGAATGTTGGAGGAGGGTTTCCAGGCTGAATTGACGGAAATCTTGACTTTGATCCCCAAGCACCAGAGACAAACCATGTTGTTTTCCGCCACAATGAACACGAAAATCCAGGACTTGATCCAGTTGTCGTTGAACAAGCCCGTGAGAATCATGATTGATCCTCCTAAAGCTGCTGCTACCAAGTTGGTGCAAGAGTTTGTTCGTATCAGAAAGAAGGAGGAGATGAAACCAGCGCTTTTGTTCCATTTGCTCAAGCTTTTGGACCCTGCCCAGCAGAACCGTACCGTTGTGTTCGTTTCTCGTAAAGAGACAGCCCACAAGCTCAGAATCATTCTTGGTTTGCTCGGTATGAAGGTTTCCGAATTGCATGGTTCGCTTTCTCAGGAACAGCGTCTTAACAACGTGAGCGATTTCAAGAACTTGACGGTGCCTGTGCTTATCTGTACGGATTTGGCTGCTCGTGGTTTGGATATTCCCAAGATCGAGATGGTGGTCAACTACGATATGCCCAAGACTCACGAAATCTATTTGCACAGAGTCGGAAGAACCGCCAGAGCAGGAAGAGAAGGTCGCTCTATTACATTTGTGGGTGAAGCTACTGCTGACAGAAATATCGTCAAGGCCGCTATTAAGTCTTTGGAGAATGATGGAAAGAAGAACGGCAAGGCTGTTTCGAGAAACGTGGAGTGGGACGAGGTTGAAAAAATCCAAAAAGTCGTCGAAGAGAAGAAAGACGTTGTGGACGAGGTTTTGGCGGAGGAAAAGCTGCAGAAGGAGCTTTTGACTGCCGAGATGGAGTTGGCCAAAGCAGACAATCTCATGAAATACGGGAAGGAAATCCAGCTGAGGCCCAAGAGAACGTGGTTTGAGACCGAGGCCGAGAAGAGAAAGCACCAATCCGAGGCCATGCAGCAGCTCACAAAGAACAAGCACAATCTTAATGCTAAGAAGAGAAAGCAGAAAGAAGGAAAAGAAGACGGCGGTCGGAGCTGGAAAAAGACAAAGACCGTCAGAATGGCCGGCCAGGGTAAGCCCAGAAACAGCGGCAGCGGCAAAAAGAACAAGAAGAAGCACTGATTGGATGTTGGATATTTTGGCTGTCTTGGACAGAATGCATTGTACTTTACTTTGGCCCCGTGGCCCTCGCATTAATAAAATAGATCGGAAGTTGGTGTAGTAAGAAGGCAGTTGGGCTTTTCATGAATTTCAGGTTTGGAATTTAGATTCACTTGGGTTAATCATTTGTCTGTTGCTGGAGGATCAGCTCGTCATTGAGATGGTCCAGGAATGCCACCAAACAGCCAATTGGCTGTGGATTTCGTGTTGCAACTTTTATGTATTCCACCTTTAGCGACAATTCATGAAGTTTTAGTTTTTTTTTCTCAATATCCAAATTATGGTCTTCCTTTCTCGATCCTCGTATTCACCACTTCTCAGTGTCTTACATACGTTCACACTTTTCGCAGCCAGGGTCCACCTTTCAACAAAACCACAAACCTCCAAAAAATAAATAAACAAATAAACCAAAGACATCCAGTCTTCTCTCTCCTATCTATTATATCCCACAGCTTATTCTATTTGAAACACAGCGGTGCTTGGACCTACCTTCACTGCCTCCACGTGACCAGATCAGACATCAACACCGAGGCGGATGATCCAACCATTTCTACATCTACACCATGTCGTGGTTTTCCGGCTACACGCCGCTTTCAAACAATGAGAACGTGACGCTGCTCAGTACACAGAGTCCAGGCAAAATCCTCATCCAAATCCTCGTTCTTCAATGTTTCTACTACCTCACAGCCCTCATCATCTTCTATCTAGTGGCACTGCTAAACGGCTACGATTTCAGTGTGGACTGGATTTTCTCGTGGGAGCTCATTGAGCCTGACAATGCCATGGGGCTTATTTTGTTTGTCATGTGGCTCGTGGACACGTTACTCTGTGTGTTGTTCGTCACCATCTTGGTAGGTCGTTCCAAGTTGGCTTGGGACTTTGCCGTGACGGTGCATGTGGTCAATTTGGGCGTCGTTTTACTCTACACGGGTAAATTTCCTACCAGCTTGCTCTGGTGGTGCCTCCAGATCTTGTCTGCTGTGATTTTGGTGACGCTTTCGACGTACTCCACGCGATGGAAGGAGCTCAGGACCACCTTTTTCGACAACATGTTGGACCAGCAGGAAACGGGGCAGGTCAGGCATGAGGACATCCCCATGAAGGATTTGTCCCGGCCGCAGTCGTAGGTGGGATAAGTCAATTGGGAGTATTTAAAAACTGGCGATTGTGAAGGGGTTAGCTATAACAATGGAGAGCTTAGTTCCTCATCACCTTGACCACAACAATCATATGCGAAATCACACACCATCGAAACAATAGGTGATTTTGGATTTCTAGGTATCACGTTCGACTAGATGGTAATGGAGCGGGATACCAACCACTTGACCGGCCATAAAGGAGACGTAGTCTACAGAATTCTTGGATTCAACAAAGTACAGTTTACGGGCACGTTGCAATCTCCTCCTGCTCGACCCACTGTTCCTGAATCAGCCCTATTCACGCCTTGGTCAGTCGTTATTCCGTCCGACTTACGGTCCTCGGTCGACTCCCAACTACCACACTCTTGGCAATGCTGACACTTTCACTGGTGCCTTTGCTGCTACCCAAAAATAGGGTTTGTTCCTACACTGACTGCTCGCAACAATGGGCTCGAGGATGCCGTATGGTCGAAAACAGAGCCAACATTATCACAAGCAGCCGTTTGAGTCACCAGTCAAGCAGCATGGCGATACCGCTCAATGAGGCAACTTCCCGTGCTATCACCAACCATGGTCGGTCTCTAGATGGTCCGATCTCAGAGTGCGTAGGTGAAGTTACACAAAATGCCACCTCCCCCACAGTGGTCACACTACGAGTTCCAGAAAGCAACAACAAAAGTTTGGCAGAGTTTCCAATCATCAAATCGAAAACTCCCACAAATCACCACAATCGAAACTTGAAGTCAATCCTGACTTGACACGATCTCATGCTGCTTGGTCGCACCTACCCCCCCCCCCCAGGTTGCAGCCATCATTATCAACACCGGCCGAGGCTCTCCTCATTCCATTCTGGCACTTCACATGGCGGTGGAGAAGGATGATCCCTTACTTTGATCAATATTCCTAACGTATAAAGTATTGTATCTCGGAGAATACGGCCCCTCCTCGGTGAACATGTTGGCTGAGACCGGTCCGCCACGAGCACCGAGATACCCCACTGCGCGGTGGAACCCGTTTTCAGTAATGCTTGGGCCGCCATACATAAGCAGTCTGTTAGAGTCTATTGTTAACGCTCCTCGGCTTGATATAGTGCCCCATGGTATCACATGGAGGCCAGCACGGACTTTCGCGGGGGCTCCCCGCGCTCGGTGATTACAATATAAGAAGCCGATAGTTTCTCCTGATTTTCAAACGCCACCCCACGATGACTGAAGAATCGCTTGCTGAGGAGGGCTTTTACGGCTCCGAATTGTTTGACTTTATGAAACTGATTGTGGATGACGACCCCGATTTGAAAAAGAAGTCTATTGCCAAGGTGAACTCCGTGTGTGTGATCACCTTGAAGAACCCCAAGGGCGAGACCAAGCTGTGGTTGATGGACTTTAAAAAGGAAGGTATTGTCAAGAAGCTTGATGGCAAGCCACCCAAGAGCGACATCCACTTGACCTTGAAGGACAAGGATTTCGTGAAATTGATCAATAACGAGGCCAACCCTCAGAGAATGTACATGGGCGGCCGTTTGAAGATTAAGGGCAATTTGATGAAGGCTGCCTCCATCGAGCCATTCTTGCGTGAGGTTGACCCTCGTACCAAGCAAGAAAAGGCCAAGTTATAATTTCATATATTATGAGTGACACGAAATGTAGTGCGGTGAGGAGGTGAGGAGTTTCTCGCTGGGCGAGCCAGCCACCCCACCAAACAAAAAAAAAAAACACATGAGATACATAAAAATACAACAATAATTTATAACAATAATTTATTTCATTTCGTAATGCATATATTAAGGCCATAAATCTATTCCATGGACAACCAGTTACCGGTGGCGAGGGTGGTTGTCAATTGAGACACCTGGCGTGGTGGGTAACGCTCAGGCTCGGGGTAGTGGGACTCAAGCTTGTCAAACTCCATCAAGAATCTGGAGATCACATATGAAGCTTCAGTAATGGCAAACTGCTGGCCCAAGCAGATTCTAGGCCCACCGTTGAAAGGGAGGTACGCCCAGCCGGGCTTCAAGTTACGGTCGGCCCATCTCTCGGGTCTAAAGACGTGCGAGTCCTTGCCATAGTACTTTTCGTTTCTGTGTGTGCAGCAAACCAAGTAGCCGATACAAGTGCCCTTTTCAATGAACACGGGCTTGTCGCCGTTGGGGCCACCGCCTCTTGGCAACGTGGTGTGCTTGTTGGCAAATCTGTAGTTGACGGGCACGGCTGGGTACAATCTGAGCACCTCGTTGATCACGTACTTCAAGTAGGTACACTTTTTGAGCGTCTCAAACGTGATATCCTCGACATTGACATCCTGGCCCAGACCAAACTTCTCACGAATCTCCGTCTTCAACTTGTTGTAGATGTCAGGGTTTCTGGCCAACTCGAAGAAGGTGAAGGTCATCAAAGCGGCGGTGGTGTCTCTGCCGGCAATCATGATGTTCAACAATTGGTCACGCAACACAGCGGGGTCTCTAGTCTCCTTGACAAGCTCGTACAAGAAAATGTATCCGTCTGAAACCTTCTCGAGCTCGGCCTCGCTCATGCTAAGAGCACGCTTGACGTAGTAGTCGGCAAAGTTGTGGACAATCCTGGTATTCCTCTTGAAGTCCATTGGATTGTGGAACATGTACCACTTCTGCATCCAGGCTCTGGTGGACATAATCTCTTGGGCACGGTTGAAAGCCTCGTAGAACTGGAACTGGCCCTCAAATTCCTCGTCACGGTACTCGCCAATAGAGTCGTCCAAAAGACCGTAGACAGACTCACCAAACAAAAACTCGGTGGAGGTGTCAACGGTGAAACGGTAAAAGTACTCTTGCAAGTCGAATTTCTCGCCAGCATGCTTCTTGATGTGTCTGAACAAGTGCTGGACGTGCTTCTCCAAGGCCTGAGTGTGCGACACCTTCTCTCTGGAGAAGTTTGGTCTCAAAAGCGCTCTCGAGTGTTTCCATCCCAGGTAGTCCAAAGTGAAGACACCATCACCCAAAACGGGCTTGAAGTGGGAGTGTCTCAAGGCCAAGGCAAAGTCGTTGAACTGGGTGGCCAAAACGGCTCTCAAGTTGTCTGGATCGGTGGTTACGAAAAGGGTGTCACCGCCAATTCTCACTCTGTAGTTCTCGTGTTCTCCGTTCCAAATGGTCCACAACCAACCCACCAAGTTTCCCTCTCTTTTACGGGCAAACATCTCAAGAGCGGGTCTGGAATTGAACCAACCCGATTGTGGGATCCAGGGGGCCTCTTCGGCGCCAAACTTCTTTCTCAAGTAGAAAAGCTTAACTGTTCTGTAGAGCCAGTAGGCGAAAATCACCAGGAAAACGACGCCAGCGTAGCCTAGCACGCCGTACTCGGCAACCTGGGCATTGTGTCTCTGGATCGAGTCTGTAATATCGTGAACGAAACCCATGGTGATTAAGAAAAGAGATTAGACAGAGGGGGGATAAAGCAGGGCATTTATTAAGTTTTTAGAGCTGGCATGTGAATTACAGGCTTGGGGTAGGTCGAGGGGTGGGAGGCGACATTTGATAATGGGGCGCTGATACAGCGTGGTGCATGAGTGCAGGGAGGTGCAGGTGTGAGTGAGGGGATCGCTGACGGAGTTGCCTCTGTGTGCAGTACTGCAGTCTCGGAGCGGCACCAAAGCGACGTTTTCGTTAGAGTCCGAACGCTTGTGTGCAGTCGCGCATATTGGGCAGCTAATCTCGCGTAGTGAGAGAAACGTTGGTCAGAGAGGTTCACATGCCACGGACTTAGGACCCGATATCCCGGTTCTGTAAAAAAAAAACAATGTAGTAGAAGGAGAAGACTAAACGGAATTGGCTCCACTCATGTGAATGAGATTTTGCGGTTGGGCAGGGAGGCAATGGAATGTGACAGAATTTGTCAAAAAATGACAAATTATGGAATGTGTGGTTTCTAGACCCACATCCCATTCACCTGTCGCTTAGAGGCCTTAGTACCGTTAAAGTCCGCGCAGCCTATTGTTTCTGCACGGGCCTGTGAATTGCTCACACTAGGGGCCTTCATTTATATAGTTGCAATTGGCAGTGGATTGCTGGTTTGTATGGTTATGTAGAGGAGGACCAGATCGAGGACCGTGACGGCCGAGCCTTTAATCACACGGCGCTATTGTTGGAAATTTCATAACATGTGTGGAGGCGATTCTGTATTTGCCGCTTCTGTATCGCCGCTTCTGTATGGATGGTGATATTGAGGAACAGAATGTAGTAGCGACGCGAGGTTGCCATTGTGGGAGAGAGATATTCACATGGACGGTTGGAAAAGACGTTGGGCTGTTCTTATTGCTGGGGCGGAAGATCTTCCTGATTTGGGTTGTTCCGAGTTAGGCAAGTGGGGTGGCCGCCATGTTGGTTGGATCTAGGCGAGATGATATCTGAAGCAACGGTGAGATATGGACAATTGGGCGAGAGATTATCGAATTTTTTGTTTCCGATAATTGCATTACTTTTTTTTTTTCTTTGTCATCTCTGTATTTTTTTTGTTTACATAGCTTCTACGGTTATAGCCAGCGCCATATTTGGCGCCCCATTTGTTTCATATCATTGCTCCTCCAAATGCAGCTGAAATTCATCCGACGCCTAGATGTCGCTGGACGGACGGTGTATCCGATCGACTAAACGGGAAGCCATCGAAACGGACGCCTGTGACGAATCCATTGTGATTGTTGGGCAAACGCTCCTTTGTCTGGATGGCTCGCTTGTTCGTCCGGTTTTTGTTTTTGTGCTGGCTACGATGCTTTGGGTTCGCTGTGAAAACGGCAGATCAAAAAGTTATATGGGTTTCTGCTGTGGATTGTTGTATATTGAGGAGGATCCGCCCGGGCCGATCCAGAAACCACGTTGATCATAATGGCGTCGTTGCCCAGGCGGTGAAGGGGTCGAGGGGGGATAGTAATAAAAAAAAATAAAAAAAAGAAGGGAAGAGATCGAGGAAAAGCGGGGCTGCTTGGAGATGGATGGTTGTGTTTCAGAATCGATGTTTGGCGGGCTAGGTTGAGGGGTATTCAGGGTTACAACGAACGGGCCAATCAGGAACGCAATGCCAAAGACAGCACAGCTACTGAATTCCAAAGAGCCCAGGATCTAGATATTCTGAAGAGATCTGGTCCTAGCCCTCCATCGTTCAACAATCAGTGTTTGAAGACATGTCCATGCTCAGGCTTTCTTCAGTCACCCAAATCAACAACCAAATTCGCCTCCAAACTCAAAAACCCCTTCTTTAATCAACCCCCACCAACATCTCGTTTCCGGACCACTAGACACCAACTAGCGCAGTGCATGCCTCAACAACGGTCTGTGCACCGTGCTATCCAGCTTTGTGCCCCTGCCTTCTACCCTTCCTACGCCATCTGAGACATTCCGGTAAAAGCGAAACAGCGCCATGTTCACCAAATGCAAATGCCCCTGCCTCAGGAGAGAAAAGCTCAGCCGATGGTTTTTTCTTTTTTTTTTTTTTTTTTTTTTTTTTTTTTGATGAAGCAGTAGCTTCCCCTGCGGCAACGAATCCAAAATTCACTACGAATAATCTGATCCAGTTTTCTACCGAATCAGAACAAAAATCTGATCGGACCCTGGGCCAAATCTCAAAAGTCACTAACCTGAGTGTCTATCTCGTCTATATCTCGCACACTATTGTCCAGGGCTATGCTGCTGCACCTCATCCGACCGCAGGCATTGTTTGGTGCACCTGGCGCAGCTAGCCCTGGCGGAAAACCCCTTACAAATAAAGCTGTCGAGCGAAAGCTAATATGTAATTGTGGCCTCCGGCAAGCTATTTTGGTGTTTCTGGCTTTTTCCACACAAAATACCCCCAAAACTACCCCTTCCACTCGGACCCTCCTGATGAGGCGCAGCTTCTCCCCTGCATCCACAGACGTCAAAGATCGCTTCTATATAGGCCCGGCAGACCCACTACATCAACCACACACTTGCCTGTCTTTCCAGTAAGATGGGTTTCTCTTCCAAAGCGACCCTGGTGGTCCTGCTGCTAGCGGGCAAGTTCCGTCTGCCCACACGGCGCTTTCTACTACTTATAGGCGTCATTGTGTGGATCAACACCATCAACTTCTTTGTCTTTCACCACAGGCACCAGGCCTTGAACTACTTGACCAACAAGTTCAACCAGTTGAACCCGCTCAACAACTACGAGGGACACGCGATTCCGAAAAAGCTCGTGGACAGCATCACCGTGAAATACTGGCTCAACGAGGCCAAGATCGTGTCGGATCCTCGCCGCATAGAGATCCACTCGCTGAACTACGATGATATGCTTTCGGTGCATCCGCTCGAGGAGCTTTTGCAGTTGTCGTACGGGGACCGCTGTGACGCGTTTTTCAAGAACTTGTACGTGTCGTCCGAGTCCAAGTGGGTCATGGACGCTCCCGACCGGTTCCGGCTCGATATGGAGTACGAGATGTCGTGGGACGACTACAAGAAGAAGTACGAGGAGAGTTTCCGGGAGAAAATCGCCCAGGCGCAGGGCAAGAAGCCCGAGGACGTCGATCCCAAGAACATCCACGACGCCATCGCCAAGATCTACGATGGGCTCAAGGATAGGGCGAAGAAGGATGAAAAAGTGATGCTTGAGGAGATCGCCTTTGGGCGTATTTTCAACAAGTGCTACGTCACGCGGGACGACCCGAAGCAGAAGCAGAAGTTGAACAGATTTGCGTCGAGACAGGCCCGGCTGGTTGGCGGTTTTTCCGGCGGCCGTTTTGTGGAGTCTGATGCAGAGAGAGAGCTTTCTCCAGAGAAGTTCCCCAGCTGTGCCGACTTGGAGCAGAGAATGTACCCGTGGCTCTCGTACCAGTTTCCCGTTTACGAGCGGTATTCCGGGCAGGTGATGAAGACACCTCCGGAAACCAGCGGAGAGCACAGCGGAGAGCACACTAAAAGAAGCAAAGAACCTCTCCGATCCAAGCTCACAGGCAACAAACCGTGCTGGTTGAGCCAATACAAGAATAGGCTCCACGGGAAGGGCATTGCCATTCCGTTCGATACCTACCGCATGGACGAAATGGTCGCTCTTATACGACTTCTCCGGGCTCACGGAAACAAACTCCCTATTCAAATCGTTTCATATGGGCAAATTGAGGAGCACCAGAAACAGGCCCTTAGTGATGCCGCCCGTGAACCGTATGTGGATCTTCCGCCCAGCTACGTGAAGGTGGCAGAACACCTTGGCAATATCTTGGAATCCGAGGACAGAGGTCTTCGTTCTCAGGACGTCTGGTTTGTGGATGCACTGACGCTTCTTGATCCGCAGGTCAGAGAGGACTGGTCGGACTACCCGATTTCCATCTTGGCGACGTTTGCCAGTTCTTTTGAGGAGGTGGTTCTTATGGACCCCACGATCGTGCCGCTCAAGAACCCGGATTACTTCTTCAATCTCAAGGAGTACAAGCAGAAAGGCGCCTATTTCTACAGAGCCAAGCCCATGCACAAGCGGATGGAGAAGAACACAGACTTCTTCAAGAGAATGACGCCGTCTTTGATCGACACGGTTATGTTCAATATCCCCATTTTGACCGACCAGTCGCTCTCGCTTCCGTTTTTCGAGGGTCTTCAGGAAATGCAAGATGCAGCCGTCGCTGTTGTTGATAAAAAACGCCATTTCAACGCCATGGGGTCACTTCTCCAGCTCGGTGCTTTTTGGCCAGCAGACTACCGTGGAAGCGTGGCTCAGGAGCTCTGGCTCGGCTTCGTTGTTGCTGGCGACGAAGATTTCCATTTCAACAAGTACTTCCCTGCTGCTCTAGGTGATGCAGACCCGCTTGAAGAAATTGCTCCTCAGGTCTGCAGCACGCATACTGGACACTTGGATCCCGTGAGCACCAACGAGCTTGTTTGGATGACAGGCGGCTACGCTGTTTGTCCTGTAGGAGAACCTGACGTCAGTGAAGATTTCGGAAGGGCCTTCATTTGGCACACTTTCGACGGTCCGGACGAGATGGTGGAATACTACAGGAGCCGATTCAACCTAAAAGTTGCAATTGTGCCACCGTACGAAAACATCGACAGCTTCGAACTTAACAACAACGACGGCAATCCTGTCAGTCCCTGGCAATGGGGTATCGGGTGCCAGGGTAAGGTTCTCTGTGCCAATGGCGAGATCGGCGGCTCAACGGATCACGAACCCAACGTACAGAAAGGACAGTTTATCGAGTTTGACCCGCTCGAGAGAGATTTGCATGCCTTCTATGGCGATATCTACATGGGGATTCTGGGAACCAAGAACCAGTGAGGCGAGACGTTTCACCCATACACGACAAGAGAGGCTGATTCTTCAAGCAAGCCAATGAGCAGCACGGCTTGTGTTATCGTTGATGCAGAGAAACCCGGATTACCGCTGCCGTACAGCTAAGCGGCACGAAGCGCAAAAATGAAAAGTGGCGATAACGGCTTTCTCGGCTTTGACACCCGCAGGGTTCAGATAAGCTGTGGCGGCGCTGCAAGGTTACTGACGGCAACGGCTCGAATTGTGGATATTGACGTGAATCGGCAATGTCTACGCACTTACATAAGCATGAACTACACTATAGAGGGGCCACAGTAGTGAGACACATGTGATGGTGGGATGTAGTGGTTATGGTGAAAAGGGGTATTGCGGTTATGTGGGGATGAAGGTGGAGTAGTCGAGTCGGGATTTGTTGATTTGGGTTTCATTAGGTGGTGTAGTAGTAGGTTCTCCAAGGGTACCTGAAAAGTCAGTCATGACGTCAACAAAAAGGCGTCATGACCTTTTGTTGACGGAATGATGATTGTTGACTTCTCTGGAACTGCAACCTTGCGCCTTGGTTGGTTTTGTGGAGTTTTACTTCCCGGGTTTTGCGTTATCTTCAGAATCTACGTGGTTTGCTACACCCGGGGACCGACTCCAAAATCGACCATAAATTTTGAACTCGATTAGTTTTTACTATAATTCGAGAGTAATTGAAATAAAACGCTTAGTTCTCTTTTTAGCCTGCCCTCCTCGATAGTTACCTCACCACCCTCGGTTTTGCAGCCATTCTCAAACCTCACTTCACAAACCACTCACAAACCACACCAACCACCACCCCATTCTATTGAAATCTCTCAAAACACCTCTCCAATCAAATTGCATGTATCGCCCGTGTCTGGCCCCCAGCGGGATGTACTCGTATCCACCGGTTCCCTACAGTCATGGAAACCCAGCTTACGACGGATGCCCTTCACCAGGCCACACCTTCTCAGCGTGGGAACTCAGTGAATACGGACCGTACCACCACCTCAGCGAAGCATGTAATCCGTACCTTCCCAATCCGTTTCCTGGTTCGAAACGCTACAAGCCTGGCGATGTGTGGGAGGGGGACCCCCGGGTTCAAGGATATCCCAACCCTTACCAAGTTCACGGCAGCTTGAACGACAGTTTTGGCAACGGCAGCTTCAATGGAGCAATTGCCCCAACGTTGCCTATACCTGGATCTACAGGGTCCGGATGGGAAGGCGAATTCGGCTTCGACGTCAACGGAAACAGAGGATTCAAGGAAACAGGCTCCAACGGAAAAGAATGGCTCAATCTCGGTGTACCCAGCGACGACCATTTCTTGTTCAACCATGAGCCCGTAGTAGAGCGCTACACCAATGGGGTCCGGGACGAACCCACCAATTCCCACAAAAGACGACCCAGGCGCCGAAGACGACCATCTCCTCCGCCTCCACTAATTCCACCTCCTCCACAATATCCTCCTCCCCCTCCACCACCACTTCTTCCGAAAGCCAGATCAGCCGATGCCCTTTTACAAAGTGTCACCACGTTCTCCCCCACCGCTGCAGACCTCAACCTCCACGACAGGCACTTCTTTCCCAAAACCTACACGGAGGAGCGTTTGCAGGCAGTTCTTGCCGGAAACCACCCCATTGGATTGACGCCGTGATTGCAGAAAGCAACCATTGTCTGGAGCCGTGTGGGAGCCGCATGGGCACAGATTCGCCTACGTACGCGGCGTTGGCTACAATGGTGGAGCGGCTTCTGGAGAGTGGCTCTGACGAGGAGATCAGGAAAATCAGTCCCGCTGAGTGGTAGCCATGGCTGTGAAATTTCAACAGTTGATTCCACACTCAATTGCCCGGCTCCACAAAAGCGGACCAGCGTCAGGTACCAATACCTCTTGACATCCAAATAGCCGCCCACACATGGCCAAGAAAATGGTAGGGTGGAGCTGCCTCGAAAGTGTGTGTGGCTCTTTCCGAGCCGATAGCGGTTTTCTCGCCGGAGTCCACACTGGTGCCAGCGGCTCGGGTGGCTTCAGGGGCTTTTGCGTGGCTTGCTGGCCAGGGAAGGTGGATTTACGGGATTGTGTTTTCTGGTGCGTAGCAGGGTGTAGTTGGGGAAGACGGGAGGGTGCCGCATAGACGAGAAAAATATCCGCACGTCAAAGCTGTCAAACTGGCCCGGTGCATGCTTGACACATTTCGACAAAAGGCTCTTGGCGATAAGGTATCGACAATCAGCCGACGCGTCAGTTCCACCAGGGCCCTGGCGCATTTGCATATTCCGTCCCGGAGCCTGTTTACTTTCCAAGTGCATTCTTGCGCTCCACAGTCGCTTTAGACCCACCGCATGCGCAATACCACCACAGCTATAGCACCAAACATAAATAGGCCGGCTTTCCTCTCAATTCTCTTCATCCAACAATTCCCATGCTCCCCTTCCTCACCATCTTCTCTCTCGCTTTGGCCTTCACCAACGCCTTGGTGGTGCCTCACCAGAAACGCTCCGGTGCTCCACTCAAGCTCGACTTCACCGTGCAAAAGTCCTTTTCCAACGCCACCTCCACCGACGAGATCGCCTCCAGAGCGCACAATCTCGTCTCCCACTTGGCCGTGAACAAGAGAGAGGAGTCCGCCACTCTCACCAACGACAGAGATGTCACCTACTTGCTTGACCTCAAGCTCGGCTCCAACCACCAGCCCGTCACTGTTCTCTTGGACACAGGCTCTTCGGACCTCTGGGTGTACGGTCCCTCCGTGCAAGACGCCCAGGGTGGAACCTACGACGTCACCTCGTCTTCCTACAACCAGAAGACCGGCGAGGACTTTTTCATTTCCTACTTGGACGGTTCCTACGCTAGCGGCGACTACTACAAGGACGGCTTTGCTCTCGAGGACGGAAACACTCTTTTGAAGGATCTCCAGTTTGCCGTGGTGTCCAGCGGTCAGACCAACTCCCAGGGTATCTTGGGTGTGGCTGACAAAAACCAGGAGGCCACCAACAAGAAGTACGACAACTTGCCCTGGGCTTTGCAGAAGGAGGGTGTCACTCCCAAGGCCTCCTACTCGTTGTACCTTGGTTCCGAGGCCGAGGGCAAGGGTTCCATCATTTTCGGCGGTATCGACACCGAGAAGTACGAGGGTGAGTTGACCAAGTACCCCGTTGCCGGTTCCAGAGGTTTGGCTCTCAATGTGGAAAGTGCCGATATCGGCGGCCAGACCATCCAGTTGGACAAGGAGATTCTTTTGGATTCCGGCACCTCCTTGAACTTGTGGCCCCAGGACCTCATTGACGCTGTGGGCAAGGAGCTCAACGGTAAGTACCAGCAGGGCTTCTACTTTGTGGACTGTGACCAGCCTACCGACAAGCACTTGACGTTTGACTTTGGCCAGAACAAGATCGACGTTTCGTACCAGGATCTTGTGTGGAAGTCCCAGGGCTACTGTCTTTTGGGTGTCCAGCCCGGCGAAAGCACGCTTATTTTCGGTGATGTCTTCTTGAGATCGGCCTATGTTTACTACGATCTTTCTCTGCACGAGATTTCGATTGCCCAGGCCAAGTACACCGATGCTTCCAACATCGTCGCCGCCTAGATGGCCCGATGGTTTATAAAATTCAATTCTTCTTTATCTGGTGTAGGCAAGAGAGTTTGTAGTGGTTTAGGGTGTGGTCCTGATTGAGGCTGCTTATTCTTAACATTCTATCGATTCCAGACAAAATCTTTGGTATAGATAATGGATGAGCATGTGCCAAGGGTCCAATCAGTTAACAAGAAGTGCTCAATTGCCTCGCTGAAATCATATAACAATAAGTACCAATTTGCACAATTGTCATTGAAGAGCTGTTTTAGTTTCTATTGATAGGGAAGAACTTTTTAAGTTTCTACTGATAGGGCAGAACTTATCTGGATTCTATTGATAGTGGAGGGCTTTTCAAGTTTCTATTGATAGTGAAGATTTTTTCAAGTTTCCATTGATAGCGAAGAATTGTTCAAGTCTTCATCGATAACGTGCTTCAAGTGTATAGTGCAGTTCATGGGAATCCACTACTCAGTGGGCCTCCATCACACCCTTGTGGTTAGCGGCTGGAAAAGACAAAAATGAGATGAGCTGGTTTTGAACATAAAACGCCAAGTCCTCCAATGCTAAAATGGAAAAATAAGCCTCGCTTTTGATGCATAGAGCCTGAAAGCTGTTTTAGGTACTGCTGCATGGTTCTATTGAAATGCTATACTATACATAAATTGTCATAATACGTCTAATACGTGTAAACATAAAATTGTTGATTCGGGTGATGAATTTGTGAAGTCAGTTATGTATTCTTCGAAGACATACTGCTAACTAAATTATCATATGTATACCGTAGTGGTCTCTCCGGAAAGCCAAGAGATGATGTCGGTTTGGGCCGAAATCGGCTCATTCTGTATGAAAACTAAGACTTGAAGGGAATTGCTTTAAGGTTGTGTACTTCATCCATCACCTTTTGATGGCCTTCAACCAATACCACATAAAGCCATTTTTCTTCTCACCTCCTGGTTCCATTTGAACTCAGATCCTACAACCTTCACTTCAGTCAAATTAAATTCAAGCAAATTAGTCTATAAAGTGTAGCAGCGCTCACCAGAACTTCACAGCCCGGTAGCCTTTTCTCAATATATTGAAGATAGGGTCGTTGTCGTCGGTGAATACCATCTTGGTGCCCTTCATTTCGCCCTTCTGGTGTTTGTTCTCCTCGTCTTCGGCATCCTCCAAAGACTGGGCATCACTCAAGAAGTGGTCTCTCAAGAAAAGACCAAAAAACAAGAGTGGAACACAGAGACAGAGACCAACGACACAGAGCTTCTTCTGAACCTCAGCGTAAGCCAAAACAACAGCAATTCTGGGCGTAGTTCCCCAGGCGTGGTCTTCCATAAAGTCGTATGGAGCGTCATAGGCCTTCTTAGCCAAAGCGACATCCTGGCCCAACTTCTCCAATTGCTTCTTGATGGTAGGGTACATGGTCTGGGTCCAGATGGCACCAGAAATACATCTTCCAAAGGAACTACCGATCTGGTAGATGGCGTTAAACACGGCCGTCACAGCAGCCATGTACTCGTGGTTGGTACAAGACTGAGCAGAAACAACGACAAGTCTGTTGAAGAAACCCTGGCCGAAACCAAGCAAACACATACCGACAGCCACACCGTCACGGAAGTACTTACCACGAACACCGTCGTTGTCGCCTCTGAAGTGGACAAAAAGACCCATGGCAATGAACCACACCATGATACCGAACAAGACGAAAGCCTTGGTTCTTCTGACCTTGGCCAACACGAAACCAATAACTGGCAAGGTCAAAGCACAAACAAAGTGGAGAAGCAATGGTGTTCTGGTAGCAACCACCTTGCTGGCATTCATACCCACATACAACACAGGGTAAGCGTACGAGTTGGGCATGCCAGAAACCACAGTGTAAATAACACCCATGGCAAGAGCAGCCCAAATACCTCTGTCTCTCAACAATGGGAAAGGAATCAACGGGTTGGAGGCGAGCTTCATTTCCCAGATGACGAAGCAAGGAATGAGGCAGAATCCGATCACCAAGGGAACAATGGTAGAGGCCTGGTGCCACTTGGTTTTAACACCACCAGCCAACGTCAAGGGCACCATAATAAGACCAAGCATCAAGATGATGATGATACACCCGATGAAGTCCACCTTCAAAGCAGCCTCTTTGGTCCAGTAGAAAATAGTAGCAAACCCCATCTTGGTGTAAACCCAGAGCTTGTTGCTGCCGTTGTCCAAATCCTGCTGGTAGCGGGCCAACTTCTCGTTCAAAGTGACAGTAGAAGCCTTCTCCTCAGCACAAATAGCCTTCCATTCCTCGGTCTTTCTGGCCTTGAGCCTCATGTGGAGAGAACAGCCCAAGTATGGAATACAAACCAACGGGAAGGTGAAAGCCCACAAGGCCACACCGAACTGCCAGTCGTATCTTTCCAACAAGGAGTCCACGATTTCGCCCGACGCCCAGGTGTTGATAATGGCCGGGAGGTTCAAAATGGCAATGGCCAAAAGTCTGTATTTCAAGCTGGAGGCATCCGACAAGTTGATCTGCCACAAGAACCGTCCGCCGGAAGAACCAATGGAGTACAACACCATACCGCCAGAGTAACGCTGGATGTCGTGGGCCTGGGACATAATGACAAGACCGACGATTCTGAAAACCAAAGAAATACAGAACAACTCGAGACGACCAAAGATATCCGACAATCTGGCATAAGCAGGCAACGACGCAGCGGCAATGACTCTCTTGATGATACCGACGGTGGTCATCAACGAGTGCTGCTTGTAGGAGTTGGTAGCGTAACCAATGAAAACGTCAGTAGCACTGCCTTCCATGGTTTGCACGAACATGGCAATGAAAATGGCAAAGAAGTAGATCCCCTTGAGGGTCTTGGAATCGTACTGTTTGACCAAGATCTCGGATTTTCTCACACCAAAAGACTTTTCGATGATCTTGGAGTCCTGAGTGGCCTTGGTCTCCACCGAGGTGGTTCTCAGAAGATGGGAGTTCTTAGAACTGTTCAAGTCCTTCTCCGCATTGACAATCGAGGAGCTGTCCCCCGAGCTTGGGGTTTTGTGAATCTTCTCCGCCATGACGATTAACGAGGTAGAATGGAGCAAAAACCGGTTTCTTTAAATACATCAAAATAATCTGCGGAGCTCAGAGCTCCTGTGAAGTTTTTCCGCCTCGGGATATCCATCCTGCCAATGGGGCTGCTCAGAAACAGCCTTGTGTCCTTCATATGTGAGCTTTTGGCGAACCAGCTTTGCATTAGCCGTAGTCAGGCCGCTTAGGTCCAATCAATGCATGTTAAGACACACAAAACCAGAGGGTTGGGGGACCCTTCAAGAAGCGGCGTGCATTGCAGGAGGAGTTTCGCCGAGAAATTAATCCGAGAATTGACAGTGACAGGGCGTGGGGCGTGAGGGGGGCTACTTTTGGGAGACTTTTTGACATGGAAAAATTTGTCACTCCTAGACGAAGCTACATTCAGATTTTAATATCGACCCGATAAACGGTTGCGTTGTGGCGCCAAAATTTGAGCGCTAGATCGAAACATGTCTTTATGCATGGTTATACCCGCTGTGCGTCACACCTGGTTTTTTTGGCCGAGTTGCTGAAATTGAGAAAAAAACTTTTCGAGGCTCCTGGCAGGCGAGTTTGCAAAGGTTGTACCAAGTCATGATAGTAGCTTTTTGGAACCCGAATAAAAGGGGCATTTTGAGGCCAGCCCGGATAAACCCTAAACTCCTCAACACAGTAGCCTAGTCAATAAGGTACCTCCACTGCCAAGTAAAACGCCCGTTTTGTGTAACTGATCTTACTCACAAATGTAATCAGATGCATCTGTGTGCCAAATATGCACGGCTTGACACGGTGCCTTGACGTGAAAGGCTGCTGAAGCTTGTCAGGTTTTCTTGTCATGCCAAGTCCTATTGGTTCCAGAGCAAGCCTAGAAAAGTCATTCCAGCGAAAAGCCGTTCATTGGCTGCAAAGCGCAAATTTGAGTTATAGCACACGAGAGCCTGGCGCCACTTGGCTGTCAATTCTGCGAGAGCCTCCACGCTGACTCAAGGGGCCAAGACTCGACCATGCAACCCGATATTGGCGCCAGCAATGAGCAAAGCCGCTAGTTATTCCGAATTGGGCTACGCTGCCGCATCGAAACTCTTCTACATTGAAAACTTTTTATGGCTTTTTCGATGCTCATCTATTCGTACTTACCCTTGTGGTGGTTGAATTTATAAAAGCAAAACGGCGATTCCAGCGGCCAAGCTGCCGGCGCCAAAGACCACAGACCCGGCGGCGTTGTCGAAGGAGGAGGCCGACAAGGATCCCGAAGTGGCAGCTGAGGATGCAGAAGCTTCAGCAGAGCCTGATGAGGCAGAGGACTTGGCCTCCGAACCAGACGACTTGGCCTCCGAACCAGAAGATCCGGAAGAAGCAGAAGACTTGGTCTCCGAACCAGAAGTCTTAGCGTCCGAACCAGATGCACTGGAGGTTGCAGAGGAGGTGATTCTGGCGGATCCTGAAGCAGAAGATGAAACAGAGCCCGAGGCAGCAGACTCCGTGGCAGCAGCGGCAGCAACACCAGAGGACCCGTCCATCTCCGAGTTCATGTCATTGACATCGCTGGGCTGGGCGCCCTGACCCATCCAAGTGAAAAAGGTCTTGGTGTGGGTGTGGTGGGGCTTCTCGATGGTCATGTGGGTGGTGGTGAGATGCTAGGCCTTTTCTCCATAGAGCGTCTTCGTGTACGTGTTGTGTGGGTACGAGAAGATGTAAGTCTTGGACGAGCCGGTGGTGATGTCGTCGTCCGAGTCAGAGTCGGAATCAGTGTCCGAGTCCGAGTCTGTGCCGTAGTCGACGTCGGTGGGTGCAGCACCATCGCCCATCCACGTGAAGAAGGTCTTGGTGAGCGTGTGGTGGGGCTTCTCGATGGTCTTGTGGGTGGTTGTAAGGTGCTCAGCTTTGGAGCCGTGGAGAGTCACGGTGTAGGTGTTGTGGTCTCTGGAGAAGATGAAGGTGTTAGTGGACTCGGCGGCGGCGGTGGCGGCGGAGACGATGGAGGCTAAGACGACGTTGGAAAGCTGCATTTTTGATGTTGGTGGATGGAAAAAGTGGGAAATTCGGGGTGCTTATATATGTTTCCGATGGGCCCTTTTCGCAGCCAAAAAAAGGAAAGACATGCATCGCCGTTCGGTGTGCACCGAGCTAATTCCGTGGCATTGTCCACCTCCATTGATGAATAAGGCGTTTTTATTGACATTACGATTAAGAATATGATTACGAATTTGACGAGATTAGTCAGAAAATGTCATACTACGACCCCAAAAACAGATTTCCACCATCCCTCGAACCCTTCTGTGAATCTCGTTCTCTGCAAAGAATCTAATTTCCTGCACCTCCCGGCAGAGGTGCTAAAATTAGCCCACACTAAACACGCAACACGGCTCGTTCCGACCCCTCCGATCTTTAGCCTGGTTCTCTTCGCAGCCATTTACGTCTATTCTTAGAAGCCGTTGCACGTCATCCAAACAGGGCCGTGTTTGCGATGCCGTCTTCGTGGTCTGGCCAAGATCCAAATTCCGTTCCTTGTGACGGATGAGGCTGTTGCTGAAAAACTATTGGCTTAGCCCTAGGCGAACGGCAGCCTCGTCCACTATATTTAGAATTCTGGGGTAGTGGAGAGGCACGGCTGTGGCGAGGTTTTGATGCAGAGAGCTGGATCGGGCGGTTAATTGAAGATTAGGTTCGGAATTGGGCGGCAGAGTGCCGAACTGTGAAAGTGGGATGGCATGGCTCATGACTTTGAAGACATATGAATTGGATTCTTGACGTGGCATTCACTGGATCTAAATCATCTATTTCGAAAACCTTGGTCCTCGAAAACCCTGGTCCTCGAAAACCCTGGTCCTCGAAACCTGGTCCACTTCGTTAAATCTTTCCACCTTGCTCACATTCCCTCGCGATGGCTGCAAAGGTTGTGCACCCACTTCCGAATAAATCCGGCCACCGCAAATCAAAGATCTACAACTCACCTTAGCCTCTGTTGGTGTGACTCGGCAAGGTGCACAATCCGGTGCCGAGGAAGCCAATTAACTAAAATTAGCCGCCGTTTGCCGTTTGAGAGGTGTTTGTTACAATGGTGAAGGCATTCGGTCAGTTTGGCATTTGTGGCTGGGTTTGGTGAATCTGGATCGTGACCGTCAAGTGAAAATAGCACCGGTCATGGCCCCCACTGCCTACATGGCTAGAACTGGCTAGCAAGGAAAGGAGTAGTAGTTCTAGATTTACCCTGTCGAGGTTGTGTGTCCAAAAGAGACATGATGGTCGGTTCTTTTTCAGATTGACAGGGATAAGGAACAGACGTCCTCTGCAGGCAGGGAAGGTAAAAAAAGCGTTCAGACAGCAAAGATAGAGTTTAAGTTTATTTGAGAGAAAAAGCAGAAGGTTTTGCTTGGTGAGTTTGGACGGTGGTCAGTGGCTTTTGAGCTTTCTCGATCGGATGCTGCGGGACACATTCCCAGGGTTTGATGGTTGCTGATGGTTGATCTACGTATGTATGATTTCGGCTCTTTAAAGATTGGGTTTTGTCCGACAGCAATGCTTTTTACAAATTGAATAAACTAAGAAAATATCAAAGATTCCACTTAGATCATTCGGGCTCATCGCTAGCAGTACGTTTTCGCAGCCATCGATGTCGCATCACCTAACATCCATCCTAAGGTATCTGCATGTGTTATTGAAACGTGAAGGCATGTAAGGAATGTAGACATGTTTTTGACACCGAGCTAGTGCTGGCTGTCATATTAGCATTTCTTTAAGTATGTAATTCTTTTCAAATAGTTAACTTTTGGATTGCTCGCAAAATAGGAATTATTGGAGATACTACAAGATTGCACAATAGCCACCGAACAACCCAAGTCCAAGCATATGCTACGAAATCCCTCTAACTTTGAGAATTTGCATTTGAAACAATTTGTGATTAGAACATGCCGTGGATGAACAATCTAGAGCTGCTCAAAAAGCAAATTGAGTGTCTTCATACTTTATCTCGTTCATTTCCTTCATCTAGTCTTGTCGAAGGAAGACGTACGATTTGTCACGCTTAGTCTCTTGTTTGCGACTAATGGTCTTGATGAGATGAGCTTTTTGTTTGTTCGACAAGTTGCAATTATAACGGTTCATAATCTATTTCTTGATGAATAGCTCCGTTCTGCAAAGTCTTCTCTCGAGATCTTGGATCTCTTTGTCTGACGATCTTTCGTTAAGCCACATAGACAAGGTTTCGGTTTCAGATGACACAGCTGTTCATCTGTTAAGTGCCAAACTCTTCTATGTAGCCTGGTTTCCTCTACACGCATTTTTATTATACCTTGACATTCAGGCTGTTTCCTTATACTGCTTACATTCCTCAGAGGCTGAATTATGTGGATACAATGTCCTAGCTGAGCGAATGACCTCATATCTAACAACAGCACTAAGATAATGAAAAGTGTCCCCCGACAGGGAGTCCTTTTGTTTTGAGTATCACCGATCTCTGGAAAACATTGTGCCTCAGCTGGCCAGACTCAGTGCTTATGAGAGCCTCTGGGTATCGAGAATTTTACTGAGTCCAGTACTGTTTGCCATAGTCTTCAAGTGTCTGGAGCAGCTTTAGCGTGGTTGGAGACAAGATTCAAAGGATAAGACCTCGTGGAAGGATTCAATCGGACCATTCGAACAAATGTGCTTTTAGTGCCGAAGTGCCATCAGGTTTTCAAAACCATTCCTAGTGCCTATCGTGGGAAATGTCGGCGAAACTACCAGAAATAATATTGTGTCAACTGTTGTTACGAAGTTAATTCAGCAGACTGTTGGGGTATACTTGGGTCCGATTCCGCTCAAAAGGGACTCAGCGGGGAATGCCGATGAAAGCGCCACAGTCCATGAGAATTCCTCATAAGTTGTTACTAATTATTTTGAATCTTACTGTATCCTGGCACTTATTATATAGTTGAATCTTATTGTGGCTTTGTTTTCAATCGTAGCGAGTTCGGGAAGATCTTCATTGACCAATTTTGGGGTACACTGTATGATCGAAAGGGACACATAGATCATCTAAACACAAGGACGCCACTTTGACCATCCGAAACTTCACCATGTTCCTTTTTTCAAGCCCCTTTTCTGACAAAGACATGCTTCATTCTTTGCATCAAACTCACATATCAAACCTCCAAAAACCACCTGATCACCCCTGCCCGACCACGGAGATCACCCCAACAACCCCGATTTTTCCTTATCTCGGAAACACAAAGAAACCTTAAAGTCAAAGGCGTCCCCTGAAACCAATCAATTACGTCAGCGTCAGCCGCGTATACTTGCCCTTTTAGTGCACAGCCGTGAATACTTTACCAATTTCCAGCAAAACCATTGGCTGCCAAAATCCACGGATGCCAAGAAGACCACCGAAAACGATCTACTATAAGCGAGGCACATCGTCGGAAATTGATTTTGTGTAAGCTCTCGGAAATTGCGCCTTCTCCACTGTGGAGGGCTTCTATATAAGTATGGAGATTCGGTGAGGTGCTATTCTTCATGATTTCTGCAACTTTGGACCTTTCCTTGTGGAAATTGCTTGCTGTCATTGTTGTTTTTTACAATGTGGCAACGTACGTCAGCTACCGTATCCGTCTTTGGAAGCTGAAGGCCGCAGAAACGGTGTACCTTGACGATGGACTTTTTGGGTTCAGAAGAACCAAGGATATCTTGAGAAGACAGAAGGCTGGAGAGATTCCGCCGCTTTTCTATGAGATGTTCAACGAGGCGAAGAGGGACACCCTTACTTTCAGAACCACCGGCACCATCAGATACTGTACTCGTGATCCAGAGAACATCAAGGCGATTTTGGCGACCCAGTTCAACGATTTCTCTGTGGGCCAGCGCCTTACTCAATTGGGCATTTTCTTGGGAGAAGGAATCTTCACTTTGGACGGAAACGGGTGGAAACACTCTAGAGCCATGCTTAGACCCCAATTTGCCAGGGAGCAGGTCTCCCATGTGAAGATGCTAGAGCCTCACGTTAAGCAGGTGATCAGGAGGGTGAAAGGCGCCAATGGCTCCAAATTTGACATCCAGCCATTGTTCTTCAAGTTGACCGTGGACTCAGGAACGGAATTCTTGTTTGGCGAGTCGTGCAAATCGCTCCGAGACGACGAGGTGGATATTTCGACATTGGGAGGGCCAAAAGAGGCCGGACAATTTGCTCGAGCCTTTACCACGGCGCAGTCGTACCTTGTGAAGCGGGTGAATTTTCAGAAACTCTACTTTTTGGTCAACAACCAGGAGTTCAGAGACTGCAACAAGACCGTGAGCCGTTTCTGTGAATTCTACATCAACAGGGCTTTGCAGTACGAAACGGAGGAGCTCGAAAAGCTCTCCAACGGAAAATACGTGTTCTTGTTCGAATTGGTCAAGCAAACAAGAAACCCCAGGGTCTTGCGGGACCAATGCCTCAACATTCTAGTTGCAGCAAGAGACACCACGGCCGGGCTCATGTCGTTCTTGTTTTTCGAGCTTGCCAGAAATCCCAGAATTTTCCAAAAGCTCCGTGCAGAGATCGTCGAAGCCTTTGGCGAAGGGGAATCTGCTGATCTCAGCAAAATGACATTTGAGTCGCTCAAGAGGCTCGAGTACCTCAAGTGGGTGCTCAACGAAACGCTCCGCTTGTACCCCTCTGTGCCCCAGAATTCTAGAACCGCTGTGAGAGACACCACGTTGCCAAGAGGAGGAGGACCCGACGGGAATGAGCCTGTGTTCATGCCCAAGGGAGACGTGGTGCTTTATTCGATTTTTTCAACACAAAGAAACGAAGCTCTTTACGGCAAGGATGTGCTTGAGTTTCGTCCCGAAAGATGGGCCGAGCCTGAGCTCAAGAAGATCGGCTGGGGTTTCCTTCCTTTCAATGGAGGGCCCCGTATATGCTTGGGCCAGCAATTTGCTCTTACCGAAGCCTCCTACGTCACCGCCCGCCTTCTACAAGAATTCTCCAATATCGAGTCTTTTGATCCACCGGGCGATCCTAAAACAAGTGCTCAGTTGACTATGGCGCTCCACCGCGGTGCCAACATCGGCTTGTACTAAACGGGCTTTGGTTTGCACGAATACGGCCAACGAGGGGTGAACAAGCCCCTTCTCGAGGGATATCCCAACGCATAGCTGAATTGAAAAAGCAATGTTTTCATTAACGCAGGGTCGGTGGTGCTTTGGGTGGTTGCGAACCAGCCATTCTTATCACTAGCGCCGTGCGCAGGACCATTGTGGTGATATGACAGCGGGAGAAGTGGAAAAAGAAAAAAATAAGACGTAGGCTCAGGCTTTGTATTGAAATTAGCGTATGTTCAATTTCTGCTTCTCCCATTCAAAGCCCCCATTCCCTCTTCCCCATTATACCCCAGGAATCGGAATTACCATCGTCCTGCACGAGTCCGAGATAACCTCCACACAAGCCCCCTTAATCCACACCACCTCCCACCAGCTTTTCCTTCTTTTCTATATAACTCCACTGAATCCCGCTAAATCATAGAAACTAAAACAGCCTTGAATCTCCATTATGCAATTCAGGCTTACCCCACTCGTGCTAGCCAACTTGGCTTCCGCCATGGTGCTTCCTTCGCTTAACGGTTTTGACGTTGAATCCGTGTTCGGTCAGAACGCCATCACCGAAAAGTCCAAGGTGGCCAAACCATTTGAGAAAACCCGTAACTCGCCAGCTCCTTTGGTGACTGGTTCAAATGTGGCTCCAAACAGGTACATTGTGGTGTTTAACGAAGATGTCCCTGAGGGCGACTTTGCCATTCAGAAATCGTGGATCACCTCGCTTGTGCAATCCGCCATGGGCGTGGAAGAAGATGAAACGCTTTCCTCGTTCCAGCTTCCTTCCTTCCTGGGCTTGCTGGGCGCTTTCAACGACGACGTCTTGAAGCAAATCCGGGATAGCCCCACGTCAAGTATGTGGAGGAGGACGGCGTG
This sequence comes from Candidozyma duobushaemuli, assembly GCF_002926085.2. Lineage (NCBI taxonomy): Eukaryota > Fungi > Ascomycota > Pichiomycetes > Serinales > Metschnikowiaceae > Candidozyma > Candidozyma duobushaemuli. Next base: position 1,636,172 of record NW_020289897.1, read on the forward strand.
ATCGACCTCTACGGCACCAAGGTCCAGGAGGACGCCACTTGGGGTATCTCCAGACTCTCGTCGCGTAAGAACGACCAGGCGTTGGACTCCTACACCTACGATCCTTCTGGTGGCGAAGGCGTCACTGCTTATGTCGTGGACACCGGCGTCAAGGTCTCCGACGCTGACTTCGAGGGACGCGCTGTCTATGGCCAGGCAGTGGCATTCCCTCACTTGAAAGTGGATCTTCATGGCCACGGCTCCCACGTGGCAGGCACAATCGGGTCCAAGACCTGGGGTGTGGCCAAGCTGGTGGACATTGTGGCTGTGGGCGTGATGGGTCCATTGGGAACCGGTTTGACTTCCGACATCATCAAGGGTCTTGAGTTCGTGGTGCTGGACCACCAGAAAAAGATCAAGGAGAAGAAGAAGGGCTTCAAGGGCTCCACCGTGAACATGTCTATTGGCGGTGGTATCAGTGACGCTTTGGACGCCGCCACCAACGCTGCTGTTAACTCCGGTGTTCATGTGGTGGTTGCTGCCGGTAATGACGATGCTGACGCCTGCGAGTACTCCCCTGCCAGAGCCAGCGGCCCAATCACCGTTGGTGCTGTCGACAAGTCTGACAACAAGGCTTCTTTCTCTAACTACGGTAAGTGCGTGGACATCCACGCTCCTGGTGTTGACATTGAGTCCGTTGGTCTTGTCACTAACCCTACGGTCATGTCTGGTACTTCCATGGCCTCTCCACACGTTGCCGGTTTGGCCTCGTACTTGTTGTCCTTACAGCCAGGTTTGGGCTCCGAGTTCAACAGCAACCTCATCAAGCCCGATGACTTCAAGAAGAAGCTTATCAAGTACGGCACCCAGGATGTCATTCACGGCCTCAGCGGTGACACCGTGAACATCCTTGCCTACAACGGTGGAGACAAGCCTACCGAGATTTGGAACTAAGCCCCACGCGTACGATTGGTTTCTACATGTCTTCATAGGATCATCTTTAACGTTGAGTATACGAGTTCAAAAACAAGCACCCATCTAGGCTAGGACATCAATCCCATAAGCACGAGTCCACCAAGAACAGCTCCTCCAATTTCAGCGCTTAGATTTCTTTGCCGGCGAGGTGGGCAACAGTGGCAGTATCTTGGATGGCCAAATCCGTAGTTATCAGGGTAATGGTTAGGGCATGAGTATGGTCCATTGTAAGGTTGTGGAAACGGTGTTTCATAAGTAGGTTCTCTACTTGGACCAGGCACTGTGTAAGCGGGAGGAGGTTCTTGTGGAGGTCCAACGTTAGCAGGTTCAGAAGCTCTTGTATATTCTGAAGTGCTGGTAGTATTCTTTGGAGTAGTCGTTCGGTTTGATGTTTGGTTTGATGTTTGGTTTGTCGTTTGGGTTGTTTTTCTGCCGTTGGATTTCTTCTCATCAACCATGGCGGCACACACACCTACAGCGATTAATAAACCCACTACTCCAACTAAAACAATCCAGAAAATGATTATACCGTCCATGTTTCAATGATAAGTTCTTGTGGATAAACTGTTGATCGAAGCATTTTTACTTTTTTTTTATGTTCTTGACACAAACGCCGTGACTCGATCGCCTTGCGTTTCAGTGCATAACAGGACGGTGACTGATTATTTAACTGATCCACTTGAATTATCGAACTCGGTCAGTTTTCGAGATAATCGTTTAAAAGAAATGCAATTTTATTCCCGGCTAGTGGAAAGGATTCAAGAACGACAGCCTTGAAGCTTCAATATATGAAGTCTATAGCTTTGTAGAAATTTACTGGTTGGAGGATTGCTCGTCATGGTTTATGACGAGAAGGGAGACCTGATTCAAGAGGTGGAAGCCAACCGAGATTTGGAACTAGGTCCCCCGCGTACGATTGCCTTCTACATGTCTTTCGAGGATCATCTTTAATGTTCAGTATACGACTTTAAAACAAACAGTTTATCAGCGCTCGAGCCTAGGAGATGAATCTCATGGTTACGAGTCCACCTGGAAAAGCCCCTGCAACTGCAGCATTTGGATCTCTTTGCGGAGGGGGTGGGCAATAATGGCAGTACCTTGGATAGTTGCATCTGTAGCCATCAGGATGATGGTGAGGGCATGAATATGGTCCATAAGGTTGTTGAAACGGTGTTTCATAAGTAGGTTCTCTACTTGGACCAGGCACTGTGTAAGCGGGAGGAGGTTCTTGTGGAGGTCCAACGTTAGCAGGTTCAGAAGCTCTTGTATTTTCTGAAGTGCTGGTAGTATTCTTTGGAGTAGTCGTTTGGTTTGATGTTTGGTTTGATGTTTGGTTTGTCGTTTGGGTTGTTTTTCTGCCGTTGGATTTCTTCTCATCAACCATGGCGGCACACACACCTACAGCGATTAATAAACCCACTACTCCAACTAAAACAATCCAGAAAATGATTATACCGTCCATGTTTCAATGATAAGTTCTTGTGGATAAACTGTTGATCGAAGCATTTTTACTTTTTTTTTATGTTCTTGACACAAACGCCGTGACTCGATCGCCTTGCGTTTCAGTGCATAACAGGACGGTGACTGATTATTTAACTGATCCACTTGAATTATCGAACTCGGTCAGTTTTCGAGATAATCGTTTAAAAGAAATGCAATTTTATTCCCGGCTAGTGGAAAGGATTCAAGAACGACAGCCTTGAAGCTTCAATATATGAAGTCTATAGCTTTGTAGAAATTTACTGGTTGGAGGATTGCTCGTCATGGTTTATGACGAGAAGGGAGACCTGATTCAAGAGGTGGAAGCCAACCGAGATTTGGAACTAGGTCCCCCGCGTACGATTGCCTTCTACATGTCTTTCGAGGATCATCTTTAATGTTCAGTATACGACTTTAAAACAAACAGTTTATCAGCGCTCGAGCCTAGGAGATGAATCTCATGGTTACGAGTCCACCTGGAAAAGCCCCTGCAACTGCAGCATTTGGATCTCTTTGCGGAGGGGGTGGGCAATAATGGCAGTACCTTGGATAGTTGCATCTGTAGCCATCAGGATGATGGTGAGGGCATGAATATGGTCCATAAGGTTGTTGAAACGGTGTTTCATAAGTAGGTTCTCTACTTGGACCAGGCACTGTGTAAGCGGGAGGAGGTTCTTGTGGAGGTCCAACGTTAGCAGGTTCAGAAGCTCTTGTATTTTCTGAAGTGCTGGTAGTATTCTTTGGAGTAGTCGTTTGGTTTGATGTTTGGTTTGATGTTTGGTTTGTCGTTTGGGTTGTTTTTCTGCCGTTGGATTTCTTCTCATCAACCATGGCGGCACACACACCTACAGCGATTAATAAACCCACTACTCCAACTAAAACAATCCAGAAAATGATTATACCGTCCATGTTTCAATGATAAGTTCTTGTGGATAAACTGTTGATCGAAGCATTTTTACTTTTTTTTTATGTTCTTGACACAAACGCCGTGACTCGATCGCCTTGCGTTTCAGTGCATAACAGGACGGTGACTGATTATTTAACTGATCCACTTGAATTATCGAACTCGGTCAGTTTTCGAGATAATCGTTTAAAAGAAATGCAATTTTATTCCCGGCTAGTGGAAAGGATTCAAGAACGACAGCCTTGAAGCTTCAATATATGAAGTCTATAGCTTTGTAGAAATTTACTGGTTGGAGGATTGCTCGTCATGGTTTATGACGAGAAGGGAGACCTGATTCAAGAGGTGGAAGCCAACCGAGATTTGGAACTAGGTCCCCCGCGTACGATTGCCTTCTACATGTCTTTCGAGGATCATCTTTAATGTTCAGTATACGACTTTAAAACAAACAGTTTATCAGCGCTCGAGCCTAGGAGATGAATCTCATGGTTACGAGTCCACCTGGAAAAGCCCCTGCAACTGCAGCATTTGGATCTCTTTGCGGAGGGGGTGGGCAATAATGGCAGTACCTTGGATAGTTGCATCTGTAGCCATCAGGATGATGGTGAGGGCATGAATATGGTCCATAAGGTTGTTGAAACGGTGTTTCATAAGTAGGTTCTCTACTTGGACCAGGCACTGTGTAAGCGGGAGGAGGTTCTTGTGGAGGTCCAACGTTAGCAGGTTCAGAAGCTCTTGTATTTTCTGAAGTGCTGGTAGTATTCTTTGGAGTAGTCGTTTGGTTTGATGTTTGGTTTGATGTTTGGTTTGTCGTTTGGGTTGTTTTTCTGCCGTTGGATTTCTTCTCATCAACCATGGCGGCACACACACCTACAGCGATTAATAAACCCACTACTCCAACTAAAACAATCCAGAAAATGATTATACCGTCCATGTTTCAATGATAAGTTCTTGTGGATAAACTGTTGATCGAAGCATTTTTACTTTTTTTTTATGTTCTTGACACAAACGCCGTGACTCGATCGCCTTGCGTTTCAGTGCATAACAGGACGGTGACTGATTATTTAACTGATCCACTTGAATTATCGAACTCGGTCAGTTTTCGAGATAATCGTTTAAAAGAAATGCAATTTTATTCCCGGCTAGTGGAAAGGATTCAAGAACGACAGCCTTGAAGCTTCAATATATGAAGTCTATAGCTTTGTAGAAATTTACTGGTTGGAGGATTGCTCGTCATGGTTTATGACGAGAAGGGAGACCTGATTCAAGAGGTGGAAGCCAACCGAGATTTGGAACTAGGTCCCCCGCGTACGATTGCCTTCTACATGTCTTTCGAGGATCATCTTTAATGTTCAGTATACGACTTTAAAACAAACAGTTTATCAGCGCTCGAGCCTAGGAGATGAATCTCATGGTTACGAGTCCACCTGGAAAAGCCCCTGCAACTGCAGCATTTGGATCTCTTTGCGGAGGGGGTGGGCAATAATGGCAGTACCTTGGATAGTTGCATCTGTAGCCATCAGGATGATGGTGAGGGCATGAATATGGTCCATAAGGTTGTTGAAACGGTGTTTCATAAGTGGCTTCTCTACTTGGACCAGGCGTTGTGTAAGCTGGAGGTTCTGGTGGAGGTCCAACGTTAATAGGTTCAGAAGCTCTTGTATATTCTGAAGTGCTGGTAGTATTCTTTGGAGTAGTCGTTCGGTTTGATGTTTGGTCTGTCGTTTGGGTTATTCTTCTACGGTTGAATTTCATGACATCAACCATGAAGAAACACATGGCTCCAATGATCGTTAAAAACGCTCCTGCCATCAAAACAATCAAGACAATTTGAAAAACTTCCATGTTTCAATGATAAGCTCTAGTGGGTAAACAGTTGATCGAAGCATTTTTTTATGTTTTTGTCACAAATGCCGTGACTCGATCGCCTTGCGCTTCAGTGCATAACAAGACAGTGAATGATCCTGATCCAATTGAACTTTTCAATTCGGTCAATTTTTTAGGATGACCATTTGAAGAAATGCATATTGATTCTCTGGTAATGTAAAGTTATGAGAACGACAGTCTTGAAGCTTTAATATATGAAGGCTATAGCTTTGTAGAAATTTACTGGTTGGAGGATTGTTCGTTTCGGTTTAAGATGAGAAGGGAGGCCTGATTCAAGAGGTTGACTTGAGTAGAACGACAATATTTCAGAGGCGACTATTTGCAAAATTCATTTACTGAAAGCCTCGTTGCATATATTCCAAAAAACTCTTCTATCGATGGGAAACCTTGGTCGAATAGAGCACGCCAAAAGCCTGTCATTTACGGATACGGGAGCTCGACAAAACTTTTCACAAGGAAGTTACCCCGAAAACGAAACAGTGAATGTTCAAGGGTTGCAAAAGCCCCATCACCAGATAAGCCTGGACAAGATAAGCCTTCGAGAGGCCCTTTTGCAGCCATTGTTCGGTTCTCCTACATGTACTCCCCGAATCGTTTCTGTTCAAGTACGGCGTTTTCATGGAACGCCAATGGAAGACCGTTTATTCAGGGCTTCATTGTCCAAGTTGTCATGACAGGTTCGAGGGTTAAAGAACTAGTTGCCTTTTTTGGAGTATCCTCATAACCCCAGTTTGGACCCATTCCCGATTTGTCCTCAACAGAGCTATTTTTGGACTTCGCCTGGTGTTGTTCAACATTCGGTGGATGAAAGACCGAAAAGAGCATCAAATAATAATATTGCCCATCTTGTTTCAGAATATCGCTCAGGTGTTTCATAGTGCACATTGCCGTGAGGCTCCAGCACCATTACGACACAGCCAACCAACCAGATGTCCAAATTTCAATTCATTTTTCTATTGAGGCCTCCTCAGAACGCTTCAAAAAATGAAATCAATTTTCTTTGATTCAACATGACGAGGTTATCAAAACGTCCACTATGCTGTCGGAATCCGGGGTCGCATTTGACTCACTATGGTGAGCCGCATCTGATGTTAGGACGGCAGCGTGCAGTATATGTAAACTAGTAGCTAATTCCCTGAAGTACCCTTTCTACTAGGGAATGAAGGCATATTTAAATACTTGAATCAGAAATTATGGTTTAACTCGGGGTTATGTCCATAATTGGGAAATAACCGTATTCGGAATATAGCTAATAAACGCCTTCCTTAGCGCGTCTAAACCCGGTCGCCTGTCCTGACATCTGACGCATTATCGCGATAAGACTCATCTGAAACCTGATCCAAGCATATAAAAGGCCAGCCATTCCCACTCAAATCCATATCAAAAAAGATCCAAAAACTTCATGTTCCCATTTGACTGGATATGGCTGTTCATAGTTGAGGAAGAAACCCCCGCCCCGATAACGGAGAAACAACAGAGTCAAAAGAACGGAAGATACCATCGAAGGAAGGGTGGCAAGGGCAGACCCAGAAAGAACAACGGCGATGTGGGCGATAAGTATTTGGATTTTGATGCCATGACGCGTCTGCAAGACTACGAATTGAGACTCAAACGCAACCAAACTATGGACGGCTTGATCCGTAAGGCTTACGCTAAGAAGACCAAGATCAGCCAGAAGAAAGCCTTGGCTGATTTCATGGATACCATGTACAACCAAAATTTGACATTTATTGCAATTGACTTTGAAGGACACGAGCAAACACCAGGCACGGTGACGGAAGTTGGCATTGCTGTCTACAAGCCTGGTACACTGAGAGGTATGATGATGCCTTTCATCGAGCTGAAGCATATCATCATCTTGGAAAACAAGGATTTGAAGAACGGGAGATATGTACCCGACCACAGGGAAAACTTCAACGGTGACGTTAGCTTGGTGATGGGTGAAGATTATGCTGCAAATGCTATTGAGGAGATTATACACCACCATAGCGGGCCTTCCAATATTCCAGGACTCGGAGTGTGCATCGTTGGCCACGGGCTTGCTAACGATTTGGAGTGGCTAGATCGAATGGGCGTGCGTATCGAGCCAACTTGTACAATTGACACACAGAGGGTTCTTGGCTGGACCCACGGAAAGAAGGGATTGAGTTTGAGGAACTCTCTTGATCTCGTCCGCCAACCGTATGCATTTCTCCATAATGCTGGAAACGACGCATACTACACCATGGTACTCTGCCTCTGCTTGGCTGATCCTTTCTACCGCCAGGCTTGCGGTATCGATACACAGGAAACTAAAACCTGGTTTCGGCTGAGACCCCTGACAAAGGGCGATTCATACAACGTGACCAAAGAACTCCTTTCCCTCGATATATTGGGAAGTCCTCTTCGTGATCAAGAGACCCTTAACAATGGGTCTTGAGAATGAGCTTGAATGGCTTGTGTTCTTCGATCAGGCGGTTATGGTTAGCCAAGGTCGAAAGTATGACAGAAGGACTTTACTTTTATGAATTATGAAGTTTGGAACGCAAATACACGTAGGCATCAGAATGATGTACCTGATCATCAGACAACTACTTGAGGTCCCGCTACAATGCTGTTTTTTTTTTTTTTTTTTTTTTTTTTTTTTTTTTTTTTTTTTTTTTTTTTTTTTTTTTTTTTTTTTTTTTTTTTTTTTTTTTTTTTTTTTTTTTTTTAATATTATTCCTTTCTTATCATCACTCGGCGACTGGAGTATCAGTCCACCTTATCAAGGCAGACATCAAATTCAGAGTCACTCAAATCTGCATCCCAATGGCGTACCATCTCAAAGAGGGAAGACTGCTCCGAGCTGTCCAGCTCGTAAACCTCGTCAGGATGCAGATTCTGTGGGTTCACCGTAGGCTTTATAGTAAAGGCCTCAGTGAAGTTGTTCTTCGGAAGCTTAAAAATGACTCCAAGGTATGAAGTCACTTTTTCAGTTTGGCTCTTCCAAGGAACGAAGCCTCTTGGAAAGAACTCCGAAGTCAGGCGCTCCAGGGGAAGATTGGATGCCTTTGTTTCATCGATGGTTTCAGGAGCAAAAGGGGGCTCAACTGATTCGATGATGTTCTGAAAGAAGCAGAAATCCTGGGGAAGGAAGGATTCGTTGCTTCTTTCGTTGAAAATACTCTGCCAGTGGAAAAAGTCCCTTGGCAAGAATGAAGGAGTGTCTTCGTCGTTTGTGGCATCCTTCCAAAAGTAAAAGTCATTTGGAAGAAAAACCCTGTTGTATTTGGGACTGGAAGTCCAGAGCTGGAAGAATTTGCAGAAGTCGTCGGGGAAGTAGACCTCCTGAGTCTTCACAGGCTCCTCAGAGTACAAGTCAAACTGCTCTTCACGCAAGCAGAACTCGTAGTCAGACAACTCACCGTCAAGTGATTCGAGACTTTCAGCGATCGTTTGGAAGCTGAAAAAGTCGGTGACGAAAAATTGTCCGTCGTTCACGAGAAAGACCTTCTTTTGCTTTGCGGTCTTCTTCCGTGGCTCAAGAGCCAAGAGCTCCTCCAGGATGAGTTGGAATTCGAAAAAGTCCTCGATGTCGAAAGACTCGGCAGACTTCTCGGAGACGGTCTCCTTCCAGAAGTAGAATTCCTTGGGAAGGAAAGAGGGTTCCTCCTCCTTGAGGCACTTTCTGAAATGGTAAAAGTCGCCTGGGTAGTAGGTCTTTTCAGTCTGCGACAAAGACGACCAGGTCTTGAAAACAGGGAAGTCCAAGGGCAAAAGTGTTGCCACCTGGGCGTAGTTAGTGACCAGCTTAGGGGAAATCGCTGGGATAACCTCTGGTTCAGGAGTTACCTGAATTGGGTTGACTGGTTCAGGCAAAGAGGTCTGAATTGGGTTGACTGGCTCAGGCAATTTTGGTTCGACCTGAAAGATGACCTCGGGCTCAGATTCCTTCACCTCTGGACAAGGCTCATTCTTTTGGGTCTTAAAGTCAGAAACCTGACCTGGGTTGAGCGGTACAAAACCCTCAAGAATGAGCTGGAAACTGAAAAAGTCGGAAATGTAGTAGGAGTCGCCCTCGTTGGAGAGGAACTTCTGCTTGGACTTCTTCTTTTCCTTGGTTGGCTCAACAGGCTTGGATTCCAGAACCTGCGGAGATGGGGTGGAGTTGGAGTCACCTTCGTTGGAAGGCTCCTCCTTGACCTGGTTGGAAGGAAGAGGATTCTCATTAGTAGTACGCTTTCTCTTGGAGCGCTTTCTCTTCTTGTCCTTCAACTTCTTTTCCCTAATGTGGGCGTCACTTTCCTTGAGGCTGCCTCTGTCAGTGGACGTCTTCTTAGGGAAGCTCTTCTTCTTAGATGCTTTGGTGATAGTGCTGGCGGTAGAAACGGCGGGCATTTTTGATTGATATGTGGTGGATAAGGAAAAAGAATTCAGGGAGAATGGGCCTTGCTTTATACCCCAGAGGCCTGTTCTACGAAATAATATTCTTCTGTCATGGTGGTCACAAACATGGGTTTGATCATGAGGGCATATTCGAGAGAGGAAGGTTGTAGCAAAATGGTCACGGAAGCGGTTCTCAGAACAGTAAGTATAGCTACGATGCAGAAGGTGGTCAGGCTTTTGGGCGGTTTTTTACAAAAATTTGTCCATCTAGAGTAGGTCCAATACTCACTCACGCACTTGTGTTAAAAGAAACTACAGCACATAAATCGCCATAGTTAAGGCTAAAAAATATGAGAGGGCCTTAGATAATAATTTACGGTGCTTCTTCCCAATTTGGGGGTTCTGGAGATTCCCACCTGATTTGGGCTTAATTGCAATTTTTTGTCTCACATTTTGCGTCATTGTACGGCAGTGGGGTTTATGGTGATATAGAAGTACCGTGAGCTCTACCATGTTGGTATCCGGCTGAGCTGGTAACGATGGACTGGTAAAGTAGAATTTCAATTATTTCTAGTTTTACTGATTTCTTTTGCTCTAATCATGTTTTGTTGGCTTGAATATTAGGTGTCCGTTGATGTATAAGGTGTTCTTTCATAAGTACCAGAAAGTCAGTACTCCATCGCTCTATAAATCTTAGAAGCTCAAGCCGAAGCTAAGCTGTATGCTTTTATGCTTCACGACTCTTGCCAGAGATAAAGGCTGATTCATGCCTGATGTGGATGAGTTTTGGTTGATATGATTTTCGTGCAGTTGAGGTTCTGACAGCTTTGAGGCGCTTTGAACGCATACCCTAGCAGCCACTTCTGAGGCTATTTTGAGCTCCCTAGTGAGTCCAGTTACTATTTATAACTAATATTGATTTCCTTATTGAGAGAAAAGTGAGTATTGTAGGTCGTTAAGGCGCATTTGGGTTAAGGTCATCAAAGTGGCACTATAAGTCGTAAACGAGCTCAGAAAGCTCATCTATAGAAATAAATAGTGTCATTTTATGTATCTGCCGAATTTCTGGTCTTTCGATGACATATTTGAATTTTGGTGGTTCTATCAAATTGTGTGTTCACGGGAGATACATACTTTCGCACAATAAATGCATAATCTATCACCCCTTTTCTAACATCGTGAACATCGACCAGAGCAAAGGAAAATCAAATTTACTGAAATCACAAAAAAAAAAAAAACAAACAAACAAACAAACAAACTCCTTTCAAGGCGCTAGTTTAGAAGCCAAGAGTCGCATACATCTGATGGGTCGATGACATACACTTTCACTGTCCTTGTTAGGATGCTCGGGTGCATCCATAGTAAATTATGACAGACCCTTAGATTTAACTTCCTTGACTTCTAAAGTAAGAGGACTAAGAGCACTTAAATACTTGAACATATGTTATCAAGAAATTACCTAAAGCGGTTCTCTTGTCTGGTATCTGAGTGACTGTGAAATTCTTGTTATACCGTGTATCTCCTAGTGTCCTTCCTTAAATCAGGAAACTAGCTCTAGCGGGGAACCTCCTTATCTATGTTTGATATCTGACACGCTTAATGTTAAGCGTGTATCCCTACTTCCTAACGTGTTCCTAACGTGTTCCTAACAGTCTGAGATGGCAGTTCACAGGTGTGGTCAAGCGGTGCTAGTCTGGAGCTGATATGGTTTCTCTATGTAGATTTAAATAGGGCTTTCCATTTAGTCAGATGAGCTTAACAAAAAAAAGAAAAAAAGCTGATAGATGGTTTCTATGTAAATTTAAATAGGGCTTTCCATTTACTCAGATAAATTTACCAAAAAAAAAATAAAGCGAATGTAGGTGTATTAAGCGAATGTAAAGGGGTATCTAAGAACGGCTGCAAACAGTCCAAGCAAAGTCCAAAAGGATCGAAAGGTCATAAGATGAATTAAAAAATTAGAACAACAAGCATCAACAAATTAGTTCAAATTAAAGAAGAGCCAAAAGGCCAAGAGGGAAGGCCAAGCCAAGGCTCAAGAATGGCGAGCCAGCTCCACCCTCGTAGGTGCTGATTCTGGAGGCAGCTGGAGCAGAAGATGCACCGCCCTCCTTGGTCTCATAGGCAACAGCACTAGAAGTCACCACCGAAGGCTCGCCTGCCACAGAAGAAGTGTGCTTGTGGCCCCAAACGTCGACCTCGACAATCTCGGTCTTGGTGATGGTTCTGGTCTTGCCGTGCTCCACCGTCTCGTGCTCAGACACATGGGTGCTGGCTGGAGGACAGTAGGTGGTGTACTGAGTGACCACGCCGTGGATGGTGGTCTTGACAATGGCACCGGTGACCTTGGACTTGGAACCAGCCTCGTCAGAAGTGTCACACACATACACCGTCTTGGTGTGGACCTCGCCCGCATCGTCGGTGTCACAGACGGTGGTGGTGTACTCGGTAGGGTCGAGATCGCAGGTGGTGGTGATCAAGTTTCCGTCGGCGTCGGTGGTTTCCTTGACCACGCCGGAGGTGGTGACTGGGTTTCCGTCGGAGTCCGTGGTGGTCCAGGAGGTGGTGTGTTCGTTTTCGTCTGGCAACAAGGAGGTGGAGGTCTGCCAGTCGCCGTTGGAGTCGGTGGAGACGCCGATGATGCCGGACTGGGTGGTGGGGTTTCCGTCGGCATCGGTGGTTTCGAAAGTGGTGGTTTTTCCGTCGTCGTCGCCTGGGAACAAGGAGGTGGAGGTGGTGGGGTTGCCGTCGGCGTCGGTGTCGGTCTTGATCACGCCGGATTCAGTGGTAGGGTTACCGTCAGAGTCAGTGGTCTCGAAAGTGGTCGTGGCACCGTCATCACCATCTCCAGGGAAAAGGGAAGTGGACGAGGTAGGGTTTCCATCGGAGTCAGTGCCCGTGGAGACCACACCGGATTCGGTAGTAGGGTTGCCGTCGGAGTCGGTGGTTTCAAAGGTGGTGGTGGCACCGTCGTCTCCGTCACCTGGGAAAAGGGAGGTGGAAGATGTTGGGTCACCGTTGGAATCGGTTCCTGTGGAAACAACGCCAGACTCGGTGGTGGGGTTACCGTCGGAATCGGTAGTCTCGAAGGTGGTAGTAGCTTCATTGTCGTTGTCGTCACCGTCACCAGGGAACGTAGAAGTCGAAGAAGTTGGGTCACCGTTGGAGTCCGTTCCAGTGCTTACCACACCAGACTCCGTGGTTGGGTTTCCGTCAGAATCAGTGGTTTCAAAGGTGGTTGTAACTCCATCATCTCCATCGTCTCCATCGCCTGGGAACGTAGAGGTAGAGGAGGTTGGGTCTCCATTCGAGTCGGTACCGGTAGAAACAACGCCAGACTCGGTGGTTGGGTTTCCGTCCGAGTCGGTCGTTTCGAAAGTAGTAGTGATTCCGTCGTCTCCATCGTCTCCATCGCCTGGGAACGTAGAGGTCGAAGAAGTTGGGTCTCCATTCAGGTCAGTTCCAGTAGAGACAACGCCAGACTCAGTGGTAGGATTACCATCGGAATCCGTAGTCTCAAAGGTGGTTGTGATTCCGTCGTCTCCATCGTCACCGTCACCAGGGAACGTAGAGGTCGAAGAAGTTGGGTCGCCGTTTGAGTCAGTTCCGGTGCTTACCACACCAGACTCAGTAGTAGGGTTGCCGTCAGAATCGGTGGTCTCGAAAGTAGTAGTAACATCATCGCCGTTGTCAGCAGAAGAAGTAGTCTCGTCGTCTGGCAGGGTAGTAGAAGACTCAGGCTCAGAAGAAGCTGGGTCAGTGGCAGAAGAAGCAGCACTGGTCTCTGAGGGCTCCTCTGGAGGGTCAGCACACAAACACTTGTCTGGAGGACCGCCGGCTGGAACAGCTCCAGTGTAGGAGATGTAAGTGCCACTGCTTCCACCGCTGCTGGTTCTGAAGTCGCTGAGCTCGTAGCCCTCGCCGATCTTGATGTTGATCTTGGAGAGCTCGAAAAGACCAATGAGAGACAAGGTGTCGTCGGAGTAGGACCAGTCGTTGAAACCGAGGTTGGTTCTGATCTTGTTGCCGTTACCGAAACCACCGACGGTGTAGGTTCTCTGGCCCTCGTTGTTGGCGTCCAAGGTGACCAAAACCAGCGAGTTGGAGGCGGCGAGGTAGAACATCTGGTTCTCGTTGGTGGTGTAGCCGAAGGTAGCAAGAGTCATGACAGCGTCGTCACCAACATTGACACATCCCTCACCTTCGATGCTGACAGACTGAGACCAGTTGATGTTCTCAAGACAGATGGTACCGTCGTTGGTGACCTCGCCCGAGTTGGCGGTGATGGTCACCGTGGATGGGGAGCCCTGCTCCTGGATCAAGTGGATTCTTCCGGTGTTTTCCCAGGTGCCCGAGCTGAAGAGGTTACCACTGGTAAGCGAGATGGGCGAGAAAATGTTGGAGTCCTTCAACTGCAACCAGATGTTACCGCTGTTGATGAAGTCCTTGGAGGCCTCCAAGTTGTAGTAGGTGCCGAAAACCGAGTTGGTGCCGTTGAAGATAATGTCACCAGAGTTGTCAAGACTTCCGGAAGAAAGCGTCACACTGGCGGTAAGACCGTCCTGGGACTCGACAAAGAATTCACCCTTGTTGTTGATGTCACCGCCAATTCTCGTAGAAGAGGAGCTGGTGACAAGGAAGTACACATCGGGCTCGATGAAAAGACCATCGCTGATGTAATTGGTACCACCGTCACCACTGCTGGTGGTGTCGGTATTGACTTGTAAAGCTGAGGTCGTAGAGGCACAGAGGGCCACTGCTGCCCAGCTGATGCTGTTCGTGAATCTCATTTTTTTTGTCCTTGGCTTTCTGTGAATTTAGGGCAGAACCTCTTTACTTTATAGCTCTCCGGTTCTGGAGGCCAAAGAGACATGCCCAAGTCCGCCCAAAGGAGATACAGCGATACCCCAATCGGAAGCCTGTTTATTTTTTTTTTTTTTGGCGAGCTAGCCATTTGGACAAAGAGGTGGGAAAACAAGGCGAGCTGGTTTTTGCAGCTACTCTTTAATGTACTGCAGGGTCCTGGGGCCTGCTGTCGATATGCATGGAATGCTTCAACTCATGCGCGACCAACATGTCACTGGACGTGCACGTAACGCCGAGCTGTCGGCCATAATACCCAGGAAGTTACCCATTGTCGAGGTTTTTGATTATTTGTGGTTTGAATTGTTAGGTCGAGACCGTGTATTGGGCGGCCCCAAGTAGAAACCGAGTGGTACAGTGGTACCTTTGACGTTAATGAGCCTTGTGGCGATTGTTACTGACTTTTTTGCCATCACAAATTGAATTCCTACAAAAGAAGCTCAATTGGAAGCTACGTCTTGAAGCAGGTTGACTACACCCTCGCGTGTTTCTCATCTCGTATTCATCCTCGTATTTACATTCCCTGGCATCTAGGCCAGAACCGAGCCTGGGAATGCTCCAAATTCGGCTCAATAACGCCAAATGTAGCAAGACGTGGTTCATTGCTCAAATTCATCTCCATACGAGTAATTACGCTACAGATGTAGCTGCGGCGGCAAAATATGCAAGAAGAAGCGAAATTCACGCAGTCTAAAGTCGAGGCGCCTTGATCTTCAATCGTTTTTTTGACAAAGCGCACAATGGACTTCTGTACATAAAAAGTGCCTTGGAGAGGCTTTGACAAGCTAATTGTTTAAAGCGTAAAATAGTTTGCGCTTCATTCTACTACTTTTCCTTGTTCACCAAACAAGAATCCTTTGAACTACAGGGCTCGACCATCAGCCAGCAGAAACCCTAGTTTTAGCACATTCCAAGCCACGAAAGTCACTTGTTGTTTTTATAGAATTCCACGGTAGTACAATAAACCCGCAGCATTGAAGTTAGGGGGCTCCCACTCTCAAGCCATATTTTTCAATCAACGCAGCCTTCATTGAGACAAACAATGCATACGTCTCGGAATTTTGAACAAGTTTCCTCGTGGTCACAAAATGCAAATATGTTCAAACACAAAGTATCCTTCGATGTCTCAAAGCCAGTGCAAGCTTCGACACATAAAAAAACTGTAGACTCACCCAGAAGCTTGATGGGTTTCTGGAAAAACCGATGAAACTATTCTCATATTGCTCAGACTCAATAGGCATTCTCGAGATCCGTGTTGCTTTGTTCATTTTGTCAGCTTTGCGCTGCAGACCAAATATGCTGGCGATATGCAAGTATTGCCGCACATGTACGACTAAAGATGAGACATCAGGGGGTCTATGAGCGTCTAGCGCACGAAAAGTGGGGTCTATAAGTGTCTAGAGTACGAAAACTAGATGGGTGGAGAAAAGTCGAAAAAAGTGGTTGCACAGAATTTCCAGTTTTTTGGTGTCTCATGATTCTGGTACGTTGTGGAGCTTCCAAGGTGTTTTCCACCATAAAGTGTGCCATTAACGCCGAAGAGAATAGCTGAAGATCTTCACCACTTGTTAAGACTGCCTCGCTTCTTGGCTCAAGGCGGGATTGCCTAGGCGTCTTTATTTGAATTCCGTGGTTTCGAATTGTTTGCATGGTCTTTTATTTACCATACACGTAGTCGGTTGCATTGTTGGAATTACGTAAGCGCCAGTTTTGTGTTTCGGACTTGCTTAAACGGTCTCGATTATCTGGAATAATATTCGCGATTAGGATACATCGACAAGAATACACTGGCGGTTTATTTGGATTCGGAAGAACACCTGCCGAAATGGTAGTTTGAAGATATTGATCTACACTCAATTCCGTGTTGGATCAGAGGATCAGATTCCTAAAATATGTAAGGGTACCGTTGCGGTACTTGATTAGTCGCCTGCTCGGTTAAATGAGATGTTTTTGAGCCGAGAGCAGAACCTCCTTTCATTGTCGACGCAACTCCACTGTTTGAAATTCCAACTTTCATGTTATGAGAGAGTTGATACATCTCGTATGACTGTGGCTCTTAGCTGTGGCAGAAAGTATTACCTGGACGTTCAGATTGAAGCATTGTCCCACGATATTGACCAAATCATGTGAAGCGTTTCATCCACAAAGTTGTGTTTCGCTATGTGGTAATCAAGAAGTGTTTATTTGTTTTTGTCCTTTACTTGAATTTTTGCATGAAATTTTTTTCCAATTCCTAACTTGTGGACGTGAGTACCTGTGGGGTGCTTTTGGAAATCCCAGTACATGGCAGCTCAAACTTACAACTTCTTGCAACTTACACAAACATTCAATTCATAACTCAATGGTGGATACCCATAGCTCTGCGTTTCTCCACCAAGGCCCAGTACAGGGCGCCTGTTTTCACTCTCCAGTACTTTCCAGTGGCCATCATAACTAGGAAAGTGGCAAGACAGAACAAGCAAATAAACGCAGCAGCTATAAAAGTATGCTGCAAACCCTGGTTTTGCACCCAGGGCGTAATACCATAACTAACTGCAAAACTCATGATGTTTCTAATAATGACAACGGCAGCAATAGCCTCACCAGAAACTTCATGGTAGCAGTCTACAACATAAGTAACAGTATTGACACAGCCAAGGATACACAAACCAGCTGTGACTCCAAAGCCGATAATGACTCCAAACCAGTGGATGCCATGATAGGCGCCCACACCCCATAAAATAAGCGAGGCGGGACCCAAGATCATATAGAGAATTAAAGCCCAAAGACGGTCCTCAGCTTCAGAGATTCCCCCTCTTTTTCTGGCGATTTTCACCTTCAACCAGTCGACGACCCAGCCGGCGTAAAAGTATAAAAGAACGGTGAAAACACACGGAGAGGCATACGCCAATCCACACATGGCACTGGAAAAATTGTAAGGTGGGGCACTGAGAACCATGGCCTCAGTAGCATTGAGAACAGTATACCAGATAAGCGTCGAGCCATAAAGGAAGCCCGACCAGAGAACAATGGGATAGCGGAACATGTAGGCGGTAGTTTTGATGAACTCCCACATCAAGAATTTTTTGGTGATTCCCAGGGTGAGAGAGAGCTTTTGCACAAAACTTTTAGGTGGAGCATAAGCTGGAAGGTCATCTGCAGAAACCAACTCGGCCTGGTTCCCAAGATTTGTCACAGCCTGTAAAGCCTCTCCACCGTCAGACAGAGATTGGGATTTGACGGTGACCACGTGGTTCACTTTCTCCCATTCACCTCCTGATGTGACCACTGCCAAAGTTTCTCCCGAGTCGTCTTTGGCCACTCTGAGTTTCCTTTCGTAAGTAGTCTCCTCCATGAAGAAGAAAAGAAACACAAAGCTGACACTGGCAAAAATCACCGACCAAAAAATGACCCATTTCCACCCGCCTACATCAGTATCCCTCAGGTTCTGGTTGATAAATCCAGCCACCAAGGGGGCCATGTAGTTCGAGGCATAAAGAGAAACGGCGTAGATACCCATATAAGTGGCTCTCTCGTGCTCGAAATAGAGCTCGGAAATGGAAAGTTCAGGCAAGGCCTCAATTGGCGAAGTGAAGAGACCAGCAAGGATTTTGGAAGCTATCCACTCACCATTGGAGGTGATCCAGGGCTGCCACAAATTGAAGAACCCACCTCCCAAACACGAGAGAAGATAAACGGGTCTTTTGCCGATCTGCAAGGCCAAGGGCTGAAAGAAGATGTTTCCAAGACCCAAGAACAAAAAAGCATACCCGGTGCCAGCATTGAGGTCTGCCAAACTAATGCCTGTGCCTTTGGAGATCTGAGGCAAGACAGAATAGATACATGTCCCGGGGACACCAGCAGCAAAGGTGTATAACACAATACAGAACATGTGGAGCCGCTTTCTATTGGGGGACCAGTTCAATGGGTCATTGGGGTCGTCGGAAGGCGTGGGAATAAGAATAACGCCTTCTTTCTTCTCTTTGTTCTTGTCAACCAAGTACCCGGTGCCCGGCACCACAGAGTAGTCAATCATGGTTTTGTGCTGAGGAAGAAATGTAGTCCATAATGTGTATTTATACCACGAGGTCCTCGAGAGATAACGGTATCTTATCGGGGTGCACCGGAAGAAGCACGTATTTCGGCTGCTCGGAGAAACCCCTTTACATCAACACATGATGCTATTGGAAAGCACATGTTAACCGTTTTTGGGGGGCTTAAAGCAGCTTGTGTTCCTGGATACCTATCTTGACGCAGCGGGTAAATAAACAGACAGCCACAAAGTCCAATAATCAACAGAAATAACAAAACTGACCCAGCAAACGATCTTCGAAAGTGACACCTCCGTGCATGGGTTATCGCCTTCTTCGCCTAATCCGGTCTATCCTGCCGCTGATATCGATCCATCGATACCAAACCGCCTTATCGCACTTAAAGCCGCCATGCAGCAAAATCGGCTATCTCCAGACTGAGGATCCGTAATGAGACAGAATTACCTGAGACGTAATTGGACGCCTCGTTTCTACGTAAATGAGAGCAAATGTAATAGATTCCCAGAATTAAGAATTACGAGTATCAATTAGCCGGACGTTTGTCCTAAACGACAAAGCATGGTTTTCCTCACAGAAAACATGTTTTTCCTCCCTTTTGGTGACATCTTCCTTATCGCCAGCGAACTTTTTGATAACAATGGTCTCCTCACCACCGCCCCCAGGATGGTACCACTCCAAGTACTCAAGCTTCTCATTATTCTTGAATTCTCCAGAAGTGGCATAGATGTTGTTGTTAGGCAAACTGGGAAAAGCCACATGGGTTGATCTTGAGAGTTTCTGATAAGCCTGTTTGGTCCGTGAATTCAATGGTGAGTGAGTACTTCGACGCCTGGATATTAAATTCAACAGCTTTTGGTGTACCCTTGTGGGATACCAAGAAAGGTCTTAAGACAGCACTAGGAGAACGAATACCGTCCTGGGATGGACAACAGTTTTGCGTTCTTAAAATTACCCTGAGTAAAGTTTGCACCTCTTTCTACGGGAGAGCAGAAGACCATTTTTTCGTTATTTCAGTGGCCACCATATTTGTGGCTGTCCACAAAGGAGCACCAGATCCTCCAGAGGATCGAGACCATACCCGGGTGGCTTTCCAAAAAGACAAAAATTCCACCCACCTTGTGAACAAAGTTGAGCATCTCAATGCTGTAATCGATAAACTCGTGGGTCGTATTTTCCGGGACCTTCATGTTCGATGGCCCCAGGTGAGCACGAACTGACGATTTTGTATCCCCAGCTCATGAGATGGCCCACCCACAAAGCTGACCTTATCTCCTTCAAAGAAGAGACTGTTCGCATCCAGCGAGTTTCCACCATAAGAGGGCAGAAAAGGCTCAGCAGCAGGAGGCTTCATGCTGTTATAGACATTGATAAATTTGAGGATTCTTTTCCGTACCAGCGAGTCCACAAAGTCCCCATCGACAATTCTCTTTTCAAAAGGCAAGATTGAAAAGGAGGCTTTTCGACAGCAGGTACAGGCTTACTAGCGTCGAATTGGTCTCTGAGAGGCTTAACCCCGGCATGGGAAAAGTCAGGGCCTGGGCATGGAAACCAAGTGTTGTTTCCAAGATATCCAGAGAGCTCATATAACGTGAGTCAAGAGAGTATGATCATACATGCTATTTAGTGAAGCAGGTGCTACGCAATAATCCGATGGTATCAGCACACCAGGCTTGGAAACAAAATCTGTAGTAGGATGTGCGGAACGATCACGGGGGTGCACAGTTCAAGATAGGCTGCATCTCGGAATCCGGGGTGCGCTTAAAGATCGAGTGTCG
Source organism: Candidozyma duobushaemuli (assembly GCF_002926085.2). Classification (NCBI taxonomy): domain Eukaryota; kingdom Fungi; phylum Ascomycota; class Pichiomycetes; order Serinales; family Metschnikowiaceae; genus Candidozyma; species Candidozyma duobushaemuli. Next base: position 1,656,409 of record NW_020289897.1, read on the forward strand.
GCTAATTGAGGATAATGCCGCCTTGGCAGAGGTGCAGCAGCATGACATGAGAATTAAAGAAATACCGCGCCAACCGGCATTGTAAGCGGAAGGAGGAGCAAAGGTTTTTTGCAAAAACAGGGAAAAATCAGTTTAGGCTGATTAGAGGGTTTTTGTGAATGCGCACATTTTAGCCGTAGTTCGCAATTATGCACTGATATCGTAAAAGAGGGATTCGCGCGTTAAAATAAGCGAGAGCCGCAGCCACCCTTCACCAGCACAAATGGGGAAAGATCCGGTTTCACAATAGAAGCAGCTTAAACAATCGATTACCAAAAATAACTTTTTTTTTTCGCCCGACGGTTTGGCCTCGATTTCGAGAGGGGATCATCGGATGTATACTATCGAAGTACCATTATCTTCCCTTTTGGTGCAGATTCCGCAGACTGTAACTTTGTATAATTTGATTGATACAACCATGCAGGTGCTGATGATTTCAAAAAAGCTTACTAATAGGTGAGACGCCTAGCTTACTTCAATTTCTGAAAGCTTGTCTGGATCAAGGAGATGGCGTATTCCTGAATCCTTCGTTCGATTGAGCTGCAGGGTGACCTTTCAAAAAGTAAATCTGCGTGCAAAAGCTCATTGTATCTTGAAAAGGAACAATTTAGATATCTTCCCCCCACCTCTGTAAAGGCTTCCATGCGCCCAACAGCCCAGATTAAGCACCGCAAGCTTACAAATCTACAAGTCACTCCACATCCCCGCTACATTTCTCGGCGTTGGTTTTCTTACGGGGAAAACTTCGAAAGTGTCAATCATAGGATGTTTATCAGCGTGCTAGCCGAATCAGTTAGCCGTTTGTGGTGATACTGGCGCTTCTTTGACCTCTTCTTTTACTGTGCCAAGCGCTAGCGGCCTGATCTTGGAAGTGATAAAAGATGATGCCCTTGCGGCTATTTCGATGCAATTTGCAATGTTAAAACTAAGGCCAACACCCATAGAGGATATTGTGGGTGAAGAGATTGCCAAGGTACTTCCAGACCATGGAAAACCTTGGTACAGAGTCAAACACTTGCTTTTGCTCAATGCGCTTTTGATTGTGCCGCTTCTCTCAGCTGCAACAACCGGCTATGATGGCTCGTTGATGAACGGACTTCAATCTATGGAGGAATGGAGAGCTGAGTTTGGCCACCCTCGTGGGACAATGTTAGGATTCATCAATGCCGCCATGAGTATTGGAGGTGTTGTTGTTCTCCCTATTGGAGGTTATTTTTCAGACAACTTTGGAAGAAGAATCACCTTGGCAATTGGTTTATCAGGAATCGTCGTTGCCACAATCATCCAGTCTACCAGTAATAATCTCGGCCAGCTTATTCCATCGCGGTTTATAGTGGGTGCGGCTGGTTTGCTAGCAGCTCAACCAGCCCCATTGCTTGTGGCCGAGTTATCCTACCCTACGTTCAGAGGAAAAATTACATGTTTGTACTGGGCCTTTTATTACATTGGCGCCGTTTTGGCAGCTTGGCTGTGTTTCGGATGCACTGGTAGAAGGGATTCCTGGGCATGGCGGATTCCAACCATTCTTCAAGGTGCATTTCCTGCTATCCAGCTCGCCTTCTTGTTTTTGGTTCCTGAAAGTCCCAGATGGCTTATATCCAAGGGAAAAGTCGAAAAGGCAAGACAAATATTGGTAAAGTACCACGCTGGTGGAGATGAGCATAGTAAGCTTGTTGAGGTGGAAATGCTCGAGATTTCTACTGCTTTGGAGATGGAGAAAAATGCCAATCAGACATCCTGGAAAGCCCTCGTTGCCACTCCTGGTAATCGTAAGCGTACGTACATTGCCTTCACGTTAGGTATTTTCTCCCAATGGAGTGGTACCCCTGTTGTGTCATACTATTTTACTTTGGTGCTCGATACCATTGGTATCACATCGTCATACATGCAAACGTTGATCAACGGATTCTTGCAGGTGTTTAATTTTGTGTTTGCCACTTTGGCAGCATTGTTGGTTGACTTCTTTGGAAGAAGATTTTTGTTCTTGTGGTCAGGTATTGGAATGCTCATATCCTATATCATCTGGACAATTTTTTCGGCAATTTTCGAACAGACTTAGGGATGTCTGGGTTTTTTCTTAGGGATGTCTGGGTTTTTTTCTTTCTTAGGGATGTCTGGGTTTTTTTCTTTCTTAGGGATGTCTGGGTTTTTTTCTTTCTTAGGGATGTCTGGGTTTTTTTCTTAGGGATGTCTGGGTTTTTTTTTTCTTTCTTAGGGATGTCTGGGTTTTTTCTTAGGGATGTCTGGGTTTTTTCTTAGGGATGTCTGGGTTTTTTCTTAGGGATGTCTGGGTTTTTTCTTAGGGATGTCTGGGTTTTTTCTTAGGGATGTCTGGGTTTTTTCTTAGGGATGTCTGGGTTTTTTCTTAGGGATGTCTGGGTTTTTTCTTAGGGATGTCTGGGTTT